>NC_080569.1:21070000-21445000 GCF_030253575.1 Rhododendron vialii | reverse complement strand
CAAAATCTTGAGCTTCCCAAAACCCTAGAAATTGGAGAGAAATTTATTACTCCCTCCATCTCATAAATTGGCTCCCTACAAAATTACGTGCAATTTTCAAATTTAAAAGCAATGTATTTTCTAAAATAATTTTTTGAATTTTTTAAACTATTTCAAAAGATCTCATTGAGTTCTTTTAAATAAGACACATATTGCACAAAAAGTTACTGTATTTTGGTAAGTACATTATTTTAAAATTGCACATAATTTGTATAACACTAACTTTATGGGATGGAGAGAGTAGAAGAGAATGATTGAAAAAAAACCTACATATAAATCAGAAAGACATACTGTAATAGAATCGTTAATAAAAAAAATCGAAATATAAAAGACTTACAAGGAGACCAAGCCGCGATTCGAAATGATGACTCCTCGTCTTCGTCTTCTTCTACAGACGGGCTTTAGCGGGCGAGGAGAGACGGCAGAAAGGACTCGCGAACGACACAGGCTACGTTACGGTCATTAGGTTTATAAATAATACTCTTATATAGTATATGGGCCAGGACTAAAAATTGAGATAATTGTTCCATGCTCCGAGACCATTGCTATGTGGTGGTCCAGACAAACCACAACCAAATAATGTTGCCGGGTCCATACACTTGAGGGTGTGCTTCACAAAAAATTATTCAAATTATTCTAGGGCACCACCACGCTAAACTATTACTACTAATAGTGGCACACCTTGTGTCCACCATCAATTAATTAATTAGTAATATACTAAATAAGCTAAATGACTTTTTCCTTTTTTTTGCATTTATTAGTTTTTCATTGATTTTTTGAGAATTATTGTTTCTTCATGACAAAAGTAATCTAAAAAATAAAAAATTACGATCAAAAATTAATTTTTTTTGAATAAAGACGAAAATAAGCCAATTTTTTCGTCTTTATTAAAAATAAATAGATTTCGATCTTTTTTTACTTTTTAAATTCCTCGTCATGAAGAAGCAATAATTTTAAAAAAAAATCGACAAAAAACTTACAAATGCAAAAGAAAAATTGAATAAGAACAAAAAAAATAAGCCATTTGGCTTATTATGCTAAACAACCCCTAAGTAAATGTGTTGTGTACATGTACTCTCCAGCCTTGAACCACGCATTCCAAAATTTTCAGATTTTTCAATATGAGTTTATTTTATTCACACTTCCAAAATTTAATTCATAACTATAGATACATGTCTTCCCGTGCATAGAGTACTGAGAACGATGCTACCATGCATCGAACATGGGGTGGCCAGAAAAAAATTAAACAACATTTTTTGTTATCAAATAGCATTGTACTCATTCGATACACGAGGCCAAAAAAACCAGTAATGTGAATTTTTTGGCCCTTGCATCGAATGGGTAGCTACTCCCTTTTTAACTTTTATCAGCATATTTTTCAGAGAAAGTGACTCCTAGGGGTGTTAGCCGAAACCGGAAAATCGACCGAAACCGGAAAAATTGGACCGGACCGAATTTTTTAAACCGGTTGAATAATTTCGATCCGGTTCCGGTTTTAAAAATTTTACAAACCGGTTTTCCGGTTCGGTTTCCGGTTTACGTCTTCTAAAAACCGGTCGAAACCAGACTGGATATATTATATAATATAATATAATATATACATATATATATATACATATATGTATATATATACATATATGTATATATATACATATATGTATATATATATATATATATATATTAACCCCTTTACCAATTGAGCCCTAAATTCCCAAAAAAAAATTCATTCTACGCCGCATCCCACAATCCCCTCTGTCTCAGACCTCCCACTTCTCCCAGCTCTCAGCCTCCCACCACGATTTGAATCTCTCTCTCTCTCTCTCTCTCTCTCTCTCTCTCTCTCTCTCTCTCTCTCTCTCTCTCCTACCTATCAACGAGTTCCTCGGCCAGCTGCTATCTCTCTTCTCCTGTCAACGACGAGGAACGACCAGTGATCCATGAGGCGATCCGGCCGACTGTCTCCCATTCTGTCCACTCACACGTAGGTTTCTCTCTCTGTCTCTGTGTTTGTTTGCTCTTTTTTTTCTCTAATCAGAACTTTTGCAAGTCCTTACGGTTTCATCGGCTGTCTCATCTCGTATGAATAGATCTGTTGTTGTTTTTGCTGTGAAGGGTGGCTTTTGATCTGTTGTTGTTTACTTGTTTCTGCTGTTTTTTTTTTTTTTTTTTGTAGATGGATGATTCTGGTGTTACTGGTATTGGATCTAATAATGTTGATAATGAACCCATCACAGTGGATGAACAGAGTCCGAAACGTAGTCCAAAACGTAGTCCGAAACGTAGGGCTAATCAGTCTGAAGTCTGGGATCATTTTGAGAAATTGAAAAAGGTTGAAGGACAAAAGCAAAAGGCTGTTTGTAACCATTGTGGCCAAATATATACTTGTGATTCAAATTCTAATGGGACATCATCAATGAAAACACATATTAAGTTGATATGTAGACAGTATGAGTTTAGCCAGTACAATTTGAAGAAGAACCCAGGTAAGAGACAAAAAACTCTAGCGTTTGAACCCGTGAATGGAGGAGGCACCGGCGCGGTTCCAAAGCTTACCTCCGTTAACTTTAGTGTGGAGGCATGTAGAAAGGCCTTGGCTGAAATGATTATTCTTGATGAGTTGCCATTTCGTTTTGTTGAGGGTCAAGGTTTTAAACGATTCATATACGTGGTGCAACCAAAGTGGGAAAATCCGCCAGGTAGATTAATGGTCGCAAAAGATTGTATGAAAATATACCAAGATGGGAAGAAATCTTTGAAAAGAGAACTTAAAGACCAACGAATTTGTCTTACCACGGACACTTGGACTTCTCTTCAAAATCTTAACTATATGTGTCTCACTGCTCATTTCATTGATTGTGATTGGAAGCTTCACAAAAAAATTCTTAACTTTTGTTTAGTTCCAAACCATAAGGGAGAGACACTTGGTAAGGTGGTGGAAGAATGTTTGGTGGAATGGGGGATTGACAAATTTTTGAAAATCACAATCGATAATGCAAAATCCAATGATGGCATAATTGATTTTTTGAAGAAGAAGACCAAGAAAAGAGACACCACTATTCTAGACCACGAGTATTTACATGTTAGGTGTTGTGCTCGTATATTGAATTTGGTTGTACGTGAGGGGTTGAAAGATGTTGATGTGTCAATTGCAAGAGTGCGCAACATTGTGAGGTATGTGAGATCCTCACCGTAAAGGTATGCCAAGTTTAGATCATGTTGTGATAAAGAAAAAATTGTTTCTAAACTTGTGCCATGTTTAGATGTTGTTACTCGTTGGAATGCAACATACTTTATGCTGGACAGAGCTTTGATGTTTCAAAAAGCTTTTGAGAGACTGGAAGATGAAGATAATCTCTCACTTATTGTTGGTGTTAGAGAGGATGAGATTGGTGTAGAATCTGTAGATAATGAATTGGAAGGGGAAGTACATGGTGGGTTAAGTGACATTATGAATCTCGAGAAACAACATGAGAGGGGCCAAGGGAAAGGGAGAGGGAAACATGTAACACATGGTACTCCTAGTAGTGATGATTGGAATGTTGTGGAAATGTATGTTGAAGTTCTTAAGGTGTTTTACATTATAACCGAGAAATTTTCGAGTTCTTTGTATGTGACATACAATACATTTTTCAAAGAGATCATGACCATAAAAACTGCAATTGCTAAGTTGGAAAATAGTGATAACCCTAAGTTGAAGGTTTTGGCTAGTGGCATGAACAAAAAGTATGACAAATATTGGGGGAAGTTTGACAAAATAAACTCTTTATTGTTGTATGCCAATGTTCTTGATCCCCGTTACAAATTTGTTTATGTGAGATGGAGCTTGAACAAACACTATGAGAAAAGTATTGTTGAAAAGAAGGTTATTGAGATAAAGGAGCGGATGCTAAAGCTTTTTAATTGGTATGAGAAGAAGAGTGTTGAACATGAGAAAACACAAAATGTTGGTGAGTCCTTTAGAAGTGAGAAGGATTCAAAGGAGTATATGAATTTTTGTGAGGAAATGGACGATGAATTTGAGCGACACATGGAAGAGGAGAATAATATGGTGAGCAAATCGGAGTTAGAGAGGTATTGGTTGGAGAGCAAGAAAGACTCTAAAGTTCATGGTGATAAGTTTGATGTGTTGGCTTGGTGGA
Source organism: Rhododendron vialii (assembly GCF_030253575.1). NCBI lineage: Eukaryota > Viridiplantae > Streptophyta > Magnoliopsida > Ericales > Ericaceae > Rhododendron > Rhododendron vialii. The sequence goes on along the minus strand of NC_080569.1, from coordinate 21,440,822 downwards.
AAGTTAATTCTCCTAGGTATCCCATTCTCTCTCAAATGGTACAGGACATTCTAGCTATTTCGGTATCTACCGTTGCATCCGAATCCGTTTTTAGCACGGGAGGACGTATTCTTGATCCATACCGGACCTCTCTTTCTCCCAAAGTAGCAGAGGCCCTTATTTGTGCACAAAATTGGTTGAGGAGTCCTACTCAAATATCTCTTCGAGAGGCACTTGATGAGGTGGAGGTACTTGAATCCGGTAATACTCTTTAACTATAGCTTAACTGTATGAGTTTTGTTTTTTTAGTTCGTAGTTTAACTTGTTTTGCATTATAAATTTTTCTGTCATCTTTAGAGGTTTTGGAAGCATTGAAGGAGGATGAATCATGTGTCACTTATTTGTGATAAAAAGAAAGGAGTGAAGAACAAAGAGGTAAGTTCAAATCATGTGTCACTTTCCTTTTTATTCGTTTTTCTGTACACGAGAATTGGTTGTCCAGGCTGGAATTCAATGGTTTTTCTGGTTTGTGATAGCTGAAGAATCATGTTGAAGATCATTGCATGATTAGATTTTATTGTGAAGTTGAAATGCATATGAAAATTAGTAGTGAAGAATCTGGAATTAGGTGTTCTTTGGTTTGTGATATCTTAAGAACCATGTAAGAGATCATAACTTGATTCGGCTTTCGTTTTTGACTTTTTGGCATTAATGTGTCCTAAGCATGCACAACCTGGAGGTACGGTTGATACTTTACTCTCATTTTAATTGTTATTGTCATTTGGTTTTGTTGCTTGTTAATATGTTGCTGGAATCGGTCATGATTCAAGAACGTACTCATCCCAGTTTTTTTTTCTAATTTTTCCCTTTTTTGAATTGAATTTGCATTTTACTGCTGTTGTAATTTTAATAGTGGTGTTTTGTATATGCACTTTAATGGGAATATGTGCGCAAAAAGTACCATCAAGGTTTTAAATTCCTCCAACCTAGTCCGAGGTTATAAACTCTAGTAATTTCGATTGTCTTGATGGACTGAGAAGTGTAACCGATGCACATTCCAATGTCTTTGTAACATAGGCGCAATAAGAGGGGAGGAGAAGTTTTGGACTGATACTTTGATGACAGGGAGTAGTTGGTAACCTTTAAGAACACATGTTGATGGACTAGTAGATGTTTTACTCGTCCCAGAATTGTTTACTAGATATTCGAGCTTTAAATTGAAGCTAAGGAATGCCCTAACCATATACGATATAGCAATATTAGTATAAGTATTTTGGAAGATGGGGAATAGAGCCTGGTGGGAGATAGAGAAGGTTAACGAAATATTTGAACTCTTTTTCCTTTTTCTGTTTTTTGCTACTTGGGTATCAATGGTTTTTTCTCGACAACTAAATGGTGGAACTTTTAAAATAGGGGGATTATAAATGATAAACAAAGTGGTAAAAAATTAGCAAACAACCTCTTTATAGATGATGTTGACATGAAAATCCAGTTGTATTGTCCAGGAATCCCGGAGTTGAGGGGCACTTTAATTTCTCCTGCCAGGCAATAAAAGGAATGCATGTTAGTGTTGCTGAAATATGGAAGCATTGTGTTTCTGCGTCGCCTGTTTTTATGTTGCTGCTGCTGTGGTGTTGTGTTGCTGCTGGTTGCTGTTGGATGTTGCTAATGGTGGATACTGTTGGATGTTGCTACTGGTGGATGCATTTTTTTTTTGCCGCAGCTTGCTGTGTTGTTGAACATTCATTTTTTTTTCTTGTTGGGCTTGGCCCTTGGTTTGTAATTTAAAAGCCTATAAATTGTGTAATGGGCTTAATTATGTTTTTATGGGTTTTTTTTGATGTATTGGGCTCAAAATTGATCCTTTTTTGTTGGGCCCAAAAAAAGTGTTGAATTATGAATTTTTGTGGGTTGAATTGTGAATTTTTTGATGTGTTGGGCCTAAAATGTGGCCCATGAATGAAAACCGGATTAACCAAATAAACCGGACCGAAACCGGTTGAACCAGTCGAAACCGGACCGGTTTTATTTCAACCGGTTCCGGTTTTATTTCAACCGGTTCCGGTTTTAAAAATGCTCAAACCGGATAACCGGTTTCAACCGAAAAAATATCCAAAACCGGTTGAAACCGGACCGGTATCACCCCTAGCGACTCCACACACCTATTGATTGGTTTCTTGCTTGTTAACTAACGGTGTACCCATTCGATGCACAAAAGAGTTTTTTTCGCCCTCCCCATGCATTGAATAGGAGGGTTGTAAATGAACTGGGCCATTTGTGAACTGTTCGAGTCTCGGCTCAGTAAGGATTCGTTCAAGTTCGATTCGTCTATTAAATGAACCAAACCTGAACCTTACAGTTTTCAGCTTGGTTAGGCTAGCGAACCTGTAGTTGAATATAATTTATATAGTAATTCTTTAGGGGTCTATTTGCAAATATAATTTTTTTAGGTTATATATATAATTTAATACTTATTTTCTCCTAAATTTTGGGTTAGGTTGAGTTTATTGAGCCGAGGTAAGCCGAACCCGAGTCTTGACGAGCTGAATTCGAGCCTAGGTTTGGCCTGGACCGAACTTTAGCCAGAATAGTCTTAACAAACCCGAGATGAACTTAATAGGTTTCGGCTCGTTTACAACTCTTGGCACAACGCTAGTATGCCACTATTAGAATGGTGGACATATGGTGTGCCACTATTAGTTGGGCGCACCATTAGCCAACGTAGGACAAACTTACTAAAATTTAGTTTTAGTACAGAGACCGTAGGGATGACAATTTCCTCCGTACCTGATGAATACTTGCCCCACCCCACCTATTTGGAGGTGGGGTTTACCCAATAGTAGCAAGTGTAGTAAAAACATAAATTATCCCTACTCGGTTATGGGGTGAGTATGGTTTTGTCATCCCCATCCTCGATTACCCGTACTTATTTCAAATGTTAAGCCAAATTCATTGCTAAAACCGAAATTTGGCTTGTGAAAATCAACATAGTAACTCTATTAGTAAGCCAAAAAGTCGGGCCAAATTTAGCACCAAGTTTGGCTTTGCCAGACCACATCACCATTCACTCTTTCTTTATCTCAATTTCTAGCTATGAATTGGTTCCTTTCCGGCACAAGAACTAGTACTCCACGGTTCAAAGAACACTGGTTGCCCGAGCCACACGTCCCCGCCATCTTCACAAGCCGGACGGAGATTCGATTTGGAAATATGAAGTTGCCTGGTGTTCGCTTCCTCTGCACTTGCTGTCGTGGCCATTGTTGATCTTTGACAATATCAAAACCTAAGAATTCCTAGGTCTGCTCCTTCTCTCTCTAGAACCGCGACAATATCAAAACCTAGAGATGGGTAACAATCACAACAGAAAGCATTGCTAATGCCCAAAATTCCTACTAACGTTTAATTCATAAGCTAGAAATTGAGAAACATTCTACATAGTATAATCGAAAACACTGTTCTATGATTTACCCCAAAATAAAGAAGAAAAGAAAAGAAAACTTTGTTCAATAGTTACTGTTCATTTTGTTTCGTGTAACTTTTGCGTTGTCTCGGGTGACTTCTTGCCGGTGTGCCCTTGATTCTTTAATATTTGTAATCCTTTATAAAGATTAATAAATTCTTTTCTCTTACACAAAAATAACTTTTGCATTGTCCTACATAATTACAGTTTTACCCTTTTGACTTTTCTTATTTTACTTTTGTCGGGTGGGAGAGGATGAATTTCAAATTTTTGTTTGGAAGTAGGATGGGAGTGGATGGTTTGGCCTTATGCTATTAAGGCCTAGTCTCAAAAACAAAAACAAAAAAAGTCGCTTGACTTTTTTGTTATCTATATTGATTTTATTTTTTTGCATTTCTTATTTTTGCATCAAATTTTTTTTAATTATTTTTCGTTCGTCTCAACTAGAGGAATTGAAAAAATAAAAACTTTTGAGACTTTTTTTTGGATGTTTCCAGAAAAATTGGTAAAAATCATAATTTTTACTTTTCCGATTTCCTTCGTCGACATTAACCAATAATCTACAAGATCTTGGTGCAAAAATTACAAATGCAATAAAAAAATATATAATAATAATAACAAAAACAAAAACAAAACAAAAAAGATAGCCTACAAAGCCAGTAATTACACTTTTTTTTTTTGGGAAACTAGGCCTTGGTATATACGCATCCTTGGTTTCTTTCAGAGTTTGAGAATTTGGACACACGCAACTAGTTATATATCATGATTCAAAACTAAGTAACACGAAGATAGAGGATCTAGGTCAACTATTTATTTGACATGAACACAAATATATGTAACACGAATTGGTTGGATTAAAAAAACTCGATAATGACAGGGACGACTCTTTAGTTGTATGTGCCAACTTGCATGTTTATACAGTTATTAGTTAAGTAAGCAATAAACCTTCTTATTTGTGACGCGTGACTATTCCCCCCTAGTGTGATGTTAGACTGCCATTGAAATGCCGCAACTTCACAGCTCCACCAAGTACTACGTCCTTCACGAACGCTCCTAAAATCGCGTACTCTTTGAACGCTCTCGCGTCAGGTTTGCACCTTAAAAACGGAGGAAAAAACAGCCAAAAGCCGGTAACCATCACGAATCCAACAGTCAACGTCGTCGAGATCACCGGAGGCAACCGATACCTGCCCTTCAACGCCTTCTTCGTCGCAATCTCAACAACTAAACACACCCCGTGGAGAATGAAAAACCACGTGATCTCCCAATTGGGCCGCTTCCGGCCCAAGTAGTAGAACATAAGCTCATGCATCACGGCCGACACCACGAACGCGGCTAACACGGCTGGTAACGAGGCCGACTCCCGGCCCACGATCCACGTCCAGACGCTGAGGGTAGGATTGTATACGGTCGGGCGGAGGGCACGCGGGACCATCATGTTCCATCTACTCCCCCAGAAATCTTGTAACGAGGTGGAGAGATATGGCTCGTTGAACTGCGGCTCGAGTTGTAGCCCGAGAGTGGCTCGAACCAGGGCTGCGACCACGGCTAGCATCAGCTCCAACAAGAAGTATATATGGAAGCTGTAAATAACCAAAATAAACTTCGGGTGGATATGCTCACTGTAGTGGTAAATTTGCACGAAGGCGGCCAGTAGAAGCCCCTTGAGAATGTAATTCCAAACCGGTTTGTGGCCTTGTTTGGATTCCTGACGTGGGTTTTTTGGTTCTGTTTTTCTGATGGGGAAACAACCGATGGCGAGGAATTGGGAGGGAGAGAGAGTTGGGTCAGAGAGAGGGCCTTTGTCGAAGGCGAGCAGGAGGAGTTTGAAATTGGAAAGCCAAGCGATGAAGAAAGAGGTCATGCCTCCGAGGTGAGCGGAGTGGAGATGGAGAGGGAGGTATAAGAAGAGGCAAACGACAGGGAAGAAGGTGAGGAGTCTGGGTAGGCCTTTTGGGATTATTTTACTTGTGAATTTGCAGTATAATCGGGATATACTTACTGAGACCCATACCTTGATGAAGTTGCTTATCTCCTTATCTAAGCTGCAATATGGGTAGATGATCTCTCCCTCCATCTCTCTCTCTCTCTCTCTCTCTCTCTCTCTCTGTGACACTGCCATGCACACTTGACAGATACTATATATAAGTATAAAATACAGGCATAGAAAATGTGAAAATTAATTAAGCAGCAACGTACGACGCCAACAATTCAGGACTTTATGGAATAATAATAGTGGACTAGCTAGGGACTTTATGAAAATTGGAGTTGACCCGAGAGTGGCTTGAGTTATTCTGACACGCTGTGCGGCTGTAGCAAATAGAATGGGGCTCTACATAATTGTCATTGGGTGCTGTAGAATTGCAGATTGCAGAGGAAATCATGATTCATTAATTGTGTCCAATTGTCCTCCGTATAAAATGCTAAAAGTTTATGAAATTTATATATATTGTTGGATGTACTGGTAAGCGACCATCTCTAAAAGCTATTTGGGATAGTCTTTTTACCTTTTACCTCAGGAAAATTAGCTACAACGAATATCGGTAAGTAATATTTATGGATTCATAAAGCTGAAACTGCACAATTGAACAATTTTGCCCCTATGGATCGAGAAATAAAACTTACTGATTTTTCATCGGAGCCGATTTTTTTACAAGACCCCATAAAATAATATTTTAAAATTTATGGATATATTTCTAATTTTTTGTGGGACCAGAAGTGGGCATCACATAAAATGTAAGTATGTCATGTAGTGGAACAATGTAGTGTATTATGGGCCTGTTTGATAAAACTGAAAACTAAAACTAAATGCTGAAAAATTAAGTACTGAAAGCTGAATGCTGAATTTTTTAAGTTGAAAAGCTGTTTGGTAAACATATTAAGTACTGAATTAAAAAATAATAAATTAATTTTAGTTTCGATTCTCTCTTAATTTACTAATGGTCACAATATACATATAATAATGGTGGAATGGTGATTGTGGTGGTGGTGATGAAGTGGCGGTGGTGTTGGAGTGCTAGCGATAGTAATGTAATGGTGGTGGTGGAGTGACAGTTATGTAACGGTGGCCGTGAATGGTGGTGGTGTAATGGTGGTAGTGGCGGTGGACTGATGGTGTCACTACAAGAAATTACACAATTGCCGACTAAAATTCCCTACTAAAATAATTTTAGTCGCCAATTATTGAACAATTGCTGACTAAAATAAATTTTAGTCAGGAAATAATAATATTTGCCGACTAATAAATAAATTTGGTCGGCGAATATCAATTTTCCCACTAATTTAAAACCCAATAAGTGAAAAATATTTCCCAACTAAATAATTTAGTAGGGAATAGTTATATTTTCGGACTAAAATTAGATTTAGTCGGCGAATATCAATTTTTTCCAAAATTTAAAAAAAATTAATAAATGAAAAACATTTCCCGACTAAATAATTTAGTAGAGAATATCAATCTTTGCCGACTAAAATTAGATTTAGTCGGCACATATCAATTTTTTCCAAAATTTAAAAAATTAATAAATGAAAAATATTTCCGACAAAATAATTTAGTAGGGAATAGTAATATTTGCCGACTAAATTTACATTTGGTCGGCGAATATCAAATTTTCCTTCCTTCTAAACAAAATTTCAAGAAAGGAAATATTTGTTGCAACGACATTGATCACACGATGAAACTTTCCTGATCGAAGCCGTTCAATTTTTTTCCCGATCGAAAGCAAATTTTTTTGTCTTTATTCAAAAAAATTGGATTTTGATCATAATTTTTTACTTTTTAGATTCTTCTCGTCATGGCGATATAATAATCCCCAAAAGATTGACGAAAAACTAACAAATACGAAAAAATTTGAATAAGGACAAAAAAAATAAACCATATTTAGTCGGCAATTACATTTGCCGACTCTCATTCCCAGACTAAATTGCCGACTAAATTATTTAGTCGGGAAAACCCTTTGCCGACCAAAAAGTGGACATTTGGCGACTAAAATGTTAGTCGGGAATAGTGTAATTTGTTGTAGTGTGTAATGGTAACAGTGAGTGGTGTCGGTGGAATGATAGTTGTGCAATGGAAACATTGTGGTGGTGGCGGCGGCGGCGGCGACGATGTGGCAGTGGTGGTGGCAGTGTGGTAATGGTGGTGGTAGTGATGGAGTGATAGGGGAGTGGTGGTGGTGGTGGAGGGATGGTGGTGATGGAGTGGTGGTGGTGGTGGTGGAGTTCTTGTACGGGTGGTGGAGTGGTAGTGGTGGTGGGAGTGGTAGTGGTGATTAAATCTAAGTACACAAGAATTCAGCCAAAATTAAGTAGCTCAAATCTATTTAATTTTTTTCAATTTTTTAGTCTATATTTTAAGTAGCACTTAATTTGTTAATCAGTGTATAATATCGTTATCAAACCTACTGAATCACTTATTACTTAATTGATTCAATTTTAAGAGCTGAATTTAGGTTATCATACAAGATCTATCTTTAGTGTTTTTACATGAATTGAAAACCAATAATGTGAAGATGTGGTTGGCATTCAAGGATTACATGGCAGCTACGTGGCTGTTAAAGAATTACTGTAGAATAACAATTACTACATTACCACAAATGCACACAAACATTTTAGAAACACATTCACATCTTTTGGTGGGTTCCATACATACTAGATGTGATGTGTGTGGATCTCAATGTGAATGTGAGTAAATTTATATAAATATTTGTATTTGTATTTGTAGTTGTAGAATGATTGTTATAGTAATAGATCAACTTTTGTCTACACAACAAGCTCGTCGGTAAAGGTGTCACACTCTCCAATTTTTAAACTATTTTACCGACGAACTAAGTTACGTTTGTTGACATACTGCTGATGCAAAATTACATTGTGAAATTTACACCTAAATTTGGCCAAATTTTAAAAAGGGATTTATCAATCAATTAATGGCTGAAAATGTTATTTTGGGCCTTGATTGAATTTGTGGTGTACCACATTGGGGTCGAATTGAAATTGGAAGTTAATGGGCCATGTTCATCTCATCAAAATTAAAGTCCTAATTAGTTTTGGGAAAGTGACGGTTCAGGACGTGTTTTGATAGTTAATATCCGTCAAGAATATACTAAGAACATTTATTAATGCTGAAAATGTTATTGACGGATATTAATTTTCAAAACACGTCATTGGCCATCTTTTTCCCATTAGTTTTTCAGGTCTTGACATATCTTTAGATTTATTCGGCCCGAAAAGGAAGACGTCCAAATGGATATAGCGGAATGAGGGGTAAAGAATAAAATTCTTAAAGCCTGGGGATGCACGGTCAAAAAAGAGAGCTTTTAGTTGATTGCCTCTTTTCGGAGGGCATTTAGGCCATTTTGTAGAAAAGCTTTCCAATCAGGCTAGGGGTGTCAAACGTGCCTGCCGTGCCGTGCCGTGCCATTCTACTTCCGTGCCAACCGTGCTTCGTGTCGTGCCGTGTCGTGCCCATTTACTTCATCGTGCCATGTCGTGCCGTGCCGTGCCGCGCCCGTGCCGTGCTGTAGTGGGCTATTTTGCTTTGTCGGGCCATGTCGGGCCATGCTTTTTTTAAATCGTGTCGTGTCATGCCGTGCCCGATTAATTAATCGTGCCGCATCACGCCGTGCCTTTTTTTGTCGGGTCGTGTCGTGTCGTGTCTTTTTTGTCGGGTCGTGCTGTGCCGTGCCCCTTTTTGTCGGGTCGTGCCGTGTCGGGCCATGTTTTTTTAAATCGGGTCGTGTCGTGTCGTGCCGTGTCCGATTAATTAATCATGATGTGCCCTTTTTTGTCGTGTCGTGCCGTGCCTTTTTTGAATCGTGCCATGCCGGCCCGTTTACTTAATCGTGTGTCGTGCCGTGCCTTTTTAAATCGTGCCGGGCCGTGTTGCCATCGATTTTAGCAAGACCCTCTGGGATAATTCCCCACTCTAAACAACCGCTCACCCCCAAGAATTCAAGTCCATAGCATAGCTTCTCATGAAGAGGAACATACGGAGCAAATAACAATCGCGTAAAACATTTTAAAGTACCAGACAATTTCAATCACTCAACGCCAGGAGTCCTGCTTAAATATCCTATCCTGTTTTCACCTAAAATGATTTTGTCATGTGTCATTCAGATAAGCACCATTAAATAGTTGTACTGAAAGTGAAAAGTTCCTAATTCTCGTGGCTGCAACTAACATGGATGACATGGTCCCATCTTGGAAGAACCCAAATACATGGCTTTCCTTACAAGCCAGTGAATGAGCTCGTAGAACTATTCTATCTCTTTCATATGATGTTTCCTCCCCGGCAATCAAAATAAAAGATTGAAAGCTATGCATTAGACATGAAACCACAACGGGAAAAATGAAAAAAAAAAAAATTCAGTATCAATTTCTTTGAGGAATAACATCAAAGACTTGGTGCCCAAACGCACCCAACAACCGCAACATACTTGTTTCAACCCGCAACCGCTTCATTCACCGAGTATTGCAATCACACCCACACAAAAAACCCAACTGTTAAACCAGATCAAACCAACAATTCGGTTAAAAAAAAAGAAGGAAAAAAAGAAACATACAGAAGAGAAGGGCTTTGTCCCATCTTACCGGCTTTGGTACGAGTAGTACAGATCCCATCTTACCGGCTTTGAGGAGCACAGATCAATGGCAATTCTGAATCAAGTCTGATAACGTTTGGATACTGATTGCCACTGTGCATTGCATAAATTGAGCCATAGAACAGAGTTGCGCAAAGTGATACAAGAGCAAGCAGTAAACAACTTGCGGGGTGTTTAATTGAAATGCAGTACCCAATAAGCAAATTTAGATTACTCCAACATTATAAAACAACAAAAAAAATACACTAAGTGCCCAATCCCACAGAGAATATTTACAGAATAGATCCCAACGAGCAGATTTAGATATACACATCATTTCGTTGGGATTGGGGGTCATAAATGGATCGAACAGTTAATTGTTCGAGTTTGATTTGAAACTTAACGAGCTTCAAAACATGTTCAATTTTAAGCTTGTTTATGCGATGAGCCGATCTTGAACAAGCTTTATCGAGCCATAGATGATCTCGAGTATCTCGGAAATTTTTATACATCACAAGCCAAAGGAGCCGAGTAGTAGCTTTTTTGAGCTTGCTATGAAAGCTTAAATGAGCTTTAGAAAAATGTTCAAGCTTGCTTTATCTATGTACCAAACTGATCTTGAACGAGCTTTTAAGGAACAAGCACCAACTCGAACTCAAGCAGCGTGGGTTTTTTATCAGCCCTAACTAGAACGAAACCAAATTCCAATTCATGATGTATATAAATCTCCACTAAGAACTATCAACTTTACCTCTCGCAAAACCCACAATGGTTCTGAACCTCGGTAGTGACAACGGAAACCCACAATGGTTCTGAACCTCGATAGTGACGACAGAAGAGCCGAAACACCCATTACGGAAATCGCCCCTTTTTTGCATAAAACTGTGGTATTGATACTTGTGTGTTGCAAAGAAGCCATTCCAGCTGCCTTTCCTTCCTTGTATCCACTAATTTTTTGGCCATGGACAGTGGGTAAGCAACCAAACGTATTGGAGAAGATGATATGGAGAGATGCGAAAAAGATAAACCTCTTGTAATTATGCAAAAAATTGTTCGAAATGGTTACCTGGTAGTACTGCAAGAGATGATGAATGATGCAAAGCTGAAGGAAAATGGGGTTTTGAGTGGCCCAACTTGAGCGAGAGAGACGCTGAGAGTGAGAGAGAGAGACGTTGAGAGAGTCAGAGACTCAGAGAGAGGCGTTGAGTCGTTGAGATGAGAGTGAGAGATACCGAGAGGAGTGAGTGGGCTGCTAGGGCTTGCGCCTCTCGTCTCTTTCAATTTATACGAGCGTGTGATCATGTGCAACAGTCGCACCATAATCCATATGCACTTAATAAAGAAAAATTCTCGTAAAATCCTATAATGCACCACTTGAGAGTCGCCCGAGTAGTTTTTTGAAAATCGAAACCGTCTACCTTTTATGTGGGAGTGATTATATTATTCGTGCAAAAAATAAAATAAATTGGTTACCGTTATATACTTGATCGCACATAACAAAAAAAATTCTATTAATAATCTACGTCCCGATGAGAAGGCTTTCAAAACCCGATAGACCCGAAAAATTGCAAAAGTGATTAAAACACCAAGAACAATGAAATTAACAGTATGGATCGTCATACTTGTATTGCAATCGTGTGACTAGTATACATTGGACTATAGCGGAATACAATAGTTTAGAACTAGATAAGTTAGATGTATAGATTTGAAAGGTAGCTACAGACTCATGTTTTCGAATATTCGATCTAAACCGTTACGATTTAAGATCTTATTAAATTTATCATTCTCCCCAAAATAGGTGATAATCAGATGTCGGAAACCACGTGATCAGAACACATTCGGTACTTCCAAAAACATTAAAGTCCTATAATGCACCACTTTAGGGCCACTCGAGTTGTTTTTTGAAAATTGGAACCGTCTACCTTTTCTGTGGGAGTGATTATATCATTCATGCAAAAAATGAAGTAAATTGGTTATCGTTATATATTTGATCGCACAGAACAAAAAAAATTCTATTAATAAATTTACGTCTTGATGAGAGGGCTTCCAAAACCTGATAGACCCGAAAATTTGCTAAAGTGATTAAAACACCAAGAACAATGAAATGAACGGTATGGATCGACATACTTGTGTTGCAATCGTGTGGCTAGCGTATAAGAGGCCCGTTTTTATAAAATAGAATTATATAATATATATTACTTGTTCTAATAATAAACACTAATAGATTGTTGGTTTTGGTGGTTTGAGATGTGTGTCAAGTCCCCAAGAACTTGGGTTCGAACCCCATAGAGATTATTTTTTTAAAAACCAATTTTTTTTAAATTATTATTTTTTCTTATTTATTTTCTATATATATATATATTTAAAAATCTTTATAAGATAATACGCATTATATATATCAATATATGTGTAGTAATTGGTATATTATCATGTTTGAATTTTGATTCAAAACAAAATTCAAACATGATAATATCTTGATCATATAAAATATTTTAAAAGCTTATTTTACTTAAATAAAAGGAAAAGATTAATAAATTATTGGACTATCAAAAAATACATAGAAATAAAGTAAACTATAATATGAAATCCCTTGTTTATTTAATAGCATATATATTTTTTTGGTTTTTCCATACCTCGTGTCGTATCCGTGCCGTGCCGTGCCGTGCCTAACTAGAACTGTGTCGTGACTCGTGCCCCATCCCACTTCCGTGCCGTGCCCGTCTAAGACCGTGTCGTGCCGTCCCGTGCCAAGCCAACTTCCGTGCCGTGCCCGTGTTGTTCCCCCTCACTTCCGTGCCCGTACCGTGCCGTGTGCCTATGTCGTGCCGTGCCGTGTCTGGCTAGAACCGTGTCGTGCCGTGTCGTAATTCGTGCCCCATCCCACTTCTGTGCCGTGCCTGTGCCGTGCCCATCTAAGACCGTGTCGTGCCGTGCCGTGCCAGGCCAACTTTCGTGCCGTGCCCGTGTCGTTCCCACTCACTTTCGTGCCCGTGCCGTGCCTCGTGCCCGCTAAGACCGTGTCGTTCCCGTGCCGTGCCAGGATTAATCCGTGCCCGTGCCCGTGCCGTGCCGCCTTCAAACGTGCCGTGCCCGTGCCGACCCGACCCATTTTACACCTCTAAATCAGGCCAGTCATCTGTTCCATAAGCGCATTAAAGGAAGGAGGAAAAGGTGATTTGTGGGTCCTCATAAATTTTTTCTATGTAAAATCTTTATGGGAAAATAACGGCTCATGACATGTTTTGATAATTAATACCTGCTAAATACATGTTGGGAATATTTGTTAATGCTGAAAATATATTTAACGGATATTAATTAATTAACAAAACACGTCATTGACCGCCATTTTTCCAATCTTTTTTTCGGCAAAAGAAACTTTTATAAATCTCGAAAGGTTACATCTAGGGGGAACATCGAAAGTACACGACACTTATGAGGTTAGACAAAGAAGAAAAAAGGGGAGAAACACTAAAAGTAAGCATCCAACAGACAGATGGACAGATCACCTGACACACTTCAAACACATATTATAATTTCACCTTTCTAACTTCATCAAGGAAACCTTTAAAACCCTCCACAATGTATACCTTGATATCAAACTTCACCTTAATCCACATCACGACTCTGGTTTTGATCACCTCATCCATTTGCCCTACTCCTGTTGAAGCATTATTGAACACGTAGTCATTTTTCGCCAACCACAATGACCAAATTGTAGCAAAGAATGTCGTTACCCACAAATGATTCTCCAAATTTCTAAATCTATTATCGAACCACCAAGTAAAAAGAGGTTCCAAAGATTGAGGACACACCCATCTCACATGCCACCAATTCAGGATCAAAGAGCAAACATCCCATGAGAATTTACAATGTAGAAAAAGGTGTTGGGGTGTCTCCAAATGCATAGAGCACAACGGGCAAAGTGCTGAATTGCCTTCAAGGATCAAGTTTCTACTTTGAAGCACAGATCTAGTAGCCACTCTATCCTGAAGGGCTATCCACACAAAAATCTCCACCTTAGGAGGGCTGAGATTTTTTCAGATTGTTTCCAAAAATACCAGATTTCTTACATTTCCAGACTGTTCCCATTTGTTGTACATTGATTTCACCGAGAAACAACCATCAGAGGCCCACCTCCACTTCAACAAATCACGTTAAGAAAGATCCAAAGTCACAGCATGAAGTCTTTTTTGTAAATCCTCCAGTTGTTGAATTTCCCAATCATACCAAATTCTTCGGAATAGCAGATTCCAATTCTCCACTCCACTACCACCTTTCACAACATTGATCATCTCATTTTTTTGCAATGACTTGAGGTAAAGACGTGGTAAAAACTACTCATCTCATTTTTCCAATCTTTATATCTATATTATAAAACAGAACAGTTTTCCATGAAAATATCTATGCATACAAATATAGCACATTTTACAACCGTTCGATTGTACTTCCTATTAACTTTGTAGTCATCCGATCAAATGAATATTTCCTAATGTATAAACCTACACTAATGTAAACGTTTTCCAAACTTTCAAATTATATGTTGACCTATTGCTAGCATTAAAGAGGATTTCCTTTTAAATTTTACACATTTCCCCTAACTAAACATATCCCCTTCCTTTTCCAATTTATTTTGATTTACTTTTGTTCCCTTTTCTCAGCATTAATTGTACAAGTATATCCTACCTATCCTATATGACTACCTAAATAAGTAAATTCAAATTTTATTGACCAAAGAAATGTCATAATTGATTCCATGATTTGGGCATCTATATTATAGAGTACGTAATAAGAAAATTTCGATCTGACCTTAGTATATATGATTTGGGCATCGATTTAACCAAAATATTTAGTATTTAAGTACTTAGAGCATTCCTCTCTCTATCTCGTGTGGTTCTCGATTTGACCATAGCATTGGCTCCTCCACATTGAAGCCGCAGACCACCACTCTGAATGAACAGTAACTACTTTGTATTTATAGCATTTTTGACTTATTCATTGAATCTCATGTTCTCTATATTTATCTCACTGTTTGTCTAATTTTGTGTTTTGTTTCATTTTCTTTTTAGCTTCAAAGGCACTCAATTGATGGTGGGGAAAACTTTTTCACCCTAAGTATTTATTGTTCAATTAAAGAGGGTTGACAACTCTTATGAAAATGTTATATATATCATAACCATTTTTTTTCCAGACTCTACGTTAGAAGCAAGCAAGTTTCACGGCATCTCTCTACGTTGATTTACCTTCTTGATTTATTCAGGGGAGTGCACAGCTTTTGCGGCAGTGTTATTTGTGAGATTTGTGCCGAATTCTCTATCTCCCTCTCTCAATCCCTCTCTGTGACGGTGTTGTCCATGAGATTTGTGCCTAAATTCTCTAACTCTCTATCTGTTGGAACACATGGCTACAATTTCGGGGAAATATATGAATATCCATGAGACTTTTCTAACTCATTCTTTTCTAAATGTTGTTGAAATTTTCATGAATAAAAATAAGTTTCCCGTTGATAAAAAGAAAAAAAAATACGTATATGAGTTGTGTTGAGATGGATTCACGTTACTCTTCAAAAGCACAAAAAATGATACGATTGCATATTATATACATGAAAGATGGAAAATGTTTCCCAAGTCAATTGGAGGTCTAATGCCTTGATCGAAAAAAATGAAAGAAAAAGGTTCAAAGCAATAGAGTTGGTTGGAAGCATAAGAGGCTAGAAATGGGGAGATTCGTCTCTATTAAAGATTCAGAACTCGGTTCATTGTTGTCGAGACGCTGAACATTGAACTGTAGGCTAGATACTCAAATATAGATTTTTCCAAAACACCTGCAAAACATAAACATCTAAATCGGGGACAAATAATCATAGAGCTATATTATAAAGAATGCGTTGTGTCATGCCTTCAGGAACAGACAAATTCAAAGTGCTATATGTCACGGGAACAACATGAATATTTGCAACGCGCTTGGTCGGCAAGGTGGTCAACAACAGAAAAAATTAATTCATTTAATTTCTTAAAGCCAACAAATTACCCATAAAAGGGCGACTTCAAGTCAACAAAAGTGGTTGTTGATCCTTATTTCTTTTGAAGAGCATTTCGGTCATTAGCCTTCATAAGCGTGTGAGAAGAAGGATAAAGGAAGATACCCTTTTTGGCAAGTTCTAATTTCTAATGTAAAAAAGAGAGCCTTCAGCCCTGACAGTCGTTATTCTTGAGTATAGGACAAGGCACGAGACACTTGACAGTTACGTGTGAAAGCAGCTCAAACTTGAAGCCGTAAAGATCCAGCCTCAACCACGCCTAACGCTTACTCAACTCAAGCCTAACGCTTACTCAACTCAATTCAATTATAAGTCAATAAATCAATTTTTTTTATTTTTATTTAAAAAAAAATTGAATTTTGATAATAATTTTTTACCTTTTAGATTTCTCTTATCATAATGATGCAATAATTTTTAAAAAATTGACAAAAAATTAACAAATACAAAAAAATTTAAATAAAAATAAAAAATTAAGTCAATTGACTTATTTAGCCCAACGAGATCTTAGTAGGTTTTCACTTTAGTTTTACTAAATATAGTACAATAGGACTCCTAATCCATGATTATTATAGGAGTAGTACCTAATCCATGATTGTTTTTTTGTGAAAAAAGAAACAATTAATTAATGAGCATGCGCGTGTAATGTTAAACTGCAGTGCCATTGAAATGCCGCGACCTCAGAGCTCCACCAACTACGTCCTTCACGAAGGCTCCTAAAATCGCGTACTCTTCAAACGCTCTTGCGTCCGCTTTGAACCTTAAAAACTGTGGGAAGAACAGCCAAAAGCCGGTACCCATCACAATCACGACGGTCAATGGCGTCGAGATCACCGGAGGCAACTGCCACCTGCCCTTCAACAACTTCTTTATCACTATCTCAACAACTAAACACACCCCGTGGAGAACGAAAAACCACGTGATCTCCCAAGTGGGCCGCTTCCGCCCCAAGTAGTAGAATATAAGCTCGTGCATCAGGGCCGACACCACGAACGTGGCGAACACGGCAGGCAACGGGGCCCACTTCCGGCCCACGATCCGCGTCGAGATGCTGAGGGTAGGATCGTATACGGTCGGGCGCAGTGTACGCGAGACCATCAAGTTCCATCTTTTCCCCCAGAAGTCTTGTAAGGAGGTGGAGAGGAACGGATCGTTGAACTGCGGCTCAAGCTCTAACCCGAGAGTGGCTCGAGCCAGGGTTGCGACGGCGGCTAGCATCAGCTCCAACATGAAGTATATGTGGAAGCAGTAGATGACCAAAATA
Organism: Rhododendron vialii; assembly: GCF_030253575.1. NCBI lineage: Eukaryota > Viridiplantae > Streptophyta > Magnoliopsida > Ericales > Ericaceae > Rhododendron > Rhododendron vialii. The sequence continues at coordinate 21,423,510 of NC_080569.1, read as the reverse complement.
ACCTTCGGGTGTATACGCTCACTGTAGTCATAAATTTGCACAAAGGCAGCAATGAGAAGCCCCTTGAGAGCGTAATTCCTAACCGATTTGTGGCCTAATTTTTTGGTGATTTGGGGAGATGGGTTTGGTTTGGTTATGGATTCTGGAGGTGGGTTTTTTGGTTCGGTTTTCTTGATGGGGAAACAAGCGATGGCGAGGAACTTGGGGAGAGAGAGAGTTGGGTCGGAGAGGGGGCCTTTGTCGAAGGCGAGCAAGAGGATTTTGAAATTGGAAAGCCAAGCGACGAAGAAACAGCTCATGCCACCGAGGTGCATGGAGTGGAGATTGAGAGGGAGGTATAAGAAGAGGCAAATGATAGGGATGAATGTGAGAAATCTAAGTAGGCCTTTTGGTACTATTTTACTTGTAAATTTGCAGTATGATAGGGATGTAATAACTGAAACCCATACCTTGATGAAGTTACTTATCTCCTTATCTAAGCTGTAGTTTGGGTAGATGATCTCTCCCTCCATTTCTCCCTCCCTCTCTCTCTCTCTCTCTCTCTCTCTCTCTCTGTGTGACTCGGGAGAGAAAGAGTTCGGACTGGATGTGTATGTTGCTAACGTATTAATACAGGCACAGAGAAAGTGAAAACCAGCACCAGCGGGACCAGCGCAAATAGGGAAAGACATAAATTTCCTGGTTTTATTTATTTATTTTTTTGGTGCTAAGGAAAACAATTTTCCTGGTCTAAATGCACGCGAGTGGCCCAGTTTTTAATTTGGCGCAGAGAATCTAGTGCCGCTCAGGTGCAGGAATGAGGAAACTACCTTAACATTCGCCTAGTTACAGAGATATATAGACTGTGTTCTGGTTTAGTGTTTTAAAAAATACTGGAGTAATTACTTATTTGTAATTTTTAAGCTAAAAAATAAGCTTATTGAAATAAAAAAAATGCGATATAGATCTTGTTTAATGAGATTTATCAAACACTGCAAAAAAAATTGAAAAATTATTTTCGTAGACCCATTATTTTAAAACTTGAAAATATGTCCTTATTTTTTAAGTACTTATTTTGGAAGAACCGCGCGATCTCAGCCGTCCGTTTCAGCTTTAGACGGTTCGGATTTAAATGAAATTTTTCCGGGAAAAAGTTAAACACTCTTCTTCGGAAAAGTTTTATTAGAATCCAGACCGTTCAAAACACTTTGGACACTCGAGATTCACCTCCGTAAAAGCGTAAATAACTATTCACGAAAAGCTCTGTGAAAAAGTTTTTCACCTAGTTATATAGTGGGTTTTATGGTGTGTTCCCCTAACTAAAATAAGTACTTAATTTTTGAATTAAAGATGATATATTTTGAAAGAATGATTTATCTCGTAAATTAAGAAGTAAGTATTTAAAAATAAAAATATTAGCAGAATGGTGGTGTTTTTAGTGGACTTGGACAAGGGTGTCAAAAATAACAATGCCAGAATTATTTTTAATTGATTAAGATATCTCCTTTTGTGATGTTCCCAGGTCGTAAAATATTGTGTCTTTGAATGGTTAATGTAATAATGTCTTCGAGTGGTTAATGTTACGATGTCGAGTGGTTAATGTTACGATAGGGGGACACTGTAAAAAAAATATGCCATTTTTTAAAATGCTATGCCTAGCTAATGCCTTCGAGAGTTAAAATTTTATGTTGTTTTGTGGTAAATGTTATGCTTTTGAGTGGTAAAAATGTTTTGCCTTCAAGCCTTAAAATGTTATGCTTTCGGATAGTTAATGTTATGCATTTGAGTGATTATGTTATACGGGGACACGGTATCCCTAGAAAAGAGGGGCGTCATATTAGCATCTTCCAAAGCTGACAATGTTGTTCTATTGGTGTGATGCTATTTTCGCACTTTGAAGGGGATGTCACAAGTTGGTAAGTAGGAGCATCAAATTTGACAAAAGGAATGGTGGTAGTACATAAATTTGGTTACCCAGTCCTGTTGCTGAATTTAGCACAAAAGGTCAAAAAGATAAAAATCAAATAAAATTTGTTGATGTGATAAAATAACTTTGGGCATGGAATGCGGTAGAAGAATGGTAGGCTTGCTTTCACATGGGGGCAAATGGGTTGCGACCACATATTGAGGTAGGCAAAGCATCCTTTTCAGAATGAAAGATAATTTCGGCCTGTCTTTTAGAACATTCGTCTATATTCTACAAAGAATCAAAAATTTCAAAATTATGTAAAACTTTGTGTAATAGGGTAATTAAGAACCATCAAACAAGATCTAAATATTTGAAGCTAAAAGAGATAGATCGTCTTTTAGGAGATCCGAAATGATGAAATTGTAGCCAATAATTGAGACCATGTTCCCGCTAAACTATAAATTGTGGACTACAACTCTTTTGTTTTGTCTATTCAAATTTTTATCGCATTTATTAGTTTCGTATCAAACTTTATGTATTATTGGTTTGTCTCGACGAGATGAATTGAAAAAGTAACAAATTATGACTTTTATCTATGTACTTTTCAACATATCTAAGAAAAAACCCCAAAAGATAATTTTTTACTTTTTCTATTCATCTCGTCTAAACAAACCAATAATATATAAAAATTTGCCGCAAAATTAACAAACACAATTTTCTTTTTGAATAATAACACAATAAAAAAAGGTAGTCAACAACTAATAGTTTAGCGGAAACGGGGTTGAGTATAATTCATTAAACAATTAGCGGAAACAAACACATGTGATGGCATTAATTACGTAGTCGGCTTCTCCGATGGTTTGTCATCTCGGCTTCACCATTTGGTGCTATTGTCGTGCGCGATATTCGGAATCTTGTTGTGCGTTGGGTCATAGATGGGCTTGTCATGCCCTATATACGGTCCCGTCTTGGGCTTAAGAATATAATTCAAACCGTTTATTTTGATCATGTTGTCGATATCATTAAGAACAACATATGTTTCCCTTAAATTTTACTATCTAAATCAAACTAGCCCTTACTTGTTTCCAAAACAAATGTACGTGTTTTGTTCGTGGTACATTCCCCGCAAGGTAGATAAAATGAACAATTTGAATCAATTTTTGAGCCCGGGACGGGCTATGCCAAGGGCACAGTAGGCACCCCAATCCCCAACTAGCTCCGCGTGCGTTCTTCTGTTTGGAGTTTTCTTTTCGTTTAATTTGTCAATGTATAGTACTTTTGATACTTCTAGAACAGATAGATAGATCAGTTGCAGATTGCAGACGGAACATGATATCCTTTTGTGTCCATACATATATACTCAAATCTATGGGCGATTACAATCACCAAGTGCAGTGGCCATCTCTATCTAAAAGCAAACAAAACAAAAAAGAGAGCGAGATTATTGGACGTTTGAGATCGTTAATTAATTTATGACTTTTTTGTGGCTCAAGAAATAGTAGTATATAGCTAGACGGGACAGTCAAAAGATATTCTTCTAGAAAGAGAAGTACCTATTAATCTACCATTTTCTTTATTGAAAGTTTACTTCTTCCCCATTGGATTAGTGGACTGTGGAGGAGCCTTCCAAGTTTGAAATCCTTTCCCAATCCACACGAATTTTTTTTGAATTTTTTTGGCAAGTCAATCCACACGAATTTGAGTTGAGCCGTCGCCAACATTGATTGTTGAAAAAATTTCTGAGATTCGGGGAGCAAGCCAAAGTTGATTCAATACATTTTCAGTTGACATGAAATGCTAAAAAATCTTTAGTACAATCAACTGAGTCAGTCTTTTTTTGGTACATAGTTTTAAAATGGGAGTGCAAGTACTCTAATCAGTCACTTCCGCCAAGAACTATTGTCCCGTCACATCACATTACTATCTATAGAGAATTTCATCGTACTTGTATCGAGACCAAAACTAAGGTTCCACCATGCGTGGGTACTGTTAGGAGTACGTTTATTCCTGTAAAGGACTGCGTGGACTTGATATCATAAATCTCATCTAACTAAGTCCAAGCTTTCGGCCACTGAACCATCTCTCGATGGTAACTAGCCAATCATTCACACTTTCATACGGATATAGATGTCACAATATATAGCAGCTAATTAAAGTGTTCCGTTGAATTTATATTTGCTCGTGTTCGGTGATTTGTTTCTTAATATGGTTTTGTAATATTTTACATCTTCAACATTCAATATTTTTCACGACAAATTCTATATATATCAGCATGTTTTCCACAACAAATATCCAAGAATTTAAAAGCGAAATAATTTGGGTTCTTCGTCTGACAGTCAAACTATGTCCAACGTACTATGAAGACACAATGGAGCAAGGGTAAAAGTCTATGCCTACCCTTCCTTTTCACACCTCCTCAATCTCACCATTTAAAAGTATTTTGGAGGGTCCAGATGGACGAACGGTGAGATTGGGGGATCGGTGAAAATGAGCAGTAAAGGTAGCATTGCTGAGCTATATTCACCCATCAAAAATTTCACAGAGCGTACTACACAATTTAAGTAGAAAACGATGTGTGCCAAAAATATTGGCCCATGTATGTTTTTAGGAGAAAACAAACCTCTAGGTGTTCCAAAATAATTTCCTAGACATTCTCACCACATCCATTTTAATTATGAAGCACTTTTTCAATGTTATTTGAGGAATGTCTTTAGCACCGATCTAGGACAGTCAGGCAGAGTCTTTTCTTTTTTGTAGATAATTTAGGTGTTCTGATTGGATTACATCCACCCGTTTCTTTTCTATTACGCTCTTTTTGTGTTCTTCCCTTTTTAATACTCCTATTTCATTTTGATTCTCACCCTTTACCTTTAATTTCTACACCATTCATATTAAAGCTGGCCATTATCCATCTGCCGATGGAAGTAAAAGAACATGAAATCCAAAGACAACTGATCCCGACTTATTCAATGAAGCCTTTTAATTTGATACATGCTCGCATTCCTTAGGGGTAAATCCAGTCAATTCCCATATTTTTAGAAGATTAATTACCAAACTAATTTCCCAGACTTTTGTCTCGGGTTAGGGATATGATGCAATCATTATTTATTCCTATTAATCCTTGTAACAATTTCAGAGATTAATAAAAAAAATTTGCCTTTCAAAAAATAAATTCCCAAACTTTTGATGGTTTCCTTAATTTCTGTCATTTTTTGGTGTTTGCCGTTGGTTTTCTTTGTCTTCTATTATGGGGTTATTTAGGCTACTAAATGGTTTTCAAATTTATGGGACGGTGACACATTTGGCAAAGATTTTGGAGAAATGCTAAGTACAAAGAAAATGGGCAAAGAATTGACCCTGAAAGTGTACATGAACGGTTCAGATGCACTGCACACTGAATCTAAACCGTTCATGTACACTTTAAGGATCAATTCTTTGCCCATTTTCTTTATCCCTAGCACTCCTCAAGATTTTGGTCTCTTGCATGCTCTTTGCTGTTGCATTAAATTAAATGTAACCACACCGTTTGTGTGTTTCGTTTGTATTCACAGGTCGATACCCTGCCGAGCGGCACCCCTGCCGAGCGGGTGCCGAGCGGCCAATCCGGCCGTTCATCTCGGAATCAACGGCCCGAATCGAAACATCTTTTTCCTTTTCTTTTTCTTTTTTTTTAAATCCGTTCGGTACCTTTACATCCGGGCCATCCAAAACACTTTTGGACGGCCGAGATGCGCGGCACCGCTGCCAAGCACCTCTGCTTGGCAGCATCTCCCAATCCGATTTTTTATTGGGGAGAGAGGTACGTAGCTGGATGGGGACTGTATTTAAGACGTGTTGATATATGGGAGAGTCGGAGAGAGAGGGATAGTTGGATAGAGACCTGCTTTGACAAATTTCCTCACAGCTCTAGTGATATTCCAATGGGAGGACCATCAAGAAGGTGAAATCCAAGGCAAGGGTTTCACTAAAAAAATCTGAGTTACGAAGGTGGCTTCTCTTCGAGTAGTGCTATAGGTACCGACGGGGTCGGTACCGAAATAGTAGGGACGGCCGCGCCGGGCCGTCTCCGGCCACCGGACGGCCGATCCGAGCCTTCCAAAAATTTAAAAAAAAAAAAACGAGGGGGTCGCGAGAATCAACGGCATCCGAGGTGTGTAAGGTGCTTGATCCGAGCACCCTTTTTTCGTGTATATATGTATATCGCGGAATATACATATATACACGAAAAAAGGGTGCTCGGATCAAGCACCTTACACACCTCGGATGCCGTTGATTCCCGCGTAAGCCCCCTCGCTTTTTTTTTTTAAATTTTTGGGCGGCCGTCCCTACGATATCGGTACCGACCCGGTCGGTACCAATATCATTTCTGCCTTCTTGAATTGTTGTCTTCAGGAGTTTTCTTTTTTTTTTTTTTTTTTTGATTTTGATAGCCGTCCTGAGGAGTTTCGGTGCCTCATTTCCAAATGGGTGGAACCAGTATAGGGCCAGCGGGGTCACTTGACCTCACTAAGTTCTAAAATACCTATAGAGCAGGTATAGTTTTAAGGAATATTTTGTAATTTTGTCCCAAAAGATAATAATTTTGCCCAAAAAATCCCACAAAATTACATATGTTATAGATATTTGACCCACTGCAATTAAATTTTGGATCCGCCAATTCCAATGAGCTTATAAGAGACTCCAATGGTCAGGTTAGTTTCCGTATACAATATATGTTCCTTTCGTTATTACTTGGTTGTAGTTTTCTGTCAAACATGTTTTTCAGGGCCAGAAAGTCTACGGCCACCGAAGGCAAAATGCGATAGCTGGCCACCACGGACCATGAGGGCCCATTCTACTCTGCAAGGATGATGAGCTGTTTAATAATTAAAAAAAAAAAACCGAGTGGGCTGCGTGAAAAATCAGTTCGATCCGATATGCGTACGTGCTTCGATCAAGCTTTTCATCTTTGAAAAATCGGAAAACCAATCTTTCCATTTTTTCCGATTTTCCAAAGATTAGAAGTTTGATCCGAGCACCTACACATATCGGATCGAGCTGATTATTCGCGCAACCCACTTGGATTTTTTTTTAATTATTAAACGACGTGAGTTATCTGTGTGGGACCTGAAGTAGATCGCAAACGGCGTGCGGTGACCGGCCATCACATTTTTACTTCGGTGGCTGTAGTCTCTCTCTTTTCAGGGCCTCCTCTAACAAGGGAATTTTGACTTCGTCCTTGACTAATGCAATCTTTAATTCTTATGATATGTGATACTCCGTACCATTTTACTTCTCATCCTAAAAAATTGGAGAGTAAAACCCAAATTTGTAGTTCATAAGTTTCAAGTAATCGGTTACGTGGTTCTGCTTCCTACACGTACAATTCATTAATTAGGGCGACAAGAGGTACTCCGGAGTAGCTAGTAATTAAGGTATTTGCTGTGGAAAGCAGTTGTCACATCCATGGCTGGTTCATTGTTGGGTCTAGTAAAAAAGAAAACGAAAGAAGAATAAATAAATAAAAAATTACAGGTGTTCGGGTCAGCTTAATTACATGCACCTCGATAAATTTTGGAAGACAATAAACTTACTGTCCACTAACGGAGGCCTCACTAGAAGCCAGAGCTCTATATGACTTGACCCTAAAAGAATTGATAACACTTAAGAGATTTCAAACTTAAAATTTTAGAAAAGAGCTAATAAAATGAATGTACTGTTGTCATCAGGTAGATCATTAAACTCACCTATTTCTTTTGGCTGAAAATTAAAAGCACCTTATTTTTTGGTAATGCAAGGTATTCTGGATTAGCTTGTGCGCACTTCGGACTAATTCTTACAACCCCTTTTCACAGCCGTTTCACTCGCATACATGTGGGGGTGAGATAACCCAAAGAGTTGTTGGCAGGGAGAATCAAACTTGGCGGTCTGCGCGACGGTGGTGGCGTTTCGAATCCCGATCGTTTGTCCGGCAGGGTGGTGGTCGGGGCAATGGGGTTTACAGTTTTTGGGTGTTTAGGGTTTTTGTTGATCTCGGACCATCGTTTGGATCTCGGGTATTGTTGGAGATTAAAGTAATTTTAATTTTTTTTCTATCCTTGTCCGTTTAATCTGTGTACTATTGCAGAGATTAATTAAATTTGTTTGCCTATAAAAAAAGAAGAAGAATAAAACTTTAAACCTTAAAATAGAGCAAATACCTAAGGTTGACCACTTGGCCATCCATCCCCTTGGGGTCGCCTATTCTTTTTTGGTTGAACATAATTAATTTAAATTAAATGGAGCAATTAATTCAGTTTTTTTTTTTTTGGGTGAGAAAGTTGAATGGACCTAGTCAATGACTCAATATGGTACTTTAGCGTGGAGAAACACGAGTAAAGGTTATTGACAATCAAAAAGTCACTCAATTTGTTTTGCTGACGAGTTTGTTCATGTGTTTCAAAATTGCCAACTACGTACTTTCTTGCATAGACTCGTAGACTGCCTTTTTGTCTCAACTAATTTTTCTGAAATAAAAAATATGTTTATCACTTGAAATTTGGACATGAAATTTTATATAGAAACTTGAAATTAAATTCTGGTGAATTTCATATCCAGATTTGAACATGAAATTAAACTTTATAAAGAAACTCAAAATTAAAATTTGAACATGAAATTTTGTTCAGATGTGAGAGTATTGTTCGCTTTTCCCTCCATATTTGCCCTAGGTCCTGACTCTTAGTGAGAGTTTCCACCCACCCACTTTATATAAAGGTTTGTGAAATTAATTTGGAAAAATAATTCACTGAGAGTATTCTTGAAATCCATATATCAAAAAGTGGAAAAATAAAAATAAAAGTGTCAATTATTTATACTTTGTTGGAAACGTTTCTCTTATTTATACAATGAGTAGAACGATGTTTTGTAGTGATCAAAATTAGAGGTATGTCAAACCGAGCCAAATTGAGTTTTGAAGAATTTGAACTCGGATCGTCTAAATAGTTGAGCTAGAGTCAAGTCCAAATAATCGAGTTCCAATTCGGCTCATTCAATATCAAAGTGTTCTAGTTTTGTTCGTTTATTAAACGAGTCTCTATATACTAGTTGAGCCTTTATGAATGAGCCACGCGATTGTAAGTCACTATTGAACCAATGTGAGCTTGTTTTCTAAAACAAGCAAACAATTGAGCTAAAACTCGACTCATTTGCAAACGAACTGAGCCGAACATCAAACTCAATCCGGTGCGACACTAATCAAAATGGTCTCGCACGAATTAAATACATGCAATGTGACATGTGAACTACTTCCCCAAGCCATCATCATTTCTGAACTTTACGTACAGCCCCACCAACAATGTCCTTCACAAACGCAGCTACCAGCATGTACTCATCAAACGCTCTGACAAACCCTTTGCACCTCCGCAACTCCGGGAAGAACAGCCAAAAGCCGGTCACCACCACGAACCCAATCGTGAGCGGCCTCGATACAGCCGGAGGCAGCCGGCACCTGCCCTTCAATACCTTCTTCATCCCAATCTCCACAACCAAACACACCCCGTGGAGAATAAAAAACCCCGTGATCTTCCCCGTGGGCCGCCCCCGGCCCAAGTAGTAGAATATCAGCTCGTGCATTACGGCCGACACCATGAACGTGACGAACGTGGCCGGAAGCGGGGCCCACTTCCGGCCCAAGACCCGCGTCCAGACACGGAGGGCGGGACTGTATATGGTGGGGCGCAGGATGCTTGTGACCATGATGTTCCACCTCCGTCCCCAGAAGTCTTGGAGCGAGGTGGAGAGGTAGGGCTCGTCGAACTGTGGCTCGAGCTTGGAACCCACCGTGGCTCGAGCAAGGGCTGCCACCATGGCGAACATGATTTCCAGCATAAAGTATATGTGGAAGCAGTAAAGGACCAAAATGACCTTGGGATGAATGTGCTCGCTGTAGTTATAAATACGTACAAAGGCGGCTACGAGGAGAACCTTTATGGCGTAATTCCAAAGCGATTTGTGGCCATTTTGGGGATTTTGAGGAGATGGGTTTTGTTTGGTTTGGGATTTTGGAGGTGGGTTGTGTTGGATTTTGATGGGGAAACAACCGACGGCGAGGAATTGGGGGAGAGAGAGAGAGGGGTCAGAGAGAGGGCCTTTGTTGAAGGCGAGGAGGAGGATTTTGAAATTGGAAAGCCAGGCGATGAAGAAGGAGGTGGTGCCACAGAGATGCATAGAGTGGAGATTAAGAGGGAGGTATAAGAAGAGGCAAATAACAGGGAAGAATGTGAGGAGTCTAGGTAGGCCTTTTGGGACTAATTTACTTGTGAATTTGCAGTAGGATAGAGATGTAGCCACTGCAATCCATACTTTGATGAAGTTGCTGATCTCCCACTCTAAGCTGTAGTTTGGGTAGATCTCACCCAAGGTGTAGTTTTGAAAGTTCTCAGCTTCCATATCTCTCTCTCTCTTTCTCTCTCTCTCTCGCAATATAGATGGAGACTTTTGAGTTTGAATGGAGTAAAAATCCAACAGGAAGAAGTATACTCATAAAGTAGTAGTATTAATTACTTTTTAGGAGTGTGCCATTATATCGCTACATTTTTTGTATGAATCTAATACAAAATTAGTGTTTTCCATGCACCTAAAAAATACTCCTTTCGTCCCAATTCAAATGTCTCATACAGTTTTTCGTATATTTTCAAATGCCTAAAAAATATATTTCAACAAATTATTTTATGGTAAGATTACATGGAGACCCTCTCATCTATACGTACGAACACCCCCTCATGTATTACCGTTACCCAAGTTAATCCCTTCCGTTGGATTGCCGTTTGTTTCAATGGCACGTGCTAGTGCTTTTGGCCTTTTGAGACAAAAATACCCTTAAAACCCCATCATTCTTTAGAATTCTCAACAAAACTTCCAAAGACCGACCCTTCTCTCCGGCATGCATTCGCTGCGTTATCAACTCCTTTGGCACCATGATCGCCGACGAGATGATGTTACCCATGGCGCCGGCGGTAGGAGGGATCAACACGGATGGGTAATTTGGACAACGGTATTTTTGTCTCTCCGAACCGGATAACAGGCCTCCGCCGTGGCAAGGTCGACGTCTCCGAGGAGTGGACGGCGGCGAGGACGTCAGGGTGGCGGAACACCAACAAAGAAGATCCCGACCGTTCCCTTGACCACCGGATCTGTATCAAAAGGTATCAAACCCCCAACCAAAACCTCAACCAAATAAACCACATCATGAACCACTTCCAATCCGTCAAGCACAAGCGTAGCATTAACATACGACGAACCCCTAGCCCTAATCTCCCCACCATCCGACGTCATAAAACCCAACTCTCGGCCGCTATAGCCGATGGACACAACGAGGGACGAGTATCAGAGGGAGAAAAAGTCGCGGTTGAAGACTCATAGGGTTAGAGAGAGAGAGGCGAGGGGAGGGGAGGATTGGATGAAATTGACTCGGCAACCCTCCCAAATCATCAACGAGGTACCTCTTCCCCGAATCATCAGTCTCTTCCCCGTTTGCTAGGTATTGTAGCACTCGCCTCTCTCTCCCTCTCTCTCTCTCTCTCTGTATATGTGTGGAGTGTCAAAATTTGAAGGGTTTGTCTCAGATTTGTGATTGTATGGGTTTTGCGATTTTCCGGCGAGAATGTGCGAAGGCATGGGTTGAATTGGCAGTTTTTGTATGTGATTGTATGGATGTCAATTTGTGATTGTATGTCAATTTGTAAGGGTTTACCAAGATTAAAAAAAATTGTAAGGGTTTGATGTGCTTGGCTTGCACCAGTGGTTTTGATGGGTTCAATTTTTGGGTTTGGTTTTTTGAGTTGATTCTGGTTTGCAATTTTTTTATCTGTGAGTGTTATTATAACAAGGGTATATTTGTGTGAGTGTTATTATGACAAGGGTATCTTTGTCATTTCAGCCATTCCGTTAACAGAATTTGTGATTTTTTAGTTTCAAGTAGACGAGGAGGTGTCTGTGGGCATTTTTAAAGGTTAGGGGGTGTTCGTGTTCAAAACGTATAGATGAGGGGGTCTTTGTGTAATTTCACCTTATTATTTTTAATTTTTTTACACCAAATTAATGCTAAGTGCAAAGAAAATGTCAAGAGCATGCAACAACGCCAATAGTAGAGAACCGAGGGCATACTATTTGGAACATGTGGAAAGGAACTGATGGATCTGCTATTGGGTTTGAGGCTCGTTTAGGTTTTTGGTTGCTTTTAGGTCGGGTTTCTGTGGGTTTTAGGTGTTCGGTTGGCATCTTGCCTTTCTTTAAGTCTTGGGTAGCTTATTGTCAGTGTATCCTTTATCTTTTTAATCTTTATAATTCGTATAATGATTAATAAATTGTTTTGCTTGGCAAAAATAAAAACTTGTGGAAAGGGAGAGAATATGATTATGAAAGAAGGCGAGATGAAAATATAAGAAGTTAATGTATTCAAAATTTTGTTTTTTTGTTTTCCTATTTTATTCCCAATTTCTTTCCAAACTAAGCCACGGAGACCAAGAGAATTTATTGTAATTGTCCCCTCTTTTTTGTGGATGATGCTATGGTGTCTCAGGTCATTTTGGAGATATCGTAATTTTTGGTATAACAGAACCCTTACAAGCACAACAAAAATCATTACAAGCATAATAGAACCATAACAAGGCATAACCAAAAATCAATCAAGGCATAACCAAAAATCAACCAAGGCATAACCAATCAAGTTATGCCTTGTTATGGTTTTGGTTATGCTTGTAATGGTTTTGGTTATGCTCATAATAGTTTTGTTATGCCAAAAGTTACGGTGTCCTCAAAATGACCGGAGACACCGAAGTCATTCCTCTCTTCTTTTCCTTTCTTTTCCGGTAACTACTTCGGTGTCTCCCTTCGTTTTAGAGACACCATAACTTTTGGCACAACAAAACCATTATGAATATAACCAAAACTCATTACAAGCATAACAGAACCATAATAAGGCATAACTTGTTGGATAATGCTATGGTGTCCCCGGTCATTTTGGGAACACCGTAATTTTTGGTATAACTTTACCATTATGAGTATAACTAAAATCCATTACAAGCATAACAGAACCCAAATAAGGCATAACTAAAGAATATCCAAAAAACCAACCAAGGCATAACCAAACCCAACTAAGGCATAACAAACAAGTTATGTCTTACTGTGGTTTTGGTTATGCTTTGTTATGGTTCTGTTATACTTATAATGGATTTTGGTTATTCTCATAATGGTTTTGTTATGCCAAAAGTTACGGTGTCCCCAAAATGACCGGGGACACCGAAGTCATTCCCTAACTTGTTTGTTATGCATTGGTTGGGTTTGGTTATGCCTTAGTTGATTTTTTTGGATATTCCTTGATTATGTCTTGTTTGGATTTTGTTATGCTTGTAATGGATTTTGGCATAACAAAACCATTATGAGCATAATCAAAATCCATTACAAGTATAATAGAACCATAACAAGGCATAACTTGTTTGTTATGCCTTTGTTGAATTTGGTTATGTATTGGTTGATTTTTTGGATATTCCTTGGTTATGTCTTGTTTGAGTTCGGTTATGATTGCAATGAATTTTAATTATGCTCATAATGATTTTGTTATGCTAAAAGTTACAGTGTCTTTAATACGGAGGGAGACACCGAAGCGCTTCCCTTCTTTTCCCCTTAGAACCAAGCAAACCCTTAAATTCAATTTTCTGGTCTGAATACATTAATCCCAAGGGCACTACCATGTAGGATTCCAAGTCCTCTACCACAACAAATTGATGTGGATATATATCAAGATTAATCGTATGGATTCCACGTCAATATATAATATAGAATGACTGAACTTCATGTTGCGGCTCTGTAGGGGCACCTAAAAAAATCTTTCATTTTCTCGGTAACGCTTGCAGAGCAATTTAGTTTGACTTTTGTACGGCATAAATATTGTTTGTGTAACAAAGATTGCACAGCTGTACGTATCAAATTAACAAATTAAAGGGTGGGTCTAGAGAAATATATTGAGTAGAAATAAACTTGACACGGCCGGCGTATTGATTTATTTTTACCATTTATTTACCTTCTCATTGTTAGAAGACACATAATTTTAGCATTTGATAAACAAACATAACATTTTAACATGATATTAAAATCTTTCAATACAAATTATTAAACCAAATCAAATCGAATCGAGTATTGAGGTCTAATCAAATAGGAGAATGGATTTTATTAAGGAGAGTGTGAAAATCAGTTTCTTATAATTTATTAAAACGACTATTAAATTGTTAAGATTTACAATAGGAATAATGGCAACGGGGTCAAGCATCTATAACACATAATTTTTTATTCGCACATAATAAATCGGAAAAAATAAATACTATAGAACAATAACCAAAATGAGATATCTTTTTCTACTATATTACCAAAATGGATATCCATTCATTAGATATCATTTCATCTATAACTGACTCGTCGATTTTTCGCACAATAATGCTAGGGGTACAGCAAACCTTCAAATCAATTTTGTGTCCGTCTCGGATGCAACAAAGATCATCAGAGTAGCTCATTTTGTTCAAAATATTTTACTTAGGGCCCTGATAAAAAATCATCTTAATCCGATATCGATAAGGGCGTTTACGAATCATACAACTTTACTTCAAAATTTGGCCTGAATTTAAAGCCCTAACATAGTTATATATAAAAAATTTAGTCTTACATAAAAAATATACAAAAACTCAACAACAATACAAGAGCTTATGAGAAAAAAATTCACAAAAATAGTAAATAGAGTTCGTATAAAAGCAATCACAACCTAAAAAATTAGTGAAAACCTTCCTTTAGTGGGTTTAGTTCTCCATTGTTTAATTTTTTATTTATTTTGAGAGAGAGATTAACCGATAGGAGTGAGAGTCTAAGAGATACTAGTACATATGGAATAAATTGGTTAAGGGCAAATTTTGTAATTTTGTTGAGGTATTGGGGCAAGATATTCCATGGGGCAAATTTACAAGAGTACCCAAAAAGATGTACTACTCCCTCTAAAAAATTTGACTTGAGTGGGGTGAGTGAACCCCCCGTGCCTCCATTTGAGACCGCCCATGAATATTGCACAGATGAAGTAAATGGGAGATTTAGTAGAAGGTCCACTGTAAGGATTTCTTAAAGCCTCGGGTCCACACTGTAATTTTATAACATAAACAGTCCATACTGTAATTTTATAACATAACATAGTCAAAAATACCCCCGTTTTTACTCCGTAGAAAAGACGTTTCCAAAACCTATACGCTACTGTTACCCAACCTATACGCTACTGTTACCTTCCCAAACCGATCGATCGGAGAAGATGGGAATCCTTCGACTACGGACATCGGAGAAGCTCAACGGAGAAGACAAGACTACTCTGACTTCTCTATATCTGCCATTCTCTCTCTATTGTTCTTCAGAAATCGTGCTTCTTGAGAAATAGAGACAAGACGTATCAGGTAACAATTAGTTTACCTTTTGGCGGATTTGAAGCTGAAAAATTCATCAGAAATCGAGTTTGTTAAGAAATCGAGTTTTGTACAAAACATTTACATTACCTTTTGGCGGATTTGAGTCCCTTGCTTAGGGTTTTACTCAGCAACTGCTATTGTCAATAATGTAAGGGACAGAAGGCGATCAAGGAAGACGATCGAGGACGACGATCGACAAGACGATCAAGGAAAACAATCGAAATATATTTTCTAACCGCTGGTGGATTGCGATCCTGTCTTTGGAAGACCGCTGGTGGATTGCAAGCACAATGCCCCGGTTTAAAAGTACGTATTTCAAAACATATTTTCTGTAATTTTACCAAGTTGCATTGTTCTTTGAGTGCTTGTCATTCGCCAATTAGATTTGTGCAATGTCGTCATTTTCTGTAATTTTAGCAAATTGCATAATTCTTTGAGTATGTATTTCATTTTTGTAAGGATTTGTTACAGTATTGACATCTTTTCAAATTTTTTCTCTAATTTGAAAAAATGAGGAACGAGTGATTTTTGCAAGTACGTATTTCAAGGCTTGTGGTCAAGAACAAAATCTGGATTTAGGGAGGGATGTTCATAAGTCTATTGATGAGAGCCGTCCTGATTTAGGGAAGGATGTTCATAAGTCTATTGATGAGAGCCGTCCTGATTGGTGTGGGGAAGTGGATGATGCTCGGAAATTTTGAACTATGGACCAAGTTTTACACATCACAATTTCTGTCGTGTCCTCCATATGTGCCTAGAGCGTTCTCAAATCCAAGTAATTTGGCGTGTTTGACGTGTGTCAAGAGAGTGTCGTGTCCATATCCGACACGTGTTAATAATTGAACACTGTTAATTAAAGGAGAAAGTTATATTATAATATTAATTAACAGTGTTGAATGATCAGCCTGAATTGATAGCCATTTTTTTAGATGATCTGATCTTCTCATTTGCCAAAAGACTTCTGCAATGTCGTTAATTTTAGGGGGTTTGCATAAGACATGGCGAAGATCATAGGCTTGTGAGGGTTTGTAACAGTGTTAATTAAGTTTCATTCATAAAATGAGTTATATGCTATTTTGTTGTTCTATTTTCTCTGAACTCCAAATTGGAAAAGATTTTCTCTCCTTCATTCTCATCTATAAGAATAGGGATTTGCCTATGATCTCAGGTTCCTATCAAACTTAAGAATTTCCCATTCAGTCTGTAACTTGACCTAAGGACTCTTGTTATGATCTCGGGTTTTTGTGTAGTCATGGCAATTTTTTTTTTTACGTACTATCGTTCATCGCATGGATCCCATTGATGGGCTATCCACATTTTTTTTTTCCACAATGTGGCCCTGTTAATTGAAGTGATGGGAGAGGTAAGATTGGAGCTATTAAGCGTTGAGAAAGGTAAGCTTCTTTGTAAAGGCATACGACTAGTGATCAAACTTATTTAAAATTGAGAGGATTTGAAAGACATAGAAATGGCTATGAAATGGTTATCAGTATCACAGACTTGAATTTGATGTTTTAGTTTGGAATCTGTCTCATATGTTGAGTTATTAATTTGCACCTTGTGTTATTTGTAGCACTGTCATGCACACATACCTGAAATTCGATAGGGCATGGGATCAATTCATTGATTTTTTTAACTGAGTTATGTTATGTTTCACCACTGATTTTATTTTGTGCGTGTAGACTTTTTATTATACTCTCACAAAATCTCCTTTAAAACTATGCAGAGCGGGCAAGGAGAGATCTACATTCAGACAGTAAAAAACCAGCAGAAGCATCAGATTCACAACAATATGACTCGAACTTAGATACACCTGATGTGATCAAAACCCCAACAACACAAGCACATGTGTACGAGTTGAGGCAAAGAAGGGGTACGCAGCAAGGCACACCAGTTGAAGCTCAAGCAAACCAGCCCAAGTTAGTTCCATCCGTTACCATCAAAATTTCAGAAAAGTCTAGAGCAAGAGGAGCAACACAAACTCAGTATGAACTTAGACCAAGATTAGAAAAACAATTAGGAACAAACATCGAAGAAGAAGGATTGATAAGCCGGTCACAACCGGTGAAAAAAAAGGTCAAGAAATGTGGCTGAAAAAGAGAGCACACAACAACGAGTAAGCTTGAATAGGTCCAACTTGCAGGGTATGATTAGATTGATTGGAGATACTGAATTCAGTCCCAAACATATAGCTTGCTTCAAAAAAACACCTTTTTGGTTATTAATTGAAGCAATTGTGAGCAAGAAGTTGGTAAGTAATCATTGTAGAAAGTTTGATGAAGTTGTTGTGAAAGTTATAAAGTCCTATGATGAACGTACAAAAAGTTTTCGATTGGGTGACAAGAAAGTGAAGCTCAAGGATAATAATGTGAAGTTGATTTTGGGAATATGCTGTGGAAATGAAGAGATGGTAGAAACAAACATCAGCAAAGGAGACACTGCATTAGCTAAGAGGTTGTGCATCAAAGAACCAAGGTTAACAACTACAACAATGAAGGAAAAGATAAAAGAACTAAAGAGTAGCAACAAGCCAGAAGATATTGAAGACGTTGTCAGATTGTTCTGTCTTTTCCTTTGTGTCACATTGCTCTTTTCGACGAGTGGAACAACAGTGAATTGGTCGTTTGTTCATTACATGGAAGACCTAGCAAAGGTAAAACAGTACAATTGGGCTAGAGCTATTACAGATTATTTGATGAAGTCCATTCACAAAAATCATAAGAAGGTCAATGAATTGCATGGATGTTCTTTGCTTTTAATGGTATGTGCTGATCTTTTTACGATTTCATTATTATTATGGATGGTGCTATGTGATATCTTAACATGCATTACTAAATAATTTTCTATTTGTAAAGTGTACTAGAATATATCTGAATATGCATTACTCAATGAATTGCCTAATGTACTTTGATTATTGGAGCACCTCTATTTGTAAAGTGTATTAGAATATATTTTTTTAAGCTCATTTCTGTGATTCTGAGTAATGCAGTTTTAAAATTCAGAACTTTCAGCTATTATGGATTTCTCAGTGCTAAACTATGGCATTTCTTTTTGCAGTTTTGGCTTTGTGAGCAGACTAAAGTTCTACAACAAATGAATGCAGATGCAGTTTCAAGATTACTTAAATGGAACATTTCAGAGCTTCGGGACGTACTTAGGGATTTTGATCAAACTTTCGGTTGATCAAGTAATACTTAGTTATTAATCATTATGTTATCTGCATTCATTATGTTAATTTTCAGTATTAACTCCTTTTCTGTCTGAAAACACTTAAAATTCTCTTTGACACAAGTTAGAATGCCAAATTGTGTTTCACAGGTAAGTGATACCAATTTACAAGAAACAGATAAAGAACAAAAGATCTACAGCGATCTTGGAAGTGAACAAGAATGTGGAGAAATAGAACCTGTTGAACTGGAGGTTGAAAAAGTAAGAATAAGTGTTGATGGTGAATCTCCTCAACAAGCTAAAGGTTCTAGAGAAGCAAGGGATGAAAAAGGGGCAGATGAAGGAAATGGACAAGGGCTAGATGATTTTAACACTCCCTCCAACCCGTCATTGGAAGTTGATTCTCCAAGGTACAAGTCCACTATGGTGCATGACAGCATTGGCCTTGAATCACGAGAAGAAGCAAGGGTTGAAAAAGGGGCAGCACAACTCAAACAAGATGTCACATCAGAAAATGGACAAAGGCTAGATGATTTTAACACTCCCTCCAACCCTTCATTGGAAGTTGATTCGCCAAGGTACAAGTCCACTATGGTGCATGACAGCATTAGCCTTGAATCACGAGAGGATCATTTGTCACGAACAGATTCCGGTTCAACATTAGTTCCAAATACCTATAATGAGATATCGTTGGATAATATTTGTGGAACAATATTGCACCAATCAAAAAAGGATGCAATTGCAGTTATTGATGAACTCAACAAAAGAATTGAACTCTTGGAGAAGGAAAAGAAGAGCATGGAGAATGAAATCTTGGAACTTCATGAAGAAAAGCAAAAAACTCTTCAACATCAAAAGGAGGAAATTGAAATTCTGAAGCGAAAACTTGAAGAGAAGGATTTGTACATCTCCAAATTATGCAAGAAAAACGAAGCCCTTGAAAAACTCTACAAGCAGTATGAGGAACAAGTTGAACATTATGAAACACATGAGTTAACACAAGGATATAATGTTGAAACGGAAAGACAAGTGCATCAAGTGACACAGAAGGCCACATTTGACACTATAAAGGAACTGCGGGAAGAGAGAAATCAGTTGGAGGGGGAATTGATAAACATTAAAGTTCATGAAGTGACACAACAAGTAAGGGCTGAAAAAGTGCTTCAAATTTCAAAGAAGAAAAGTCCACCATCAAAGTTTAAGAGAGTGAAAGAAAGAGATGATATGAAGACAAATTTCTGCGAGAACTATGTGTATGGAAAGTTAAAGAGGAAAAGTCCGCAAGTAGAGTTTGTTGATGTAGACGACTTGCAAGAAACTTCTTTGGCAAATCAAGTGCAAAAGCCAAAAAAGAAACTGAAGGACTTGAAGAAGTGCAATACTGAGATGTCAAAACTCATTCGTACAGATACTTGGTTAGCAATTGAACAACTTTGGAAGATAGGAAATTCTAGATAAATTTATCTTTAAAACTATTGCATGTTTTTAATTTGAACTGTTTATATTATGTTAATTGACAACATGACTAAGGCAAAGCTAAGTTGGTACCTTTTGTATTCTATATCTATTGCTTGTGTGTTGTGTGTCCTATGTCCTATTCTACCTTTTGCTCGAGCTGCTCTGATGAAGTATACACCAAATGACAAAGTTAGTGTGTCTTGTATGTGTTCTGTTTCTTGTCCTATTATTAACAGTGTTAATAATTGAACAAAATTGTTGAACCTCATTTCAATCCTCCTCCTTTGTTGGTTAACAGTGTTAAATGATCAGTTTTCCTTTCGAAAGAAAGAGTTAAAAAGGTGCGGTGTTCGATTGGAGTTCCAATCATCGTCCTTTGCGCTTTGCAAGTAACAATCAATATTGATTAACAGTGTTAAATGACTGGTTTTCTTTTTGAAAGAATGGGTTAACGTTGTTAATCAAACCAAGAATGGTATATGACCATGTTGATTACCAGTGTTAAATGACCAACTTTCTTTTCGAAAGAAAGGGTTAGAATTAACACTGTTAATTAAAGGAGAAAGTTATATCACAATATTGATTAACAGTGTTAAATGACCGGCTTTCTTTTCGAAAGAAAGCGTTAAAAAGCGTTTGGTGTGTAAGGAAGAATAAATTAAGAGTGCAATGCAACTAACATTGTTAATTATTTGAGAAAGTTCTATCATAATATTGATTAACAGTGTTAAATGACCGGTTTTCTTTTTGAAAGAATGGATTAACACTGTTAATAAAACAAAGAATAGTATATGACCATGTTGATTACCAGTGTTAAATGACCAACTTTCTTTTCGAAAGAAAGGGTTAGATTTAACACTGTTAATTAAAGGAGAAAGTTGTATCACAATATTGATTAACAGTGTTAAATGACCGGCTTTTTTTTCGAAAGAAAGCGTTAAAAGTGTTTGGTGTGTAAGGAAGAATAAATTAAGAGTGCAATGCAACTAACATTAAATTAAAAGAGAAAGTTATATCACAATATTGATTAACAGTGTTAAA
Organism: Rhododendron vialii; assembly: GCF_030253575.1. Taxonomy (NCBI): domain Eukaryota; kingdom Viridiplantae; phylum Streptophyta; class Magnoliopsida; order Ericales; family Ericaceae; genus Rhododendron; species Rhododendron vialii. The sequence continues at coordinate 21,402,504 of NC_080569.1, read as the reverse complement.
TGACCGGCTTTCTTTTCGAAAGAAAGCGTTAAAAAGTGTTTGGTGTGTAAGGAAGAATAAATTAAGAGTGCAATGCAACTAACATTGTTAATTGATGGAGAAAGTTATATCATAATATTGATTAACAGTGTTAAATGACCGGTTTTCTTTTTGAAAGAATGAGTTAACACTGTTAATCAAACAGAGAATGGTATATGACCATGTTGATTACCAGTGTTAAATGCCAAACTTCCTTTTCGAAAGAAAGGGAAGAATAACTGAAGAATGCAATGCAATTAACACTGTTAATTAAAGGAGAAAGTTATATCATAATATTGATATAACTTAACAAAGAAAAGGGGCATGACTGGTGTGTGAGGAAGAATAACTGAAGAATGCAATGCAATTAACACTGTTAATTAAAGGAGAAAGTTATATCACAATATTGATTAACAGTGTTAAATGACCCAGAACGAATAATTGCACATCATTTGCACCAGAATAAATAATTGAAGTAACATCCACCATACCAATTTATATGAAGATAGCATAACCAAAATATACAGAGATGACCAACATAAAGTTTCATAAAACTGAAGACACTCATAAACTGCATAAAATTGAAGATACTCATAAACTGCATAGTACTAAAAATCTTCTCAACCAGTATCGCAATACTCAACTTATTGGAAACGCAATGTAAAACTAAACAAACTCCCAGTTTATAAACTTTTGTGAAGAAGAATGCAGAAAGACTTTAATGTGTCATTCTAAGAATCAACTAAGAAGAGGTTCCTTGCAAGTCCTTTTGTTGTGCCTCGCAATGGTCCCGCACCTAAGAACAATTAAGTAGTCTCTTTACTTGTATGGATATGAATTCCAACAAAACAATGTACTATTTAAAATATAAAGAATCAATCATCCGTAGCCCCTTTGCATGTCCTGTGGTTGTGGTGAGAAAGCTTATGGCACCTCACACATTTCATTGGCCTAGCAGAGGATTGTTCTTCACCCCTAGAACGAATGCGCTTTACGCAAGGTCTTCCAGCTTGCCTCCTATTTTTTGGAGCTTTGATAACCCGAGTACTTCCTTGTGTGAAGTCAGGAATATCCATAGCTAGAATTGGATGGATATTATCTTGATATGTGAGCCGATATGCCTCAACATGATAAAACGGATCAACGTAACCAGCCAAGGATCCCTCCGCTCCACAAGTCTTGACTAACACCGTTGCGGCATGAGCACATAAGAAACCATTGTATTGCCAGGCTCCACAAGAACATGTCCCTTTCTCAAGATTTACTAGAACAGCAGGTACAAATTTCACCTCATACAAGCCGGTTTTTGATTTATAAACCCTCCACGATCTCCCCTTGTCAATCCTCTTAGCTAACTTTGCATCCATGTCTGGACAAATCTGAAAAACCCAACGCGATGCTTCTTCTCTTCTACGCGACATTTGAATCATAATTTTCGACCTCAACTATTCAACTAAATTCATTATCGGCATAAGCCGTGCATCAAGTATCCAGTTATTGAAGGACTCAATAGCACTAGAACTCATCTCTCCGTATCGATGCCCTTGAAAATAAGCATTAGTCCAATGTTGTTTTGGAACACTTGCAATAAACGTCTTGGCCTTATCTCCCCCATGCTCGTAGAACTTAGCCTCACATATCATATAAGCTGATACCGATGGAGCATAAGCGATAGCATTAAACAATTTAACCAACCTATTTCGATAACCCTTTCAAAACCGTCCAGGGAAGTGATCCTTCAAATTGAATTGAAGATGATACAAACAGTAAGCATGATGACAATTAGGAAAAACAGTTGGTATGTTACTCACGAGACCATGGTTGCGATCACTAATGAAAGTAATAGGCCGTGTAAACAAGATAGTCTTTAAAATCCGAAAAAACCACAACCAATTACAATCATTTTCTGCATTCACAATAGCAAACGCCAAGGAAAATAAACCTATAACACAAAAAAGAATCCCAAAACAAACAAAAATAAGATGGAACTCCACTTAGATGTAGTTCTAGTTAAAGAAACATTAATCTACTTAATAAAAATAAATACTGATATGTCACACAAAGTGCCTGTCTAGAGACAAGGTGCTCACTTCTCAGGCCAACCATTACTAGAATAAAACAAAAACCGAGACCTTTTAAAACTATGGAAAGCTGACTGATATGTATGAAAACAAATAAATATGGATATATATGGAAACCTAGGTTCTGTCTTATACCAATCATAGAACAAGCAGATAAATAGATATGAATATCTTAGGAATACATTCAAAATAAAAAATAACACAAAAAAGTACCTTGATCTGCATCTTTTCCTGTGGCAGCAAGAAGACACCCCTTGAATCTGCCTTTGAGATGTGTCCCATCAAGGCAAAGGAATGGTCGACAATGATTAAACCCTGTGATACATGCATTGAACGACACAAAGAGCCTCGAGAATTCCTTGCTGACAGGATCAACTTCAAGCTTTAATAAGCTCCCTGGATTTGCAATTTTGACAGCTTCAACGTACCACCTCAACTTATCAAATGAACTTTCATAGTCTCCAAATATTTCCCCCCTAGCCTTTTCCACTCCTAACCATGCATGGTGGTATGATAAATCCAAACCGTACTTGTCCAGAAACAAATCCAACAGATCCATAGGTGATGTGTTATTCTTTTTCTGAACCATACTAGTAACCTCACTAGCAACTAAACTAGATGTCACCCGTTTATGTTTATTCGTTCGATAGGTTGAACCACAACTATGCTCGTTTACCAGTTTCTTAATCCAAAACTCTCTGCTTGAGCGATCCAAAATGGCATGCACATACCATCCACAGCTAGAAATCGAACATTTTGCAGTCACACGATACTTGTCATTTTTAACAAAATCATACATAAAACCATTTTCAATAGCATATTGCTGCAAAGTTGCCCTAAACTCCTTCACACCACCAGTAAATACTTACCCAACCTCATATATCAAGTTGGCCCAACCCATTGTCAAGTACCTAGTTTCAGCATGACGACAAAATTCCTCCAAAGGTTCTTCTCTTTCAACAACAGCGACAGCACCACTAGAACTACCAACTTCTACTCCACTACTAACACTTCCAAGTATTCCTCCACTACTAATACTTCCAACCGTTTGTCCACTACAAGATTTAATCACCTCAACCTTAGCATCTATTCTATCAGTAGTAGGATACAAATACAACATATTATCAAAAGATTCTTCATTGTCAAGCTCACAATCACTCCCATCCAACACATATGACAATGAGAAACTACCAATGCATAAGTTGTTCCATCTATCACAAATCTTTCTTAAAACATGCTCCAATCGAATGCCACCAGATATCCTCACAACAAGAACCTGCGATACATACCTACACAGCAATATTTTGGTTGTATCCATCGCACAAAAAAACACACCTACAATGATATTTGTTTGATATAATCAGTCGAATTGTAAACTATCTAATGCCTCAAAAACACTATTTATACTCATAATATTCAAACAGATTTCATAAACAGTCTGGTGTGTGTTTAATAATCATTTACAGTCTAAATGCAAAAAGTGACCATGTCCAAAATCCTTAAAGCTGCAGTGTGAATTCTCCAATTTGCAGTCTAATTTTTTTTCAAAAGTGCGTAAGCCCTAGGTGCTTAAATTTGCAGTTTATATTCTCCTTTGTGTTTGTGATCATCTAATCTAAACTCTGTCAACATTGAAAGCACATACCGAACATTCAACTCAAAGGTGCAATAAAACTTACATTATCATCAAAGGCATAAAACAAACGTTATCATCAAAGTCACAATTGAACATTTAATTACAATCAAAACATTTTCTGTAATCGATTAGAACAAATTAGAACAAAAAAAAATCATCAAAAAACGAACCTTTTCTCAGATCGATTCAGTTCGAACTCGGATCAACGGAGAAAAGGATCCTGTGTCTTAATCTAGACTGCACGAAAGAGGTTGAACAAATTGGTGAGAAATCCTGATCGATCTACACTGCGCTCTCTCTCTCTCTCTCTCTCTCTCTCTCTCTCTCTCTCTCTCTCTCTCTCTCTCTCTCTCTCTCTCTCTCTCTCGTAATCGTCGTTTATGCACGTTCAATTTGAAGTTTATTAAAGAAGGGCCAATTTTGTCCCACTAAAAAATGAAGTTGGACCCAAGGAGTTAAAAAAAAGGATGGGCTGGACTAGAAGTATTGTAGAAAAATGAGATGGACTGGGCCTGTTACAAATTGGTATAATGGGCCTTACAACAATTTTTTATAAAATATTCCCTCCGTCAATTGTTCGTCCCCTACCAAAAGTCGTTCAATTTTAGATAAAAAATAAAGTACTTATAAGCATCATTTTTAAGTTTCTTTACATCAAATTAAAATACTGCATGAATTCTTTAATATAGTGCAAAAAAATTTAAAAATTGTGCACGATAGTATTTTATTTTTTGGTATCAAAATTACACGTCTTTTCATACGGGACCGGTAATTTAGGGTAGAGGGAATATATAATTCCTCCTTGGTCTGTCTCATGGGACTTTATTTAATATATTCAATGATATGACTCTCTACTATTGATTTTTTAACTAGTTACATAATTCAGTGTAAAAGCGTCTTTGAAACACATTTTAATCTTATAAAATTCATAATGACAATGATCGAGAGCGCAAGTATAGTACAAGGATTAAGAGCAAGAGTGTTTCAAAGGATTACATGACCAAGCTTGTTAATATATATAGAATTAGAGTGGTTTGTACACTTCTTTGTTTGAATGTGTGTTGGTAGCAAAAGTTTGTATAAAATCAAATTTCTTTTTTTTTTTTTTGGTGAACAGACAATATTATAAAAAATCAAATATAAATTGTTCTGGGGTATTTAACCCCTGCAGCGTCATCAGCTAATTGTTGCAACATAAACATAAGAGGTTCGATTAAGAAAACATAAACTTCATTACATAAATCAAAGGCCCGCTTTGCTAGCCCATCCGCACATTTGTTTGCTTCATGCCTCACATGACAAACTTCACGAACTCGGCATAACTCCATAAGATGCCTGCAATCACAAATAATAGAGCTAAGAGGATGCTGAGAAAAAAAAAAAAAAATAGAGCTAAGAGGATGCTGAGCAATTGGATTAGTATTCAACAGTGACATAGCTTGCAAAGCATCCACTTCCACTTCAGCCCCAAGCAATTAGTTGAGCTCCAGCAGCAACTTCAAACCATCCCTTAGAGCCCAGAATTCAGCCCCCAATACAGACCCGCATCCAATAACTCGTTGAAGGCCTTGCACCCATTTACCATTCGCATCCCGAATAAGTCCCCCAGCTGTCGAGAGACCATCCGAGTTGCGAGCCCCATCAACATTTAATTTAAAACACCCCGTAGATGGAGGAGACAACCCAATGTGCACAACCTGTGTTGGACCACAATGCATCGCAGAATTTTGGCAAAACAAAACCCACTCCCAGATTCGGAAGAAACTCTCCTTATTAAACAGCGAAGCGTTGTCATGATTGATAGAGTTGAAGTAACGCCGTTTTTGTTAACCCATAAACACCAACAAACAATTGGGAAAACTACATTCCATGGATGACCCGAGGGGTGGGACTGTTTCTGATGACAATGAGAGTGAATCCACTCTACAAAGTTACAACTGGTATCAAAGAAATTTGGAGACACTCCGACTTCTAGCCAAAAGGAACGAGCTATAGGGCACAAACGAAGGATATGCATGGGGTTTTCAACTGCATTCAGACACTCCGGACAGCAAAACTATATATCCTGGGAAATATGATGAGTATGGAGAAAATCTATAGTAGCTAAACGGTTTTGAAGAACAAGCCAGAAAAAATGGACCACCCTGGGATGGGCATTTATTCTCCAAACCCAAGCCCAATCCGACAACGGGCCAGTGGTTTAGGATTCGACGCAAGGCGGTAAGCTATAGAAGAGCAGAAAATTCCAGAGTTGGAGTTCCAAACCAAAAGGTCGTCATCTTCGCAGAACCAAGAGATAGGGATACCTCTAATTTGTTGGATGACCTTGGCAGGTAAACGAAAAGAAATCAAATTCAAGTCCCACTGATTATGATCCCACACATCACGGACTGTGAGCAAGAGATCATTACAGTCAAGGGGGCCTACCACCATACTTCTCAACGGACCCGGACCCGGACCCAACCAGTTATCAGTCCAAAAAAAGAGTGGATCGACCATTTCAAATGATTTTACGAGACCCAGTCATCATGAGCGGGTACCCCTTACACATACCACGCCACAAGAAGGAGGGACAGTATTGATGTCTAAGTGGGCTAGAATATTTCCCTCCTAACACCCAAGCCCACAAGGAATTTTTTTTCCCACAAAAAACGCCAATGGATCAGCTTAGCCATGGCAACCAGGTTAGAGTAGTGAGAACCCCCAAGGCCCAGACCGCCCAAATTTTTCTCTTTGGTAACATTACTCCATTTAACAGCGTGGGTTTTCCGTTTCTCCTCCGTAGAGCCCCAAATAAAATTCCTATTGATCCTATCCAATTGTTTTGAAACGGAAATGGGGAGAAGATTAGATTGCATAATATAAGCTCAGAAATGCTACTGGTACAGCATTTGCTGTACAGACAGCGCGCACAGCGCATTTTTGGGCCTGTTTCGGGTCCAGAAAAGATAATCGGAACCGCTCATCTTGTTCAAAATATTTTTTTTGAGGTCTCCGTAAAAAATCAGCTCCATCTGATATCATTAAGGGTGTTTACAAAACGTCCAATTTTGCTTCAAAATTTAGGCTAGCAATTTAGCAAATATGAACATTTCATAAACGCCTGTCACGATATTGGATGGAACTGATTTTTTATAGAAACCTTAAAAAGAATATTTTGAGCAACATGAATGGTTCCGATTATCTTTTTTGAACCCGAGACAGGTCCAAAAGAGCGTTGTGTGCGCTGTCTGTACAGCATGTACCAGTAGCACAGCTCATATAAGCTGGAATATATCGTCAAATTGACGGCTTTAACAAGAGTACCTCGACCGACTAGAGAAAGGCAATGACTCTTCCATCCCACCAATTTAGCACGAACTTTTTCAATAAGAAGTTGGAAAGTGTGTTTGTTCGGACGTGAGTGGTGGATTGGGCAACCCAGGTAAGTACCCAAGCTGCTGGTGGCAATGTGGCATCAATATTGAGAATAGAAGATAATTCCTGATAAAAAATTTAGAGTAAAAAAACCAAAGATTTGGAAAAGTTCACATTTTGACCAGAGATCTCACAAAAAATCCTTCAAAACCCGAGCAATAGTTTTACAAGTCTCAACATCCGCACGGCCAAAAAACAATCAAATCATCCGCGAAAAACAGGTGGGTTAAAGGCACATCCCTACGGGAACCATACACTGGTTTCCAATCTCCCCATGACACTTGTCATGAATTAAAACCGACAAGTACTCCATGCAAAGAATAAAAATATACGGGGACAGACGATCCCCTTGCCGAATCCCACAGGAAGGTGAGAAAAAATCGATGGTATTCCCATTAACAAGAACTGCCGAGGACGCAGAAGAAATGCAAGAGAGGATGAGGTCCACCCATAGACAAGGAAAATTAAACCAAAGTAGAACTTTTCTTACAAAACCCCACTCAAGACGGTCATAGGCTTTCTCAAGGTCAAGCTTAATGAGCATATTACCGATCTTTCCTTTTTTTCGGCCAAAGCTACGGCTAACTTCCTGAACTATCATTACGTGGTCCATGCCTTTCCTGCCCGGAATGAAACTGGCTTGGTACGGGTTGATAATCGTATCCAGCAAGGGTCGAAGTCTCTTGACCAAAAGTTTAGTGAAAATTTTGAAGACCGTATTGCACAGACTAATTGGCCGGAGTTGATGAACCGTCGACTCAGGATGGTGGACTTTGGGAATGAGACATATAAGAGTACGATTAAAATCAGCATCAATATGGCCAGCCTCAAACCACCCAACAAGAAGTTTAACCACAGAATCATGTTGCGGAAATAAACGATCAAACCAAGAACACAAACACACACATAAATACATAGACAGAGATTTACGTGGTTCTCCAAAATCGGGTACGTCCACGGAAGTGAGCCGACGAATTTCTATTATAGAGGAGGAAGAGGATTACAAAACCACTCAAACTCACACTCACTCACAGACTGATACAAATGCATACATATTGAGCTCTCAACCTCTCTTTGATTTTACGGTTCAAAAAAAAAAAAACCTCTCTCTGATTTTCAAATGCTCTCTCATTCTGTTTTTGACAGAGCCTCATAGGAGGAGCTCGTCTCCCTTCCGAAGGAGGAGCCCTCACACCATAGTTTTAAATCGCGGTATCGGTTGCCGTCGCGGTATCGGTCGCGGTATATCGGTATCGGGACGTATCGGTGATATGTCGTGGGAATCGGGTGTCCCGGTCGTGAATTTTTAAAAATCATCAGCAACATGTATAAAACTTAAAAAATATATTTTTGCGGCTTTTGCCCCCAACATTGGCTTAAATTATTACATTTTAATTAATTTAAGACATGTAATAGCTCATTCTCTTCATGTGAAATATCCGATAATTTATCAAAATCCGCAAGTCAATAAAATTTTACAAATATGAGAAAAATGCAACATTATGAGTTTCGATATAATTGACATAAACAGCAAAAGTAAGATGAAGACATTAAAATAAACATACCATAGAGGTTTTGCATTACATAATCGCTAGTCACAACTAGTTTCTGTTGGAATTTTAGTGTGTATTTGTAAAACATGGTGTTTTTCTCTAATCTCACATTGGCAAGTTACAAAATTTCTATCTACTTTAAATGAATTTGCACTTTAGTGGATTTGTGAATGAGGACTCAAGATGAGGTCTCACGCACTCAGAAAAATGAGCGGCAATTTGGAAAACTGATTCGTTAACCAGTTAACCGACTGCGCGTCACGAGTTATTCGTGCAGGGGGGGTGCAAATCCGGGATTTGAGCCTCGCGCAAACAGTACGATTAAGCCCACCACGTTTTGCTAAAATTCTGATTTTTTTTTTCTTTTTTTTTCTTCCTGAAATGTTTTTTTCCGAACCGTCCGAACCGGTACACAAAAATCCGTTACAGACCGATACGGCCGGTTCACCTGTGATTTCCAGTCTCCCCATTATACAGGCTTATATCCGAACCGAAACTCTCAAATTCCGGTACAAACTGGCCGATACGGTTCGTACCGGCCGATATTAAAAACTATGCCTCACACTTCTCTACTCTCTCTACACTTCCTCACTTTATGGTCTCTCACTCAAGATAGATGCAAAACCCAAAGCAGAGGACTCCAATTTATAGCCAAAACTTGGAGCCCTGTTCATGAGCCACAAGAGGCTCATTTACTGTAATCCCACGCCTGGGATTTTCTAGTTTTAGGCAAATCTTCAACAACACATGGCAGATACTCCCATTGTAGGCTAAAGGATATCTGGAGCGGAAAAGGAAGATCCTGGATTGGATTTTTCCAAATGAGCCAAAGCTTAATTAAGGATGGAGCCTACCAATTGCCTCAAAAGTCAACAAATCAGTGACGGTCGACCAACATTTTTGAAAAAAAGCAAGGTGAAGCCCATCAGGACCAGGGGCTTTCCAAGGTTTAAAGATCATTGTGACAGCTAGACTCCAACATGGGAAAATGAAAATTTCCTATGTCAACCGTACCCACGTCCAGATTGTCTGCTATAAGATTAGTGGTAAAAAAGAGATTGGAAATGGCTGACAATATGGTTGGCCAACAAATTAAACTAGGGTCCTCAATCCACAAACCCGACTGGTCCCTCAAGGTATGGATCCGATTAGAACTACGACGATGGACAGTGGAGAGATGAAAAAAACGAGTATTTCTGTCCCCCCCATTAAGCCAGTTGATCCTAGATTTCAACGCCCAAAAACTCTCCTCAAGTTTCAAAATATTATTGAGATCTTCAGAACGGGTTACCTCAAGAGACCAGAGGAAACTACTGGGTTTCGACTCAAAGGGCGAGTTGAATACCTCTAAGACGGGTAGTAAGATTTTTCTTACGGTAAAACAGGTTCCCAAAGCATTCCTTATTCCAAACATGGACCCTATTAGTAAAACACTTCAGGTTAGAGAGAAAAGAGGATGCTGGGTTACGCCAACAATCATCAATGAGAGAAAAAAAAAAAAGGAAGGATCGCTAAACCACATTGACTCAAACCTAAAAGGTTTATTAGACAAAGTGTGGCACGGTTCAGTGTTAAGAAGCACAGGACAGTGGTCTCAGTGCGTACGGGTAAGATGACATACACACGAGTTAGGGAACAATTGTGTTGTGCACGACCATTATTGATAGGATTCCCTCCAAACTCATAATATATCCTCAGATAGATGATAACTCTTGGTTACAATCCCCCAATAACAGCCATGGGTAAGAATATAATGGGTTTGGGAAAGAGTTTTTTTAATTTTCCCATAATAATTTCTTAAACTCAAAGCGAGGGCTCGCATATATATATATATAGCAGAAAGGAGCTAGCCAAGGAGGTGAAGAAGGGCTAACCTGGATGCAAGCATGGATCTCCTGTGCGGTAGAGTCAAGCACATGATCACACTGGATTTCGTTTACGACCACTACTATCCACTCGGGACCGAGAACTGGCCAAACGATTTCGTCCTCCGGTGTCAGCTGGACCATGTGAAGGAATCCCCACCGTTTGGTTTGATCGGAGAACTTTACGGACAGGAACATTGGCTATATTTGCTATCGGCAATGGAACCATGCAAATCGGTCGACGGAATCAATCCCTAAACTCGGATATCCGTTTCCTGCCAAATGGGAGGGTGGCACTTCAATAATATTAATTGTTGGATGGTCCACTTGTGTCCAAAATGTGGGATAAAACGGGTAGAAGTTCACCCAAACTGTTGCCATATACTATGTTGTTGTCGTACCAACCCCACACATGAGTTGGATTCCGCTGAATGTTCGGGATCGGATGAAGTAGTCCGTCAGTCACCGAGAGAGAAAAGATTTTCCTAATAACAAAACGGAATCTCCGCTTCCTGAAGAGGGGGAACAGCCACATTATTATTACTACTTACTATCATTACGAAGAGGACTAGTATATATCAAGGAATTAATGTAGCATGCAGCCACATTATTACTATATATATATATATATATATTGGTGTTGAATAATTGAAACCTGATCGAGGAACTGTACGTACGTTCCTCCCTCATTTAGCTTTGTTGATTCTGGTAATTACTAAGTCACACATAATGTATGTGCGGGCACGGGTATGGGAACGCAAACGCGAGCATGAAAACATCTTCCAAAAACAATTAGAATTTGAGAGTGTGGAGATTAATTAAGAGCACGAGTGCAGAGCGAGAATTGAGAGTACGCGAAATCTCATTTCTCAATTCAAACGAATGAAGGATACTAGGATAGTGTGACTTAAGGGTAAATGTATGACTAGCATCTGTGAACACCAATCACTTGATACCACACAACAAGTTGCAAGTACTACTCTACTGTTCCTTATACAAAGAGCTTTCTTTTTTTCGAAACGTACGGAACAAAGAGCTTAATTTCTCCTGCATGCATTTTCATATATAGACTTGTGTTTTACGTTCATTGATTAAAGTTCATGTCGTGTAGTATGTCATTCCATAGTGTACGTACGTCCTAGCTAGACTAGTAAATGCATGGAGCAGAAACTCATGTTCCTGACAACCAACAATTAAATATGTTGAGGGATTAATGTTTCGCAAATTTTCTTCAAAGAAAAAACATAAACACGCCCACTGCGACAATTTCCATTCTACCCATTACATACAAAGCTCAGAAAATCGGTGCAGAACAAAATGAGGTGACAAGTCGGATTACAGCAATAAATATGTGTTTGGATCACGGTGGCTAGATAGGGAAGGGGAAAACAAACGAAAAGGAATTGTCGTGAGCGCTTAGATTATTTATCTTTTTCCTCTACTTTTCCTTTCCCTTCACAAAATTCTACGCACGTAAATCCATGATCCTAACACAGCCTTGAGAGTCATTTACCGCAGCAAAGCTGAGAAATTTCTCACCATGAAAATAACGCCTAGGATGGCAAAGCGTGTTTACTGCCAAAAATGGTCACCATATGCATTGAACCCACCTCCATGGCTCCACCCCATCCAAACTAACCTCTACCACCACCTCTCCGCTTGCCTCTGGTCTCTTCTTAATTTCATCGTCCCGTTTTTCAAAAGTCGGCTTTCTTTCCATCAAGTAGTGCACTTTCTAATGCTTTATTGGTCTGTTCTTGCAACCAGAGGTATTGAAAGGGTAAACCCACAACAAAAGCAACGAAAAGAAAAAGGAATTAAGAAAGAAACAAAAGAAAGAGAGCTATCTATTGGCACCAAGCGGTAAGTGTGCTTGAAAAAAATAATTTGTTCCCCATCAAATATAAACTTTAAAAGCTCGACTCAAAACAACATTCTACCCATCAAGTCGGGGCACACGCGATGCATGCGCAGATCAAAAGTGGCATATTTTGTCGAAGTTTAATCCATATTGTGTCAAAATTCGACTTGAAAACATATCACGTGCGCTTGGCCTATAGTTAGCAATAAAGTGAATAAAATAAATCTGTTCCCGATAACTTCCAATGAGCGATGGGCTCAACCAAAAACTCCAATGCTGCCATGCCACTGCCTCAAAACACCTCAAATCAACCCCTAATTCAACCCCAAATCAACCACAAATATATATAACCTCGAGCAACACCAAGACCATCCCCTCAAAACTGCCCACACACACACATCCCCCTAAATCTGCCGCAAAAAGAGCCACAAATTAATACACCGCAAAAACACCCCAAATAAGTCCATATACCAGCCCCCAAAATGCACCCAAAATATCTCCTAAAAATAGCAGCAACACCTATTCAAACAACACCCCGACAGATCTGAAACTCTACAGGCCAAATCGACTCCTTCTCCTTATAGTAATGAGTAATCTCTCATTTCTTTCACTCGCTCTAACTCCGCAGCCTTATCACTGCCGATCTCCTTGTTTGTGATATTTAAAAAAAAAAAAAATGAACAATCAATGGCAGTCAATAGCAATAATCACCACTTTGATGGTGTGAAGTTTTAAAATTCTGAAAAACATGGTATCCCCACATGCAAAATAAGGACCAATACATGCCAACCATGACTTCCCCTGACCATTTTGCCCTTATGTCCTCTCTTCTTAAGATATATGCAACCTTCTTGGAGTGCAAGAGTGGATTAACTAATGAGAGAATCTCTATCTAATACAATTAATTATACAAATGACAAGTCAAAATAAGTTCAACCAAAGTGGGCCCATAAAGTCACCATTTTTTAAGAGATGTGATATTGGTCACCTAAAGTGGGCCCATAAAGTGGTTGTCTAAGGGTACTAGAAACTGGCCAATACATTGACTAATGAGAGCAAATCCATCCAGTACCAAGGGTAAAAATGTAACTTTTCAGGCCTCACCATGTTTTTGGCATTGTAAAACTTCATACCCTTAAGGTGGTTTTCACTGACTACGATCCTCATAAGTATTTCTTTGAGCAGGGAGAATGTGAAAAATGGAAAAAGTTACGTGGTTCCTTAGGCTTTTCACCACTACACATTCATGTGATTAGGTCCGACAACGATCCGTCAATTATTTAGCAAGTGGGCTACCCTAGTAGGCCTAACTAATGACCCATGGTTTAGTGAAACCATGTCCATCAATGATCTAAAACCAAACATCAAAGCCACTCGACTTTCTTTCTTTCTTTTTGTGCTTTTAACCTTTTATTATTAAAAGCCACCAGACTTTATTGCCCGGCCCTATAATCTATAGTACTATTAGACAGTACACGGGTCATGTCTCCTTTGTCCAATCTACTTGTTGTTGCACCACAAAATCCTGGCGGAACAAACTTGGTTTATGCCGTAGAATTGCTAAACGAATCAAACAATTCGAGCTCGGTTTGACTTTTGGCTTATTCAAATTCGTTTAAAAATATATATAAGTCAAGCTCAATCACGTTTTTTTGTTTATATATGAATTCAAGTCAAGTTTGAGCATATGAGTGTTTGAGTGATTGGCTCGATAGCCTAACAAAGAGGTTATTCCATAAATATTACAAATAGAAGGGTAGATTTAATAAATGTTCCAAAATATGAGATCTATGTTGGCCTTTCATATGGGCATTTTCACCTGTTTTACAGTACCATTACATCCAAATATGAAATATCCCATGTGAGATATGAAAATTTAAGAGTTTGAGGGTTTTAATTTAATGAATGTAGTTAGTAATTGAATTTTATGTTTATAAGTTTTTTTGGCTTGGATTAATGATGGCAGTTATTTTTTATGACTTTAAATTAGCCCATTTAATATTGGAACTTGATGAGTCTAGCTTGAAAGTTCAAGATTAATTTGCATATTTCACAAGCCAAGTTAAGCCTATCACGAACACAAAATTTCAAGCTCAAGCCGAGCTTGAACAATTAATCTCAAAAATATTCAAGCTCAAGCCAAGCCTGAACACATGTAATATGGAATCAAACCATGCCTGTACTTGGCTTGTTTGGCTCGATTAGCACCCCTAACATCCAATTTTGATTTTCAATGAACTTTTGACACTAGGAAGTACATACACGTCATGTTGCACCGAAAGGAAATGTATATACTCATAATGATCCACTCATCCACACGAGTATATTCTAATTAATCCAAACATATTATGAAGAAGAAGGGACAAATCATCAAACGTACTTCAATTTGGTTAAGTCCAAAATTCCAAATTATCAAGTTAACATGCGTTAAGTTAAGATGTGCTATAAAATTACTAAATTCATGACCTATGGACAAACATCATCCTTGGATCTCCAATTTTCCTTTATTAAATCCTGAAAATGCCTTTCGGTGTAATAGTATTCAAAAAAAGCACATCATGTAGAGTAGATTGTTTCATCACATTGTCTATATAAATGGTACTTTTTTTAAATAAGCAGGGATTCGCGTCAACTTACGTGCATCTCGATTTATCTCAAGGCGCTAATTTTATCAACCAAGTAAATCTCCGGTATCCTCAAAGTTTTTTTTTTTTTTGACAAAATACACTTTGTATGTCATCTTCTTCTCTCAACTGCCCAACGGAGCTGAGTACGTACTTATGATGTCTCATTCATAAAAATTGTTGGTCACCAAAATCAAAAGAATGAGCGTGAACAAATTACTTCAACGAGACGGCCCTAAGGGCTAGCGAGACTTGTCGATGCTCCTACGTAAGTCTTGTTGTGTCTCGGGTAGGTAAGGTTCAAATATTGTAGTAACGCTCTTTACATAATCGCAAAATGTTTATCATCTCAGATTCATAGCGATCGAATTAATAGTACCACACTCCAAATCCATTGCCAGCATGCGATGAATACATAATCCAATCTAATACTTATATCAAGAAGAATGCACTTGTTCTTGTAGACGGGTGGGCGATAATGGTTAGAGTAATGTTTTGAAAACCAGTCGATGAGCGAACCGGATCATGGGTTGATTGACGGTCGAACTGACCGATGATCCGGTTCAGATTATTAAACCATTGGGTCAGAGGTCATGACTGTGATCCAGCATGGCAATATAATTAAGACCGGCTGAAAAGTATAAGCGCCAGTTCACGAGCTCACACTGCCTGGAAATTGAAAAGCATAGACAAGTGGGGCCACGAGGGAGTGTACCGATACCATCTTTTTTGAGAAGGGCGGTTTGCCAACGTAAGGCGCAATGGGTAGCACAGTATGATAAAAAAGATGAAAAAGTTGATTGATAATATGACAGGGCTAGTGTCGGTCCTGATTTAAAATAAGTGTTGCAGACACTTTAGGCCTTCAAAAAATTTTGAATTGTAAGAATTCCTTTTTTTTTTTTTTTATCCCTTATTATATTCAACAAAAAAAGCTATATTCTTAATTTTCATTTTAAACCTTTGAAAAGTGCCGACTCTGGCCACAGGCACAGCAATTCTGATCTGTCCGTTTGTGCGGCTTTTGGATGGGCCATGATCTCAGCTGGCTGGTGATGTGTGGTGTCCCCACTCCGGCCACCGGCCTAAAAACCCCATTTCATTTCTTTGTTGGCTTTTTCGGCCATGTCCACATTTGAGTGACATGCAGTGCTCCAAAAAAATGAAGTGATTTTTTTTTTTTATCCGCAAAATTGAATTTTATTAAAAAATGGGGGAAGAAAAAGGGAATCCAACAAAGAGTTGGACAAAACACCACTAAGGCAAAGTCCGAACACCCAAAGGTCAACAAGGGTCAAAAAAATCAGCAAAACAGCCCAACCCTGAACCCAAATAAGAAACAAATACAGCTCAATACATCCAGATCCGGTCCAAACCATGAACCGGCCCTCCCAAACCAAACCCTCAAACCCTAATTAACTTCAACACTCACCTCCGCACAAACCACCGGAGCCCAACCTCGCCGTTAAAACGAGCCGGCCTCTCCCGGCGGCAGAGACCGGCGGCAGAGACCGGCCTACGAAAATGAACACCAAAGCAACCAGGGTTGAGAGGAACCCACCACCACCACTTCAAGCCCCTGCAAAGACCCTAGGAACAACGATCTTAATTTGCAACAGAAGACCCGGAAACAACGAACCGCTGACCCCTCGCCCTACTGAGCACTCAGAATGGCCACTAACCGGACTTCGGCACACAAAGCGACCTGAGCAGAACAGCCATGGGAGCCACAACCACCTCATCACCACCGGAAACAGCCATCACCGATCAACACCGCAACTTTACCAATCGATTTTTGAATAAGAGCAACCTGCAAAACAAAATTAAAAAAAACAGCCTAGGGAACATCCCCAACACTGCCATACCACCACCACCACCAAAATCACACCCATCACCAGATCGCCGCCTTCGCCACCCCTGCACCTCCGAAAGCACATCGAACCACCCAACACCGCTAGGCTCCCAGAGGGACCAAGAACCCTCCGACCGGAAGCGAAAAGAACCGCCTCACCCTCCCAAACCAGGAAGGGCGGAGGAAACGAGACCAAGAAGAAAACAGAGGGGCAGAGGGAGAACAAATCTGAGTGATGAAGGAAAGGTAGAAAGGGAAGAGGGAAGAGAGGAGGAAAAGGGCGGCCCAGGGGAGGAGGGAAGGAGAAGCGCCTCCCCCCAGGCGGCGGCTGCAGAAACTGAGAGAATCCTTAAAGAAGGAGGAGCGTCTTTCTTTCTAGAGAGAGAGCTAGTCTTAAAAAAAAAATTTTTAAAAAATGAAGTGATTGCATGTCCTATAATCAAATTACTCAACATTACAATTTTGACTAAAACTCTAAACTTGCTTTTCCCTGATTTTAATTGCCAAATTTGCCAACAGCTTTGTTCGAACTCCTTTTTTCTAAAGGCGAATTCGTATGTATGTATGTATGTATTTATATCTGTAAGAACAGAACGGTAGCAAAAAAATTTGAGAGCATGCAACCACTAAAATCAAAACCTATTTGATATGGTATATATCAACTTAAGAAATAGCTTCATAATGAGGAAAAAAATTACAAAAAAGATAATTAATTCTTAGCCTCAACAGAATTTGGCCCCTGACGTCTCAATAAAGCATGTATATTGGTATAAGGGGTCAATTAATGTTTATTCCAATTATTTCAGCTTTGTGTTGCTTTTATGATTCGTTGTACAAATTTTTAACTCTTTATTTTGAGAAGTAGTTGGATTAATTTACAACAGAACCTATGTGTTGAAAATTTGCATATGCATATGGTAACATATGATATATGTAAGAGTATGGCGATTACTAAGTTTTGACATCCTGATACATATATATCTGCTATTATGTGATCTATATGAGGAAAAAACATCCTAGACTACATATATAGCATTGTATCAATGTTGCATTGATGAAACTTGCTAGCTAGTATTTCCCAATTGAATTACACGATTGCACCTTTATTACCAAAAACAATTACCCAATTTAAAGTTGTGCATTGAAAGGTAGTATTTTTTATTTTTTATTTTAATAAGAGGGCATTGAATTTACATACAACCTGTAAATGACTCATCCAGAGCTAATCCTATGCATGCAGGCCAACACATAACACACCACATTATCATTTATGGAAAAACAAAAATACAAATGCCTAATATATCTCAAAATACTGTATTATTTTGGTAAGTACTTTATTAGTATTTTGTATTGGTAAAGTAAAAACATTTACAACTAGACCATGATGTGGTGTCCTCTTTATGTCAAAGATATGAGATGTCAAATTTGCAAAGAATCTTTTATCAAGCCCTCCCCACCCCATTGAATAATTTTTCCACCCCATCTCACCCATTAGACACTCTCTATAAATAGCTCTCCAACTGAACAAAGCTCTTCACCTCTCTCTCTCTCTCTCTCTCTCTCTCTCTCTCTCTGTATATCCAACTTTTGTTTTTCCAATGGCCACTGTTGAGGTAACTAGCTAGTACTAGTTTGATTGTTTCCATTATAAATATAAGCTTTAATTTTCACTGTATTTCTTGTTCTACTTTTCAAGGAATAAACCAAATGGATGTGATCAAATTGGGTTTTTCCTATTAGTTTTGATCACATCGATTGGGTCTTCCAATTTCCTCTGTTTCTTTCTTTATCTGTATATATATATATATATATATATATATATATATATCAGTATCTTGTTTAGTTGTTGTATTCATCCATAACAATAAAATGTTTCCTCCATTATTGTTGGTCTATCAAGTTCCATACAAAACACATGATTAACCGATCGGTTGAGCTAGACAGTGATTGATCGTAAAACCAGCCTATCGTTTAAGCGCGATCGATGACATCGGTTTTTTCATTTTTCGGAAAATGTTAACGGTGGAAGAATTAATATTTCAGCACTTCCAAATGAACATGGAATTTCTAGCCATATATTATACTTACTTTTGGTCGGCATACTGTATAACATACTTGGTATAGAAGTGGTTGGACAAAACAGTAGTTTTGATTCTAATTTTTTTGGCCCTTTACAGTTAAATCTGTGCAGAATCAGTCTGTCATTTTTATTACCTTTTCTTTGTCTTTTTTTTTTTTTTTCGTTTTTGCAAATTCATGATTGTCCAAACTCCATATTAATCAGATATCACTCTTAAAAGTAAAGATTAAGGTGTGAGATTTGTCTGAATCTGATATATATACTTTTCTATCAGACACTTCTCATACATTTGTCTTTGTGTCTGTAGGCTGTATATATATTTTTGAATTAGAGTATAAAATGACACTCTTATGTTATTTAAATGACCATTTTATCCAAACAGATAAATAGAAACTTAAATAGTGCTCTCTCTTTTGGATGAATCCAATTACCATTCAACTAGAGGTTGATGGTTCCAACTTTCGACTCCTAAAGGCTCACTCGACCAGACGCTTATGTTCAAGTCCATAAAATGAAAACTTTTCATTACAAGCTGTCGAAAGTTCACTCCCATCACCAGTGAAATATCTTTAGGGCCACAGATGCTGGTCAGGATACACGGTTATTAGAAAATCAAAATATTACTTACTCGTACAAAGCTCAGAAAAACTTGACTCGTTTTTCTTTCCAATTTTGTATAACTTCCTAATTAATCATTAGTTTTGCTAAAGATCAAAGACTGACCATTTCTCGCAGGTTTCACCTGTTCCCACCTCATGGCCAGAAAATGTCACAACTGAGGTGGTGACCAAGCCCTTGGAGGAGACACAGCCAGAAGAGTCAGTAGCCGTGGTTGCACCACCACCACCTGCTCCGGAGGAGCCAGTGACTGAACAACCAAAGGAGGTAGAAGCCGAAGCAGAACAACCACCAGTTGATGCCACAGAGGCCGAAGCTCCTCCGGTCGAGACTAATAAGGAGGAGGAAGTAGTTGATGTGGAAGAGGAACCCAAAGTTGATGTTGAAGAGCCAGCGGTAGTGGTGGAGAAAGCATTAGAAGAGGAGGTTCTAGAGGTGAAGGCAGAGGCTGTTGTTGGAGAAGAAACTACCAAAAAACCCGTCGATGCACCGGAAGCCCCGGCCGAGGAACCGGCAGAAGAGAAACCAAATGAAGCAGTGGAGGTGGAAGCTAAAGAAGAAGTTCTCGTTGAGAAGAGTGAAGAATATAGTCACAATGTCTGAAGTGGGACTACAGAAGAAGTTAGTACTGCGAGAAAGTATTTTGCGAAACAGTTATATAGACCTTCCATCTCACCAAAAACATGTGGGTGTGAGCCTTGGGGGAGGACCAACATGTTTCGTGAGAGGATGGCCAGATATCCGTTTCGTGTAGTACGTAATACTTTCCCAGTGGAATGGTGCGTGGTTTCACTAGCTAGGATTGTATGTCGGTTTTAAGTTTTTAATCTCGTTTAGTTTATTTGGATTATCATTGTTGTTGTTGCTATATATTATGATTGGTATTGGTATGATTATTAGGGTAATGTTGTTTATGGATGGGGATGGGGTTGGGGATGGGGTTGGGGATGGGGTTGGGAAGCAAGCAAGCACAATGTTGTACTTTTGATTTCCAATGAATAAATACTCCTAGTAGTATATTTTGTTAATTCATTTCACCCACATCTCTCACATATATATCCTTGAGGAAATTAAATGCTTCTACTTGGTGTTAAACTTTTCTGCTTTCATTCTTTCCCATGCTTATCTCAGTATTTGTCATTATACATCAGTAGCTAGCTAGCTAGCTAGACGCTGCTTTAGAATTTAGACAACTGCTGACTTCCATGATCCAGCCCCGCCATACTTAATTTCATCACTTTTGTCATTCATCATGTTTATCGGGACAGTTAAGATGCTCGTATAACAAGAATATAGATGGTGCAAACTCAAAGGAATGGCGCATAATTAAGGGACTGACACTCCATTTGTTTCAGGCAACAAACAGTTTATGGAAAATATTTTTCTCAGAAAATGCTTTCGTGAAAATGACTTGTTTTCCCGTGTTTGGTCGGGAGAATATTATTTATTATTTTGTAGACATGAAAAATCACTACTATGATAAAAATGACCAATAGTTTGTTTTAAATAGAAGTGAACAAATGTTTGTGATTCAATCAAACTCAAACCAAAGTCTTGAATCCCCAAAATAGCTAGACGATTGAACTGAAAAAACAGCGATTTGCTCACGTCAAAGCAAGCCTCTCAATTTCATCAGAAGAGTCCATCGTTGAACAAAATTCCGTCCAATATACTCTCTAAACCCACAAACAAATTATTAAACAGGGTAAACATACATACAGAGATTATTAGAATCCAAAATCTTTAAACGAACGGGGTCGTGCTCCAAAAAAATGAAGTGATTGCATGTACTATAATCAAATTACTCAACAT
The DNA here is from genome assembly GCF_030253575.1 of Rhododendron vialii. Taxonomy (NCBI): domain Eukaryota; kingdom Viridiplantae; phylum Streptophyta; class Magnoliopsida; order Ericales; family Ericaceae; genus Rhododendron; species Rhododendron vialii. The sequence continues at coordinate 21,381,087 of NC_080569.1, read as the reverse complement.
TACAATTTTGACTAAAACTCTAAACCTGCTTTTCCTTGATTTTAATTGCCAAATTTGCCATCAGCTTTGTTCGAACTCTTTTTTTCTTACGGCGAATTCGTATGTATGTATATTTGTGTTTATATCTGTAAGAACGGAACGGTAGCATCAAAATTTGAGAGCATGCAACCACTAAAATCAAAACCCATTTGATATGGTATATATCAACTTAAGAAATAGCTTTCATAATGAGAAAAAAATTTGCAAAAAAAAGATAATTAATTCTTAGCCTCAACAGGATTTGGCCCCCGACGTCTCAATAAAGCATGTATATTGGTATGAGGGGTCGGTGCTTATTCTAGTTATTTCAGCTTTGTGTTGCTCTTATGATTCTTTGTACACCATTTAACTCTTTGTTTTGAGAAGTACTTGTATTTACTATTTACAACAGAACCCATGTGTTGAAAATTAGCATATGAGAACATATAATATATGTAGGAGTATGGTGATTACTAAGATTTGACATTGTGATGCATATATCTGCTATTATGTGGTCTATCTTGGGGGGGGGGGGGGGTGGGGGGAATTCCTAGTCTATATGGCCTTGTATAAGCATTGATGAAACTTGCAAGCTAGTACGTATTTCCCAATTGAATTACACGATTGCACCTTTATTACCAAAAACAATTACCCAATTTAAAGTTGGGCATTGAAAGGTAGTAATTTTTTTTAAATCAGAGGGCATTGAATTTACAATTTTACATATAATCTGTAAATGACTCATCTAGAACTAGACATAATGGCTTCACTAATGTCTTTGGTAATTAAGGTGGAATATACTTTTTTTGAATTAGATGGCATTGAATTTACATACAACCTGGAAATGACTCATCCAGAGTTAGTCCTATGCATGTGGGCCAACACATAACACACCACACTATCATTTATGGAAAAACAAAAATACAAATGCCTAATATTTCTCAAAATACTTTATTATTTTGGTAAGTACTTTATTACTAGTATTTTGTTTTGGTAAAGTAAAAACATTTACAACTAGACCATGATGTGGTGTGCTCTTTATGTCAGAGATATGAGATGTCAAATTCGCAAAGAATCTTTTTATCAAGCCCTCCCCACCCCCATTGAATAATGTTTCCACCCCATCTCACCCATTAGACTCTCTCTATAAATAGCTCTACCAATTGAACAAAGCTCTTCACCTCACTCACTCACAATTCCTGATTCCCCTCTCTCTCTCTCTCTCTCTCTCTCTCTCTCTCTCTCTCTCTCTCTCTCCAATTTTTGATCCCTTTGTTTTTGCAATGGCCATTGTTGAGGTAACTAGCTAGTACTAGTTTGATTGTTTCCATTATAAATATAAGCTTTAATTTTCACTGTATTTCTTGTCCTACTTTCAAGGAATAAACCAAATGGATGTGATCAGATTGGTTTTTCCTATTAGTTTTGTGCAGGTCTTCCAATTTCCTCTGTTTCTTTCTTTATCTTTATATTAGCAGATTGTTTAGTTGTTGTATTCATTCATAACATAAATGTTTCCTCCACTATTCTTGGTCTATCAAGTTTCATACAAAACAGATGATTAACCGATTGAGCTGGACAACGATTGATAGCAAATTCAAAAAAACCAGCCTATCGTTTAAGCTCAATCGATGACATCGGTTTTTCTTTTCGTTTTTCGGGAAAATGTTGATGGTGGTCGAGTCCATATTTCAGCACTTCCAAATGACATGGAATTTCTAACCATATGATATACTTACTTTTGATCGGCCTACTGTATAATATACTTGGTATAGAAGTGGTTGGACATAACAGTAGTTTTGGGACCTGGAGACCCTGCCAAGCAGGGGTGCTTGGCAGGGGTGCCGAGCACATCTCAGCCGTCCAAAAGTGTTTTGGACGGCCGAGATGTAAAGGTACCGAACGGATTTTAAAAAAAAAAAAGGAAAAGGAAAAAGATGTTTCAATCCGGGCCGTTGATTCCGAGATGAACGGCCGGATTGGCCGCTCTGCAGGGTCCCCGGGTCCGTAGTTTTGTACATGTTTTTTTACAATTAAAGCTGTGCAGAAATCAGTCTGTCATTTTTATTAACTTTTCTTTGCCTTTTTTTATTTCTTTTCGTTTTTGCAAATTCATGATTGTTCAAACTCCATATTTATCTGATATCACTCTCAAAAGTAAAGATTAAAGTGTGAGATATGTTTGAATCTGATATATATTTTCTATCAGACACTTCTCATACATTCGTCATTGTATCTTTAGTCCGTATATATTTTTTGCGCTATAGTACGCTATAGTATGAAACAGGACACTCTTAGTGTTATTTTTTTTGGATGAATCCAATTACCATTCAACTAGAAGTTTGATGGTTCCAACTTTCGACTCCTAAAGGCTCACTCAACCAGACACTTCTGTCCAAGTCCCTAAAATGAAAACTTTTCATTATAAGTTGTCGAAAGTTCAACTCCCATCACCGGTGAAAAAATTTTGGGGCCACTGATGCTGGTCAGGATACACGATTATTAGAAAATGCTGGTCAGGATACACGATTATTAGAAAATCAAAGTATTAACTCACACAAAGCTCAGAAAAACTTGACTCGTTTTTCTTTCCAATTTTGTATTATTTACTAATTAATCATTAGCTTTGCTAAAGATCAAAGACTGGATTTCTCGCAGGTTTCACCTGCTGCCACCACATTGCCAGAAAATGTCACAACTGAGGTGGTGACCAAGCCCTTGGAGGAGACACAACCAGAAGAGTCAGTAGCCGTGGTTGCACCACCACCACCTGCTCCGGAGGAGCCAGTGACTGAACAACCAAAGGAGGTAGAAGCCGAAGCAGAACAACCACTAGCTTCTGCCACAGAGGCCGAAGCTCCTCCAGTCGAAAATAATAAGGAGGAGGAAGTGGTTGATGTGGAAGAGGAACCCAAAGTTGATGTTGAAGAGCCAGTGGTAGTGGTGGAGAAAGCACTAGAAGAGGAGGTTCTAGAGGTGAAGGCAGAGGCTGTTGTTGGAGAAGAAACTACCGAAAAAGCCGTCGATGCACTGGAAGCCCCGGCTGAGGAACCGGCCGTGGCTGCAGAAGAGAAACCTAATGAAGCAGTGGAGGTGGAGGTGGAAGCTAAAGAAGAAGGTGAATAGAGTCACAATGTCTGAGGTGGATGGCTAGATATCCGTTTCGTGTAGTAATACTTTCCCAGTGGAATGGTGCGTGGTTTCACTAGCTAGGATTGTATGTCGGTTTTAAGTTTTTAATCTCGTTTAGTTTATTTGGATTATCATTGTTGTTGTTGCTATATATTATGATTGGTATTGGTATGATGATTAGGGTAATGTTGTTTATAGATGGGGATGGGGTTGGGGTTGGGGTTGGGGTTGGGGTTGGGGAGCAAGCAAGCACAATGTTGTACTTTTGATTTCCAATGAATAAATACTCCTAGTAGTATATTTTGTTAATTCATTTCACCCACATCTCTTACATCCTTGAGGAAATGCTTCTACTTGGTGTTAACTTTTCTGCTTTCATTCTTTCCCATGCTTATCTCAGTATTTGTCATTAAACATCAGTAGCTAGCTAGACGCTGCTTTAGAATTTAGACAACTGCCAACTTCCATGGTCCAGCCCGTTACTTTCTTCACTTTTGTCATTCATCCCGTTTATCGGGACAGTTAAGATACTCGTATAACAAGAACGTCAATGGTGAAAACTCGAAGGAATGGCGCAAAAGGGACGGACACTCTGGTTGTTTCGGGCAAAAAACGGTTTATCAGAATATGTTTTCTTGAAAATGATGTCTTTGTTCCAGTGTTTGGTGTAACGGTAAAATGTTTTCAGAAAAATATTATCAATTGTTTTGTAGACACGAAAAATCAACACTATGATAAAATGACCAATATTTTGTTTTAAATAGAAGTGAACAAAAGTTTGTGGCTTTTATGTAACTGAAATCCAGAGCCACACACACAATTCCTAGTCTCCCCCCTCCTCTCCCCCCCCCCCCCCCCAATTCAATCAAACTCAAACCAAAGTCTTGAATACCCAAAATAGCTAGACGATTGTACTAAAAAAACAGCAACTTGCTCACGTCAAAGCAAGCCTCACAATTTCATCAGAAGAGTCCAACATTGAAACAAAATTGTGACCAATATACTCTGTAAACCCACGAACAAATCTATAAAAAGGGTAAACATACATACATAGATGTAGATATTCAGCGATGCATGAATACATACATACATGAACGATACGTACAAAGAGAGAGTGAGCGAGTTTGGCTGAGAGAATATGTTTAGTCGAGATTCAAGAGGTACCTGGTCTATGGTTTGAAAAGGCACGATACTGACGGAAGGTGTCATCCCCCTGTAAAATCTTGAAATCATTTTCCAGCTGAATTGGTTCATTTTTTGTTAGACTTTGAAATATGTTTTCCTCAGTTTTTCTTTTCTTTGTTGGATTGAAGAAAATGTTTTCCGCCCGAAACAAACGGAGCATAATCCCAATCCCATGTAGACTTCTTCGTGAGCCATACACAATTACATACTCCTAGAAAAACACTTCAATGGTACAAAATGGACTGAATCTCAATCTCATATCAGCTTCTACATGAGCCCTACACTATTGCGTAGAAAGACACAAATAATAGTGCAAAAAGGACTACACGATTGTACAGAAACACACTTACAATGGTGCAAATGGACTAAATTTCAATCACCTATTGACTTCTTTATGGGCCATACACATAATTGTATAGAAAGACGCTTAGCAAAGACGAGACTGCTGCTTAGAGAAGCTCCCTGATAGGTTCTTCACATTATGTAGGTAATTCGTCTAAGACTTTAACGAAAAAGTTTCGCCTTCCAGAAAGGAAAATCTTCGAGGGATAATTTCATCAAACTTCATACAGCAACAAAGGATAGATGGACAAATAGGGGCCCATCAAAGCAGGGGAACTTTTCCCCCTCCTCAGCTTTTCTATTTAAACTATACCCAACAAACAGTCAAGGAGGAAAAGAGATGAGAAATTACAAATATCATATGAGAAACAAGATACTGACAGCAAATTCTTACATATTACAATAAATAACAACACAGCTGACACTAGCCTATACTTTGTACACAAGCTGCATACAAATGTTTTATGTGCAACCATCAGTTTACCCTTTTATCTTCTTTTTTTTAAATCTTTTTTGTCCAAAAATTGTTGATCTTGTCCATACTTTACCAAGTACCAAAGCTGCAGCCAACATGTTCCTGGGTTATAACACGAAGACGATCTTCCATAACCACCATAGATGGATATGGTGGGAAACAAAGTCGATAAAAGCACGTGTGAGACGAAGGGAGGCGATTATAGGACTCGGCAGATCTGTATATGTGTAGTCGAGAAGCCAAACCACCAAAACCCTCTATCGGTAGGTATTTAACTGAAGTCCAGAAAAAGAGGAGGACCTTTTTCTGCTCTGCTGACATTTCCTCGACAATCTGCAAGATTTATTTAAGGTTAATATGATCCTATGATGGATGTATTATCAAACATGGAATTGGATCCCATAAGTCATACATAGTTCACCCAGGAGGCTTTGGGCATGACAAAATGAACTGATGTCAACGTAAGCTTCTCAAACTGTTAACCAGAGATCAGACGTAATCTGAGCTTTTGTTTACTTTTCAAAACTATATTCCAAAATCAAAGCATGCAGAAAAGGGAGTTGACCTTGTACTTAACCGACATTGACTATGAATAGTCATATTTTGAAATTCTAACCTTTTCACAGTTCAAAAACATTGCATATTCAGCTATTGCTGTCTATTTTTAATCCCTTCAAGGAGTATTACCAGCTAAGACCCTAAACGGACAATTATTTAGAACTTCAGGCCATCATAAAGTCAACGTAGCCTACGTAGGTAGCATCATTTTGCAATCATTAACGTCCTTCATCAGTCGGTATTTGAACACATCGATAAGGTTGCTCACGTAGTCGTCCTATGTCACAGTCCATGGTGTGCATGTGATGCTACACTGTTGTAATGAAAGATAAAAAAGCAATCAATTCAAACAAAAGCTAGACAACTCTAACCTTTCCAAGCAGCAAGCAGTGTTCTAAAAGTCGGTGCCTAGGCGCTAGGTGGTGATCCGCTAGGCGACGGCTGGGCAGGATTAGGTGGGATTAAAAGGAGAATTAGGCAGCTAGGCAGGATTAATTGGAGAATTAGGCGGCTAGGCATGATTAATTGTGAGTTAAATATGTAATTTTGCAAATCAAAGGGGTTAATGTTGTAGTAATATACTATAGGGGTTGTAGTGTAGTTTAGATCTAATATATACGTCTACAATACCATATAAATGACGTATATCTAAACCTAAATCGTTATTAATGTATGCATCTACACTATACAGAATAAAGTAAATTTATGTGTACAAGACTCTGTTTCTTGTGAAATTATATGGATGTTGTTTAATGTATTGTTCAACTTGGATAAGCCTACTTACTCAGAAGAATAGTTTTAAAAAATTAGAAAGAAAGAAAAAAAAAAGAAGAAAAACTGACTAATCTCTAGTTGCCGATTAATTGGCTTGCCTAGCTACTTTTAGAACATTGGCTACAAGTCACTTGGGGCTAAAAACTAAGTACTTATCCGCCTAGGCAATAACATATTTACAAGAAAGGGCCACAGACAAAAGAAACACCAAATGATATAGAATTTGACTTGTGGTACCTCAAATCCCGAATTTCAACTCTAAGGAGGATGACCACATATTGGCCAACACTTCGCAAATATGATGGTCTGAACTAGGGGTGTATAAGATATTAATGCAGTTAAAACAACATTACACAATCAGCGTTCCCTCTGGTGCCAAAGCAAATTATTCATGAAGCAACCATAGCCATGCATTTTTACCCACCAAGGAGGGAAAACAAAAGATATCTATCAACAGAAGAATCCAAGTTTGCACTTTCTGAATACTTCGGGACGGGGGTGAGGGGAACACAAGCGAAAAGAAATCCCATTTGGCTTGAGAGATTTGGTGAGAAATGATGAGGAATGGATGGATAAGAAACCCTCACTTGTTTGTTTTGTGAGAAATGAAGTTATGAAGAGCAATGATACACATAAAAGCCCCATTCCATTTCTCACCAAAAGTGGTGAGCTTTGGTGAGAAACACTAATCATTTCGTTTCTTTTCTCCCCTACATTCCAAATGGACCCTAAATGTGCTTCAAAAGTTAAACATTGCAGATTTAGTAAAACAACCATCGTGCAGGCACATACCTTCCAGAACCAGAGTATCTGTGGATCAGTGTCTTTGTAGCCATTATATTCGGTATGCGCCTTCCAGTCCTCAACTGAAATAGGACTTTCACTCCCATGCAGCATCCAATCCAGATCTTCTAGCACTAAACTTTGGAAAAATAATTTCCGGAGCCTCACGTTGCAAAGAATATCAGAAAACCCTTGAGCAAAAAGGGCTACCTGATCAAGAATCGATGTTACAAATCGATGCTGAATCAGAAGAGAAACATACTCGTACCTATTTTGGCTATTTACAGCAAGGGTTCTCCCACCAGGGCAAAGCTCCACAATTTTCCTGCTTCCTAACTCTTCGACTTCTTGAACAAATGTCAGTCCCAGGGCATCAGAATCTACCATCTCAGCATCCATCTCCAAAAGCTTCTTGCAACTATTGTACAAGCATGGATCTGCATCATGAATGTCTTCCAAAGAAACTGACTCTCCAGCCAATTGCAAAAAGAACACACGATCGAAGACGATGCCAACTTGCACCTTATGCATCAAGGCTAGGGCAATTACCCTGCCAGAGAACCTAAAATATTCGAGGTGCATGGGATCTACCTTGGATGCTGCAAAAGAACACAATGTATTACGTGTAGAACAGTGGGTGCAACCATGCAAGTTTTTGAACAGAGAGAGAATCCCTAAATTGATAACACTTGTGTTGAATGTGCATAACTTGCATTTTCTCTAACATAATTTAGGAGCAACTTTTACCTTTAGATGATAAAAACTGCATATACTGAATGAAAACATATCCTTGTTACTTAAAGAAGCAAGAAAGTAAGTACAAGCTTAGGAAGGCTAATTTAAGACATGGTGCTTGTAGTTGCGTAATAAGGCCGGGACAGGAGGGTTTTTGCAAAGGTCCTAGTGTTGTCAACGAGAAAACGAAGGTACAAACATCTCAAACCAAACCAAGCCTTAAGTCCCAATCAATAAAAACTATTTTTAGGTTTCAATAGAGTTCAAATTATCTTTTTTTTCCACAAAACAAACCAAATAACTGAAAAGGAAGTCAAATACAAAATTCACGGGTTCCTCCTCTTTTCTCTCCTACCAAAGGAGCCATTGGTTGCCACTGCAAAGATTAGAGCAGCCAAGCAAGGTGGAAATGATAACAGCTTACCTAACTTCAGATGTTGTGCTCAGATGGATAGGGTAGTTCCAGACTGGGGCCGTAGAATTACAGTCATACGCACTTGAACCAATGGTACTAATAAAATCAAATGGAAACTAATAAAATCCATGTTACATCCTGAAAATACACACTCGAGAACCAATGATAATGGTGCAACTTGATGCTGAACAGCTAGAGGGAGATAGCTGCATATTTGGAAATTAACAGAGGTCAGTGTCAATTCTTGCTTAGTTGGAAACTAACAAAATCCGAAGTAAACCTTACTTCTTTTTTCCCCTTCTCGGCATATTTAACATGGGGCTCGTAGCTAGGTGAGTGAAGGCTTAGAAGAGAAGCTCTTCTCTATGGAGTTTATTAGGGTTTCATCATTCTTTTATCTTGATTTTCCTCCCTTTCTTTGTTTTCAATGGGGAAAAAAATAGGTTAAGAGAAGCCCATCTACCAAATAGCTCTCGAGGTATTCCATGAAGCGTACTACCAACATGAGGAAACCTTGGGGGTCTCACTCTGTAGAGTAATCTTGAACTTGAACTTGTCTAGAACTAGAATATGCCCCAAACTTGAACTTGTCTAGACTATACCCTTAATGTCGAAAAAATACTTGTCAAGACAAGAGAGTAGATAATACACTTCAATGCACGCCCTCACAATAGAATTTGGTTATCTGCTACTTTTCATATCATCAAGGACAAAAGATGAACAAACCACCCACAATAATGCTAGTTTTCTTTTTTCTCTTCCATTTTAGATCAAAGGTAGAATATATACATACAAGCATACCTACAAACATATGTCTGTATGTATGAAACATCGCAGATGCAAACTGTATACAGAAATAGGCCATAAACCATTAGCTGTATACACCGCCATGTGAACATAAGCTCTACAAAATCCAAAAATTGCTCAAGAGAGGGATTCCTTCCCTGGACTCCCAATTCAAAAGGACTAGCAAAAATGCTCCTTAAACATCTACATAGGAGTATGTAGGAATGACAATGGGTCGGTTCAGCCCAGGTTTTTGACAAGACCGATCTGAAACCCAAATTTTGCAACTACTACCAAACCCGACAGGTTTCTTTTCTCCTAGACCGTAACCAACGGAAATTGGATAGGTTCAGTTTTTCCCGTACCTAGTGCAGGCTATTTGAATCCCCGTGAACTACTGAACTTAACCCTCGGTGCATCATGTGTTGGTGTATACACATACAAGGGCATTTATGCACATATATAACACGGTTTTTGTTCGGGTTTGCATAAAACTGAATCAGTACAGTAACCACTGAATTTTTCAAATTAAAAAACCAAAACTGAATCCACGGTCAAAAGATCTAGTAAAAATTGCCATGATCGATGCGGATAGTTTCAGGGATCCATCGGTTTCGGGTGAGATTTGTCATTCCTACGCATGGCACTCACCATACCATTAAAAAGACATCGACTATGAACAATGGAGAAGATGTAAATGCTGACTCCCAATTTTCCTTAAACATCCAACGCCTATTTTGGCATTTCAAAAAGTTGGGAGCAAAGTGCAGAATGTCGCAATTGAGGAATGTACTCTTGGTCATTAGCTCTCTACCTGGATCACGTGATCACACTTTTGCACAACCATTTGTATTGGGCTGCACACCGCATGAAAAAGAACAACATTTCGAGGGGCATGAGTCCCCACAATGGCCTTCCAAGGAACTAAAGGCTTATGATCCCTACAAAGACCCAAGTAGAACACGGAATAACCAGTAAGCATCCAAACCCCAATTCACCAGATGCTCTCCTTGCTCAAACTAGGCAAACCATAGAGCCCATCCAAAAGGTCCACCAACTATCCCGTCCCTCAATCCTAGGCTTCGTTCCAAAGACAAATATACAACACTATTATTCCCCCTAAACGGAGTCCTCCAACGTAGCCTCCCCACCAATGGTCAATCTGTGAATATCTTAGACCATATTCCCATCAAAGGCCACACTTGTGACAAAAATCTTGGTCGGAATTGCCACAAAGCTCAAAGAATACCCACCCCCCTCCCGCCCTTCCGAATTTCTGTCCATTTGGCTGCCCCATAAGACAAAGAGACTTCTAGTGGGGTCCAATCTACCACCTTCCACATACTTAAACTTTCCCTACTTCCTAACATTCTAGTATGCATTTTACTTTTGGTGGTTCATCTCCAGTCTCTAACTCCAAGGGTTTACTTTGTTACTCATAATCTCTAACTAACTATAGATCTTCAACTACCAACCAGATGTGTTACATCATCCTAGGTTTTTTACAATGCTCTCATCAGTGATTTTAAAAGCGCATGAAGCACGCGCTATAGCGCGAGGCACAGCGCAGTGCAAGGTTTGCGCTTCGGAACTGTGGGCTATAGCGCAGAACACAAAGGCGCAAGAAAGGCGCTGAGGCACGCGCCTTTTGCTCTGAGGTAAAAATTGATCTCACGTTCGCGCTGTACTGAATAATTTCTTCCTTTAAATCGATGGGAGCCCTATTCAATCGACAAACCAGATCGAGCAGCAGCCTCTTCAACGATTCAGAGTCTCAGACGAGCAGCAGCAGCAGCAGCAGCTGCTTCTTCTTCTCCGGTCTCCCTCTCCCTCTCTGATCGTCTACTCTAGTCTCCAGGTAACAGTTACTACTTCTTCTTCCTCCTCCTCCTCCTCCTCTCACCATCCCATGTCTGCTGCTTCTTCTCTTCTTTTTCTTCCTTCTCTTCCTCCTCTCACCTTCTCCTTCCTCCTTTTCTTTCTATTTTCACCGACTGTCCAGGACGGCAGGACCCCCCTTTTCTTTTTTCTTTTTTCTTTTTTTTCCGGTCACAACCCCCCTTTTCTTTTTCTTTTTCTTTTTTTTTCAAGTAAGAGGACCCCCCCTTTCTTTTTTTCTTTTTCCAGTCACGCTCACCTGCTTCTTCTTTTTTGTTTTGTTTCCAGCTCTATTTAAAGTATTTGTGCAATTTGTTGTATTTATTTGTACTTGTTATTTGTAGATGACATCTGAAAATTCTAATAAAAAGGACTCTGGTTGGAAGTATTGCAAAAAGGTTGATCCACACAATAACCATTGACATGTTATGTTTTATGACATTTGAAAGTTTTACAAGTGTCTGTTTGTGTTGAAAACTTGTTCTAATAAAATTTGCCTCATTGCGAAGATTTTTTTTTTTTTTTGCGCTTCACATCAATAAAGCACGCGCCGCGCGCTAAAGCCCCAGAGGACCGGTGCGCCTTTCGCCATTTAAAACACTAGCTCTCATCATTTCCAATCTTCGAATAACCTAAACCAGTTTATCTTAAACATGTGATCGCCTATGCTTTGTAAGCCAAAAAATATGCCCTATCACATAAAGCATGCACCTTTTCTAGAGACATAACATCCAACATAAAGCTCCATTGAACATATTATCACAACATCTGTATGCTCAGCTAAACAGAATAGAATGTCGCACTCATCATTTTCAGAAAATTATAGCGTTGCTCATTCATTATTGATAAAAAGTCGTAAAATCTGTGCTTGTATCATGGTCCAGTAACAAGAGAACAAATCAACGCAACATGGGGTATCATGACCATTTTTTAACACTCTCCAGAATAATACTTTAGAACAAGCAAGGTTTTATATGTAATATAATATAAATATGTTATAAAGAAAGCATGGATTATTCACAGCAAACACATACCAGGATTGGGGAAAAATCTTCTCCGATCATTTGGGCAAGCTGCGAAAAGGGCATTCTGTGGATTGAATATTGCTTGGCATACCAAGAAAAACCACTCTCGCAATACACCAGGCCCTGTAGCTTCTTCGTTTTTGAACTCCATGAATAAACCACTACGTAACGTCTCAGGGTCTGCATGTGCAATGTACTCAAATGATTCTGTCAACAGTTGTGACCTATCAATCAGCATCTCATGAAGCTCGTCGTACTCATCCTTCACTTCGGGAAGCATCATCAAAGCTAAATGCCTCCTAGATTCAAAATCTGTCACATCCTTGTGCTGAAGAAGCCATTCGTGATCCTCAGTTCTCTTGGCATATCTAACAATGAGATAACACATGGAAACTTTTCTATGCCTCAAATTTGTCCAGAACTGTTCTTTCGTATCTTCATAAAGTTCCGAGATACTATTCAATTCCTTCAAAATAGCAAGACACTGGCACCATCTTTGACCAATGGATTCAACTTCCCCTTTCTCTTTCATAACCAAGAACTCCTCCATTTTCACCAGACACGTTTCCACTTTTCCAAATAAGTCTGTAAAAATAGCATGAAGAAACTTACTCTCTTCACCGTAACAGGGAAGGCTATAGTCACCTTCACCAGGACTCAATACTGAATGCCGAAAACCCACCTGCTCCTTAATTGCAGTACGCAGGGGGGCCAAGAATGCTGTGAAATCACGGACATCACTCGCCAATGGCCCCGAACTCGTTGATGATTCCATACTTGACACCAGATCCTTAGACAACTTAGCTGCAAGCTCTAAAACAAACGGGTAAATCTCTTGCACAACAATCAATGCCTCCTCCTCACTGCTCTTACCGTTATTCGACCCCCGACCAATCCCAATGCATTCCACCATTGACCCAAGACTACTCCTACACAAGGAATACAAAGGATCATTATCCGCAGCTCTACCAAGTAACTTACAAAACTCCAACACCACAGGTGCACAGAGCGAGTGTACATTTTTCGGCAACCCATTCTCACTCGAATCGACAAACTGCCGAATCAATTCCTCAGCACAGTCCTTATTACCCTCGTACGGCGACATATACAGCATAACCAGCACAGCCGGCACGCTCGCAGACAAAAACACCTGGAAATGCTTGACAGCCTTTTCGCTGTCGTTCCTAGGCGTCATGTTTAAAAACTCCGTTATCCTAGACTTGACCTGCTCTACAGAAAGCAAGCCTTGACCCTTACACAGCCGGCAAATTAACGAAACGGTTTCGTCGATTACCTGCCAAGCTTGCGGGTGATGAGTGCTACGCATTCGCCCAACCAATTGGAGTTCGGCATCGTTCTGGACCGAGCACTCGCCCAGGGTTTTCTCCCACTGGAGCTGCTTACCCCGGTAAATCAAACGCTGCTCGATTACCGGTATCCCCGTAACCGATTGAATCCGTTCGTGGATCGACTTGACGGTGTCTTTGGAGTTGGCGTGTAGGACTAGGGTGCCTTCGGAGATCATCCTGACGAAGAATTGGAGTGGCGATTCGGCGTAGGAAACCCTAGGTTCGAAGTGGTGAGGTGGAGTGATGACGTGATTGGCCGATGACGTGGAGTTGACGGCGTAGGGTTCGTCCTTGCGCATCCTGACGGAGATTAGGTCGGACGGGAAGAAGTCTTGGTCGTCGTCGTCGTCGTCGTCGTCGGTGGAGCCATAGTCGTCCAACTTGCGCTTGGAGGAGAGGCGATCGAGGCCTTGTTGTTGTTGGTGTACGCCTTCGATCACGAGAGACATTGAAGGGAGGTGGATTAGGGATGGAGTGAGTCCATCGATGAAAACGGAACCCGAGGTTGAGTCGAGGAGGTGAATTTGAGGACTGAATCTTTAGAGAGAGAGAGAGAGAGAGGAGGAGGAGGAGGAAGAGGAGGAGGAGGGAGGGGAGTGACAGAGACGGCGAAGAGAGAGAGAGAGAGGAACAAATGTTGCGAAGATGAGCTAGAAATAGTCGGGAAAGCTACGCTATGTCAAATTACTAAAATGCACCTGCTGCCGTCTTGAAATTCAACTGTTAAAGAATGCGAATGCATCTAACGTGAATTTAATTTTCTTCACCTTCTACTTAATTAACGTGAACTGTGAAAAGAGAAATATTGGAGTGGTAAGAGATACTATATCGGAGGGCGGTCATCAAAAGTTGAAGTGTGAAAAGAGAAATATTTTTTGTCCATTTTTGGGTATGCGTGTTATTTTAAAATTACATACTATATGTTTTCAATCTACGAAGTTGAAAACTTCATTTAAGAGGAATAATTAAAATTCATACTATTGCATATAAGAAATGTTATATAGTTAAACGGGACAATTCAAGGGACATCCAAAAAAGTACCTAAAAAAATACTTCAAATCTCAATCTCATAGTTTCCGATCAAATTTTTATCATCCGAACCGTTCAATGTGTGCAGAATGTAATTTTAAGGGTGCTCGAGAGAAATTAGCAAAAAATATGACCGGAAACTGTTTATTTTGAGCAGTTTTTAATTGAACCGTTCATCAAATCTAAGCTAAAAACTGCTCAGATCAAGCATTTTCTGATCTTTTTTTTTGGCTAATTTTTCGCGCGTACCTGTAAAATCACGTTCTGATCACATTAAGCGGGTCGAATTATCAAAATTTGATCGGAAACTATGAGGTATTTTTTTATGTGTCTAATTAGTTATTTTCGGAACCGTTCCGATATTTAAATATATAAATAAATTTTTGAGATGTCCGAAATAGTAAATGTGGACAAAATTTGAGATAGAGTATCTTTCTGGTGTTTTGTTTGGGAATAGTCTTCGAGGAAGGGATGTTTAATTTTATAGTTGAAATATCGAAACATCACTTCTTATTATCAAAACAAATATTATAGGGCGCTGCAGCCCTTTATTTTCTCTCATAACCCACTACATTTCGGTAAATGTTTGTTGAAAATCATACATAACATTTCGGTACATAGCTGTTGAAAACAAGATTATATTTCGGTAACTACATGTCGAAAATATGTTCAACTTTCGGTAAACAACTGCCGAACATACATTTTCGGTAAATAGCTGTTGAAAAAAATATTATATTTCGGTAATTGGATGCTGAAAATATATCTCAATTTCGGTAACTAACTGTCAAGTATAATTAGAAATTTTTAACGAGTTATGGGAGAAAATAAATGGCTACGAATAGCAGCGCTCATATTCTATTTTGTTCAAAAAGTTTGAAAATAACAATCAGGTCCTACATATTTCTAAGGGTTGCTATTTATCAACAATCTTACACGGACGGACACACACAAAACATGTGTGTAAAAGAGCACATGATCCCACAAAAATATGCGAGCATGTGTGCAATAGTGTGTATATTAAAGGGTCTTTGGGTTTAATTCATAATCTGATAAAAACTCAATTTATAAAAGAATTAAATCCATTAACTCTCAATGAAGGATTTGAGATAAAAATACACAATCTCCTAATTTGTATCCAAAGGTGGAATGGAGATTGAAAATTTGGATGATGAAATTGCGGAACAAAATTATTGAATTGGACTAATACTTCCAATTGAATAACTATGGTCAAGGAAACAATGGATAAAGAGAGAAGTAAATTTCCAATAGTAACTGAATTTTCAATTTTTAATTACTTGGGTAGCAGTATACTTCTATGGAGGTCGAAGTGGTCAAAATACCCACCAAACTCTTTTGGTCCGTTGACTTTGTCGAAAAATATTAATAATACTTGCGTAGACTAGAAGATCATCATCTTACTTATTAGGAATTTTCCTTACTCCATTGTTTTCTCTTCTCTCCTCCACCCCAAAGATCATGGATCTCTCTCTCCTCACTGCCCTTACCAAGGGAAGGGTGGAGCCTCATCACTACGCACTAGTTTTGTCCTCGTGCAGTACCGTAGCAGCAGTGGTAGTTTTTTCCACTGCACATCGCTGTCTTTTTTGGCATTTTTCAAGGGTCATGGTGGTGATGGCATTTGAGTGGCTGCGGTTCTGATAGTGGTGGCTTGCTCAACGGCTTGGTGGCTTTTGCACGAAGATGGTGGTCTTGTGGTGTGACGGCGATGGTGAAGGTTGCTCCTAGGGTTAGGGTTTTGTCCTTCTCCCCAGCGCAGGACTTTCTCATTCCGTTTGTGGGTGTTTTCCGTTGGTGGTTTGGTATGTTGGTTTCTGTGTGCATGAGTTTTGTGTTGTCAAGCGCATTGGGTTTGTCCGCTTCAGTGTGTGGCCCGTTAGGGTTTGGTTTTGGAGGTGTAGGGGTCTCTATTTGGAAAGCCTACTTGCCCAAACGGCTGTCCAACCCTCTCTTTGAGGATGACAGCTTCTTTTGATTTGTATGGTTTTATCTCTATCAATAAAACTTCAATCATTTTGACAAAAAAAATTTAAAAAAAATTAGGTCTTCATTTATAACATAAATCTCACCATAGATCTTATGGAAACCCAATAAAAAAATCAAAAAGAGTTGATAAGGGTGGCACAACTACAATGTAATATGGAGGAATGAATCTTCATACTCTCCAGCATTGAAAAATGCTACTCCTATCATCGTTTGATAGGAATAAAACTTTTTGCTTAACTAATTGACCTCATTGGTTAAGAGGGTTTTCTGAACACAATGGCAACAACTATCTAGTTAGCCCCGTTTTGCTAAGGTAAAAGTACTTATTTTTTGAATTAAAGGAAATGTATTGTGAGTGAATGACATATTTCGTAAAGCAAAATAAGTACTTAGAAAAATATTAATAACCTTAGCTGAACGGGTTAAGCATGTCCTTTCTAGAGAACAAAATTATAATGGGGAGATAATTCAACATTGCTACCACCTAAGAGACCAAGATATGCGCAAAGTCTTTTTTAGTCAGGAGGAACTGGGATGTTCACACTAATAAATAATCCATTTATAATCACAAATTGTTTACACTAATGAATAAGTTGTGAATATGAAAAAATGGTGATGCACAACTTATTCATTAGTGTGAACAATATGCAAATTTGGCACAATTTGTTAAACAAAAATATTAGTGAAAACACCACATTATTCATCCATAATCACAAGTTGTTCACACTAATGAATAAATTGTAAATGGAAAAAATGGGGATGCATAACATATCAATTAGTGTGAACAACATGCAAATTTGGCCCAATTTGTTACCAAAAACATTAGTGGAAACAAGTATTAGAATATACAAAATATCAATTATTTACTTCCTAAACAAACATTCTAAAAATAGATGGAAAATAAATTACAGGATACATTTTGTAATTAGTCCAGTTTTGGGCCTTTGTGCCTCTTGGGCCCCTCTCAGGCCCATAACAACGATCGGTATCATTCATTTGTAAAGCTCGTTGAGTATGTCATTCAAACAAAAAATTAGCTTTCAATAAGTATATAAACAGACAATTATGAGTTTCAACTTAATTTTCGTCCTCTCATTTTTCTTGTACATATGTGTTTCGTTTATGTATCTATCAATGTTCGATCAAGCTAATTTTTTGTAGCTGGTCACATACTCAACAAGCTCTACAAAATGAACGATTCCGATCATTGTTGTCGGCCCGGGAGGAGCCCCCAAAGGCCCAAAACTGGACGAAACTGGACATTTAGAAAACTAGATTGTACCTCCCGTTAGGGAGCCTCCATTTTTTGGATTGAACCTGGGTAAAATGTTTGTATTATTGAACTTGAAATGGTGTTTGGAAGGTATTTGCAGAATGCGTTTTGCAACAGAAAAAGTGTTTTAGAGGTACATGCACGCTCATCTCCCCCTACTTTTGCATTTTGCTCTCTAACATTAAAAACCAAAAATGCATTTTAGCCTCTACCTGTAAAGAAAAGGTCACTGCCCAAAAATTTTGGCAAACCCATGTTATGCCATGGGAGGAAGGGTCGTATTATAGGAAACTTTTTAGTAAACAAAGCTGAATCTTTACTGGAAAATAGTATGCAACAAAAATGCTGGCACCAAAGTGCCAATTTTGGTGATGTGGAGGCCACATCGTTAACGATTGGTTGCTCCAGTTTGTTTTCCGAGAATTATTTTTTAGTATATAGCATTTCTACTGTGGGTATACCTCTTCTTCTTTTCTCTTCTTCTTTTTCTTCTTCCCTTCTGGAATTAGTTTGGCCTCCTCCCTCGCAATCATTTTCCTCTTGGAGATCTCCATTTCAGAATGAAAAGGATGATTGGGGAATTAGACCACAATGTCGATATTCTTAACTATTTTATGCTCAACATCATACCAAGTCGAACAATCAGGACGAAAGGGGACCAATGGTCATAATAATCGAGTCAAAATCGGAGTTGAAATGTACACTCAATTGTTGTTTTGGCACGCCAAAGGCGCCCTAAGCTTCGACTGTCTTCCAAGTGCCAGTACACAGCCAACAAATTGTTGACCAGAGCTGAAGCCGTGTTGACAAAGCTGTCGACCGGAGCAAAGCCTCATTGATTATGTTACAACCCCATCGTCCTCGATATAAGGACTGAATAAGGTTTTTTTGCCAAGTCACTCCGTAATGAGCATTCCCAACCAGTTCATGGAACTTTTCAAAAACAAAGGAGAATCCAAGAGTAGTAGTTGATAAGCACCTAAGATTGCTTGATCGTGGTGCTTAAGTCCGTTAGTTAAAAGTCTTTTTAGCTATTATTTGTCGTTTTTATTCAATATTGCTCGTAAGGTAGTTTGTTAAGTGTTTCAGGCAAAATGCCCTTAAAAGGCGTATTTTGAGTGCAAAGCCAACCCCCGAGTTAGTTCAAGAATCATCGCCCGGTGGAACTTGTGCCAAAGTGACCAAAGAACGAAGGCAAGAGGCATCGGGCAAGCCAACGGTCGTCGGGTGCCAAGTCTGGGATCTGGCCTGAAGAATTGGAGATAAGCTCCCCGTATCGATACGGATTTTGGACCGTATCGATACGCGTTGGTTATCTTTCCAAGCAGAGAGTCCCGTATCGATACGGCCATAATCTGTATCGATACGGGATTGTTACGGGAAATTGGTCTTGTCAGCTTAACGATGTGGTATCGATACTTTGCATAATTTGTATCGATACGGGGAGCTCTCGGCCAGATATTTTGTTACTTTTTGGGCTTTCTATTTATGGAATACTTGCCTTTAATAGTATGTTTTTAGATATTTGAGGAGAGAGAAACCCATTGTGTATAAATAGGGGTCTCTTCTCTCTCTTTTGTATCTAGTTATTTATTAACTTTAGTTTTTTCCTCCATTAATGCTCTTTTAAGCTTTTCAAGCGTAATCTCTTAGAACTCAAGTAAGTAATTCTCGTTTGTTAATTTCTCGTTTATTAAAGTTGTTCCTACGGACTAGATTTTTTATAATATCAAGTTTGTTTTCGTTTTTATCGGTTAAAAGTCATGTCTCGTTGTTATGCTTTCTTTTATGCTTTAGCTATGTGTGAGTAGTCGTTAGGCCAAGTCTCGGGATAATCTTTCCCGAGTACTTAGGTGGTTATTTTGTTCTCAAACTTTCGGACTTAAAATCATGGTTTTCGAAATTTCATTAACCTAGCCATTTTGGTCTAAGCGAGGGGTGTTAACTCCTTAGTATGTCGTTTAGTCAAGCGGTCTTGGCAAACGGCATATTGAGGGCTCGTGGCCTCCTACGTGTTAGATACATTAGCAAAAATAGGTTGATTTAATTCCGATTAATCACATCTTTCTATAAACGTAGTCTTTTAAAGCTAAATCTTCCGGGCGTGAGCACGCGGTCGTGGCTCCCGCCTGAGTTAAATTGAGAACCGGTAACATCCTTTGTCAAGGGTTAGACGATTCCTAGACTTGCCTCCTTTAAGTTAATTAAGCGTTTTCCTAGTCTTTTGCCTTGACAATTTTCACCTTTCAAAGCAAAACCAAGTTGGCCGTCTTAAACGCCACAATCCATCATATAAAACCTACAATCCAATTAAGCTATATTCAAATTCTCTGTGGGTACGATCCCGGATTTACCGGTTTATTATGCTACCGACGATCTAGCCCTACGCTTGGGGTTTTTCTCAACCTTATTTGAAGGCGAGGTTTGAAGGCTAAGCAGTAGTATGCAACGAAGGTAGATACTGTTCCGAAACGGCTCCTAGTAAACGCACTCTTTAAAAACGACCATTCAAAACTAGTGATGCTGAAAGGGAAAAAATAGCACCCGTACCTATCATTAAACAAGAAAGGGGCCACCCGTCAACTGCAAAAGCTGACTGCTTATATTTTCAAAGCAAAATTATGCAAAGTATTAATAGCTCATCGCCTTCGCCAAACAAGAACAGAATATGTTAACTTCTGCAGTTGTCCACTGTACTTCTAATACAACACATGCATAAAAAAAAATTACTGATAGAAACATATTTATGATATTGGAGAACCCTTCATTAGTCTTCTTTCTTTCCCCAAAATCTCCGATTGTCAGTACTCTGCAACATGCCCGATTATATACTCGCCCCATTGATCCATTGTTCCAACAAAAAACCTGACATGGATAAGGCTACTACTGATGTTATATATAAATGAATGAACGGGCCTACGATACACTTAAGGCGGCTATTGATAAGTAAGCAGTCCAATATGCATCAATGTTTTCCCACCACTCTATCTTCAATGCAGATAACTAGTCTCTAATAATATAGCTACAGCTAGAAAAATTAGACAGCAATAGCTTGCCATATTTTCGTACCAGCCAATATAGCCAAGCCAGTGTTCTAAAAGGGGCTCGGCGCTAGTCAGGCAGCGACCCACAGCCAAGCGCTTAGCTCGCCTAGGCAGCCGCCGAGAGATTCTATGTTTTTTTTTAAATATGTTTCAATTTTTTTCTATGAATTTCTTGTGGAATAAATTCTGGATGTGATAAAATGAGTTGGTCAATAAACAAGTAAAAGAGGCAGGGAAAGCAGGGGGCTTGCTTTCGAATCCAACCTTTCACCTCCGCCTAATCTCCCTGGTCACCTAATGAACCGCCGAGGGGTATAATCATGGCGGCAGGCCGCCATTTAGAACACTGAGCCAAGCCCCCCTCTTACAATTGGCAACAAAAAGCACAAAAGAAAAAGAGAAAAAAAACGAAAGCAGAAAGAAAGCCACACCCAATGTCGAGAAGATGACTTGAATATATGCAGTATGCTAATAGCACTATAGCAGCGTAACGGATAATTTAGCACAATACACAGTAATACTACTTCACTACCACTATAACTTCTTTACTCCATTTCCAGTTCCCTTCAATTACCTAAAGCACCAGTTTGAAGCCCTTCGATAGAAAATTATCTCTAAAACAAACCAATAAATTTGAAGCAAGAATCTGAATATAAAAGGTAACTAATGCTGAAGCAAATAACAAAATAATTCAGTGCGCAGAAACAGTGCAAGCCATAAGAAAGCCAAATACTTGAGTCATAATCCTCGATTCCTCATACTATCAGGGTAATAGTGGTTATTTAGCAAGGTCTAGCGATAATACCCACAACCACAAGCGCTTTTGTACATAGGACAATCTTAAGAATGCGTAAGGTTAATGTCGTCGTTATGCCAAAATGCCAAAACTTGTTTTTTGCTTACAATTTGTGTAAGGAATATTATCATAGAAAATCTAGGGAATTGATTTTGGCACTCCCCAAATTGATAACAACACTCCTTAAGGGAGTGCCAAAATCAATTCCATATCAATTTGGGGAGTGCCAAAATCAATTCCATATCAATTTGAGGAGTGCCAAAATCTAACAAGGAGGAAAGGATATTGGGTTTAACCACCATAATGAGCTAGCATAATTCCCACAACCAAACCAAACCGAACCTTATGTCCCAATCACTTGGGGTCGGCTAGCATAATTCCCATGGCAACTTAAAGTTTTTCTTGATCAAATGCATTGATTAACATATAGAAAGATGAAGCTTGTATACGTTACATTGGACAGTAAAATATTTCTCACTTCATTTACTTGTGCTTATTAGTTGAAGGCTATCTTATGGAACAATGGCAAGGAATCTAAGGAAACAAGAACCAAAATACTACTAATTCTCCTGATACATTGACAATACATTAGCAGGCAAATCTAATAGAAATACAGAAAACACCAGATGTCATATTCAAATATCGACGGCCGTGAATATGACAACTGTTAGGATCGTCACACACACGCACGATATACGAGTATAAACAGTAAAAAAATCAACACAGAGATATATACGTGGTTCCCCAAAACTGGATATGTCCACGGGAGCGAGAGCGGCTGCTGTTCTTTATTATCACAGTATGGAGTAGGGTTTACAACATAAAGTATTTATACCTACTCTATTCTAACCCTAACCAGATTTGGCCTGTATCCTAAAAATACCCTTGTACGATACCGTACCATACCGCAGGGGGCGTAGCCCCCCGCACCCCCCAATTACGCAATGCCTGGGCCTTCGGCCCAATCTACTTCCACTGGATCATCGGCGATGGGCCAGATGCCGTCGCTCCGCTCCAGCATCTGGCCTTCTTTCTAGAACTCCCTAGTATCTCTTCATACTTAATATATGAGCCACAGTTCTAATAGCAATAGTGAATCAAAGATGATACCATTTGAAAAGAACAATGGCTTATAATATTTACCTCTCTTCCTTTCAAATTCCTAATTATTCCCATAAGTTTCACCACCTCCATTGAATGGAACAAGGCATTCCACACATGCTGATAATTCAAATTTCATTCAGCATTCCACGAACGTTTGTCTTCTTAATTGTTTTATGGTCGAGATCATACCAAACAAGCGTGTTATCTCCTTGAACCAATAGGACTTCATGACCACTCTTTGCGTAAGCTAAAGGAACTACAAATTCAAATGACCTAATCGGCTGTGCTACAAAAAACAGTTGACTCCATGATTCCATCACTCCATAATCTTTTATCACCCACACATCCACTTGAACTTGGTTATGATTGCAAATTCATAGACACCCTCCCCACTTCACTATATTCATATTAAATTCTTGTTAGAAAATTCAGGTTGCAGCACTAATCGATTGTCTTGTCTCTAAGATCAAATGAAGCAATCAAATTAGCAGTATGTAACTCAGGCCTCTCTCTCATGACCCAATGTAAGGAACTACCAACAAGCACCCACAACACCACTTAAAAAGGATGATAATAATTGAAATCTTGAATCCTTCGCCATGAATTAAAATTCATACTATAGACCTTAACGAAAGAACCAAAAGAGCCTGCACCATCTCCAACATTTTTATTATAAGTAAAAAGCTTTATTGAAAAGGCATCCAAGGGGATGCCACCCATGTACAAAAGAAAGCAAGGAGTAAAAACAAAAGTTCAAAATATACAAGGATCTAAACACCCCTCTATATCCCAAAAATATCTAACAAGTCAAAAATTGACTCAAAGTAGGGTTGCACACCCTTGACTCCCAACTAAACCAAGTAGAAATCAAAAGACTCATTTTAAATAAAGACCTCTCCTCCCCATCAAAATATCTACGATTCCTATGAACTCGAAAAACAGTACCATAGCCCAATAAATTGATCTCCAAAAATGGTAACTCGTGGCACCTTCGGGTCGATGGGTTCCAAATAAGCCATATCTGAGCAATTATTCAAACAAATAAAACCATCACAGGATCCCAAAACTTCAGCAGTCAGCGCAGTAATCCCTAGACATCAAAGGGTGGTCAAGCTCTATGGCATTATCCAGTGAAGCAAAGTCTACAGAATATAGGCTACAATTACCAAGTATGAGGCTAAGATGTATTTTCATTTTCATCGATTACTTCAGATGCGATTTTGATAAAATCGTGACTGTCTGTAAGAGGACAAAACAGTTTGGAAAAGTGCCTGGAAACGTAAAAATGATTCCAAAGAATAGATTCAATATAGGGACTCTCCCTCGACTCCCAATTAACCAAGGTATTAACCAAAAGACTCTTAATTTAAAACAATGGCCTCTCCTCCCCATCAAAATATCTACGCTTTCTCTCTCGATATTATTGTACCAGCCAATATGGCCAAGCCCCTCTTACCAATTGGAAACAAAAGAACGAAAGCAAAAAATTGGGAAAAAGCAAAAAGAAAACAGGAAGAAAGCCACACCAATTGTAGATGATATGTTCTAATAGCAATGTTACGACACACTAAATAGATACTTACCACTATAATTTCTGGCTTCACTTATAGTTCCCTTCACTTGCCTAAAGCACTAGTTTGAACCCCTTTGACAGGAAATCGTCCCTAAATCAAACCAAAGAGAATTTGTGAGGCACGAAATCAAAAGATAAGAAATCAAGAAGCAAAAAAAAAAAAAAAAAGACAAGACTTTGGTGCCCAATGCATGTACAGATATACCTATACTTTATAGAAGACAATAAAGAAACAGGTCAAACCAAAAGAAAGCCAGATACTTGAGTCATAAACCTCATACTATCAGGGTAATCAAAATTTCATGGCGTAATCTAGCAAGGTCTTCCGATACAACCCAAATGCACACACATTTATGCATAGGGCAATCTAAGAATGAATAAGGATGAGGGTTGTTGTCTATGGCACAATTCCTAAACTTTTTTTCTTTTGCTTACAAACAGGTATAGGGGGCCACTATTTCAGTAGTATTCTGAGAGCAACCACTTTGTGCATATTGCCAAAGGTTAGGTATGTCTTCAATCCTCCCCCGCCCATATCCCCAATGATTGGGGACTACATGGGTTTTGTTATTATTGTTACAATTCAAATAAGGAATAATATCATAGAACAAATTATAGGAATGAGAAAAGGATTGGGGGAGACCACTGGGGAGTATGGGATAGACCACCTTAATGAGCTAACATAGTTCCGTGCCAACTAAAATTTTTCCTTGATATCATGTATTGATTGAGAGCATATTCAAACACAAGGCTCGTACATTGTACATTGGACACTAAAATCTTTCTCTCTTCATTTATTTGTACTTGTTAGAGGAACACTATCTTATGGTATTTACCCAAAAAAAAACACTAACTTATGGAATAATGGCAAGGTATTGAAGGGAACATGAAGCAAAGTACTAAACCACTAATTCTCCTGATACATTGGCAACACATTAGCAGTCTAATCAAATAGAAATACAAAGAAGTCCAGATGTTATATACTCGTATTGTAATCACAACAGCCACGAATATGACAACATTGATGATAGCATTTGAAAAGAACAATGTCTTGTACTAGTTACCTCTTCTTCTTCTTCTTCTCCCTTTCATGTCCCTGATTCTTCCCATAAGTTTTACCTCCTCCATTGAGTGGAACAAGGCTTTCCACACATACTGCTAAGTCAAACTCATTCGGTATTCCAAGAATGTTAATCTTCTTAATTGTTTTATGCTCGAGATCATACGAAACAAGTTTGTAATGCTCTTGAACCAACAGGACTTCACAACCACTCTTTGAATAAGCTACAGGAACCACAAAATCTAATGACCTAATCTCTTCTGGTTGTGCTATAGAAAACAGTTTAATCCACGATTCCTTGACTCCGTAATCTTTCATCACCCAGACCTCAAATCGGGCTGGGTCATAATTGCAAAGTATGCATAGACACCCTCCCAACTCCGCTATATACATGTGAAAAGTATTGTCAGAAAATTCAGGTTGCGGCACTAATTTATAGTCCTCGTTTGTAAGATCAAATGCAGCAATCAGATTAGCAGTATCCTCGGGCATTCGTCTCACAATCCAATGTAAGGCACTACCAACAAACACGCCACAACGCCACTTATAAGGATGACAATATGGGAAATCTTGGATCCTTCCCCATGAATTAGACTTCATACTGTAGACCTTCACAAAAGAGACAAAAGAGTCCTTACGATCTCCGATCATCTGAAAAATGCTCACTACCTTATAATCATCATTAACTGAATCATATCCAAAACCGTAAATCATATCATCTTCAGCGGTAACCTGGCCCAGTGACTCTAATTCTAAAATTGGTAACTTGTGGCACCTTCTGGTCGATGGGTTCCAAATAGCCATAGGGCCCATATCTGGGCAATTAATCAAACAAATCAAACCATCAGAAGATCCCAGAACCTCGGTACGGTTATCCCTAGATATCAAAGGATGGTCAAGCTCTACGGCATTATCCAGTGAAGCGAAGTCCACAGAATACAGGCTACGACTCCAGAGTATGAGGCTGAGATGGTTTCTGGTTTCGTCCGAAAGCTTCAGGTGCGATCTGATGAAATCGTGACTGTCTATAAGAGCGCACAACGGTTTAGAAACGCACCTGAAACGCAAAAGCGGTTTCACTGGAAGTCGCGATAGTATCTCCACGATCACGTCTAAGGGAAAAACCGCCATGTCACTCTCTCAATCTCCCTCTCGATTTGGGTTTTCGGGAGTTCAACTTTTGAACAGAGAGCGAAACGTTGAGGGGCATATATATGGCAATATGGCATATATGACCAAGGCCGTTCCGGAACAAAAAATAAGTTTTTTTTTTAAAAATGTAATTTTAAGCTAAAAATAATGTGTTTATGCAAATTATTTTTCTAGCAATATGGATCTCGTTTGATAGATCTTATCGAGATCTCTTATGCAGTGCAAAAAAAAAAATAAAAAATATTTTTTTTATTTACATTATTTTTGAGTTTGAAAATGTGAAATAAGTATTTATTTTTTAAAAAGGTGTTCTAGAACGGGGCCCAAGTGTGTGACCCCGAGTTGAAAATGACTTCATTATTGACCGGATAAAAAGAAGTGGGTTGATTTTTTTCGGATTGGGAGATGCTGCCAAGCAGAGGTGCTTGGCAACGGTGCCGAGCGCATCTCGGCCGTCCAAAAGTGTTTTGGATGGCCCGGATGTAAAGGTACCGAACGGATTTAAAAAAAAAGAAAAAGAAAAGGAAAAAGATGTTTCGATTCGGGCCGTTGATTCCGAGATGAACGGCCGGATTGGCCGCTCGGCAGGGGTGCCGCTCGGCAGGGTCCCCGGGTCCTTGATTTTCGTACTCTCTAAATTGTTGATCATACTCCTACCAGAAAATTTTTGCACTCTTCAAAGTTAGTAATAATTTGGAAAGTGTCAAAACAACATCCGTATTGATTTCCGCATTTTCTTTGAGGGTGCGATTAACAATTTGAAAAGAATGAAAACCCCCCCCCCCCAAAAAAAAAAAAAAAAAGACTTCATTAAGACACCGCAACTTGTTGGCTTGAATAGGCAAGTATTGAAACATTCTCCATCCTTTTTGTTTAGGTCCTTCTAGGAGTGAGCATGATCCGGATTGATTCGGTTTTATAGTAAACCAAGAACCAAACTAATACTTACGGATTATAAATTTACAGAATCAAACAACCCACAATAGGCATAGAACCAAACCAATCCAATCAATTAAACTACAGTTCGGTTTTGGTTTTAACCATGGTTTGCTTTGAACTAAGCTATCATCTTCAAAAACTATTTGAAGTACTTAAAATTTCGAAGATAAATTAAAAAAACTTATATTAAAATTAATTTCATTCAAATTACCAAAACAAACTAACATCAACCAACTAATTTAAGAGTAAAGTACCAACATTTGCCTCAAACTAATAAAATGAAATACTGGTAAGTCACTAAAATGAACCAACTAAGAATATCACCTACTAAACATCTTACGATAGTTTAACCAAATGAAAGGCCAAAGATAAATCCTAAAACTATAGAATTGAAATGAGGTAGCAAAATGGCAATAGCAGCATGGTAGCAACCAACTTATTTTATAAAGTATATATTATACGGTTCAGATCGGATCGGTTTGAAATCATAACTGAATCCACAAACCAAACCGTATAATGCGGTTTCTAATTTTTTTAAACCATGACCAAACCACACCACTAAAAAACCGAACCAAATCTTTCGGTTTGGATTAGTTTGGGCCAAAGATAATTCCTAAAACTATAGAATTGAAATGAGGTAGCAAAATAGCAATAGCAGCATGGTAGCAACCAACTTATTTTATATATATTATATATATATTATACGGTTCAGATCGGTTTGAAACCATAACCGTGAACATGAATCCACAAACCAAACCATATAATGCGGTTTCTAATTTTTTTAAACTATGACCAAACCACACTACTAAAAAACCGAACCAAATCTTTCGGTTGGGATTAGTTTGGACTGGATTCACGGTTTGACAGATTTTTTGCTCACCCCTAGGTCCTTTCCTCCAGCTTTGTTTGGAATTTGAGAAAAATGAAAGAAAGGAAGGGAAAATTAAAAAAAAATCTCTTCCATTATTTAGTTTGGAGAGAAACAGAAGACAAAATAGAAAAATTTAGAAGTGTGAATAGTACAATTTTCCTTTCAATTTTCTCCCATTTTCCTGTCTCTTATTTTCTCCCACTTTCCTAACCTCCAAACAAAACCTCAATGTTTAAACTTTAATTTAATTATCCGCTGGGGTTTTGTGAGATGGAAAACGCTAAAAAAAGAGTTCGGTAAGCTTTTGTTAATGTTGAAAAAATGTACTATTGAAATGTAATGAAAAGTGTATGAAAGTGTGAATATATTAGAAAAGTGTAAAAAGTGTTAGGAGTTTGTAACTGTTATCATTTTAGCTTAATGAAAGCCCAATGAACTTCCGATAGCAGGACTCTTGTGAAATTAAGTATGTACATCGGTGCTCGTAATGTGTGGTGAAACTTTAACGTTTTGAAAAGGGTAAGTCTACTTACACACCTCTCAATCGCACGCTAACCACCAAATTAGAGTGAGCTTTACTACACATGTAGACAATCAAAATCGTTAAATTTATAGGTCTTGGCACGATTACTATCCATGCCAAAAATTAGGTTTGATCAGACATAAAAATAATCGTTAAATTCTTCTTGTTATTAAAATAATTTGAATCAATTACTTATCGATATTCAATCAAACTAATTTTTTGCATGAAGGCTTTAGACATGTAAAGCTACACAATGAACTCGGGTTGTAAAAATTCAAGGAGAATCCGTTGCATGTAGAGGCTAGAGCCCTTAACACAGACTCCTTAGATACAACCATTCAATCACAAAACCTAGCAGACGGCAAGGGAAAAAAAAATACCACGCCTTTCAAACAAGAAAGGGATCCGTTAACTGCAAAAGATAGCCATGTAGATTTCAAAGTAAAATTAGGCAAAGTATTCATCGCTCATCGTTTTCACCAGATGAAAAAGGGATAGGTTACTTCTACAATTGTCCACTGTACTTCTAAGCAAATACTTACACGACAATACAAGGATAGAAACATAAATGTGATCTTCGGAGAAACCTTCATTAGTTTTCTTTCTTTCCCTTGAAACTCTAATCCTCAGTTACATGTCACATGCTCGATTATCTACTCGTAACATCTCTCCAATGTTCCAACTTAACCTGACATGGATACAATTAGTGATGTTATTATCAATAAAAGAATGAAAGGGCATAGGATACACTCAAGGTTAGTACTAAGGAGTAAGGAAGAAAGAAGTTCAAGATGCATCAATAATTCAATATTGTCCCACCACTCCATCTTCAAATTGGTTCTGCTTATATACCTACAGCTCAAAAAATCAGACTGCAATAGCTTGTGATATAGATGCACCAGCCAATATAGCCAAGGCCCTCCCACCAATAGCAAACAAAAATAACAAATACAAAAAATAGAAACAGAAAGAAAGCCACGCCCAATGTAGGTAAGATGACTTGGATATATGATGATAGCAGTGTACGACACACAAAGCAGATACTTTACTTACCAATATAACTTCTCGCTTCATTTCCAGTTCCCTTCACTTGCCTTAAGCACCAGTTTGAACCCCTTCGACAGGAAATCATCTCTAAAACCAAAAAGAGAGAGAGAAAATTTGAGGCAAAAAGTTAAAATGTAAGTAACGCAGAAGCAAATAAACAAAATACTTCAATACCCAATGCAGATTGCTACTTTACAAAAGACAATCTATCTCTCTACTACAGAAACATTGCAAGTCAGAAGACAGCCAAATACTTAAGATCATAATCCTCATAATGTCATGGTAACAAATAAATAAAACCCACAAGCAAGGTCTACAAATACTTATGGTGTGTCATCTAGCAAGGTCTACAAATAAAACCCACAAGCATTTATGCATACGACAATTTTAGAATGTAAAAGGCCAAGTATGAATGCCGTTATATAGGCCATAACTCCTCAACTTGATTTTGCTAACGATTTAAAGAACATGAAAAATAGTACAGGAGGAAGGAAACGAAATCAGGTAGGATATGGAATAAACCACCTATGAACCAGCAAAAAATTCCCACGCAAGTTACGATAGATTGGAGGATTGTGTATGTATCACTATATAGTCTATACTACATAGTTGAAGACTATCTTTTGTGATGATATCAGTATATATGTAAGGAAACAGGAAGCAAAGTAACTCCTGATACGTTGACAACACCTTAGCACATTTTCACGTTAGCAGTCTAATCCACTCAAAAGAAATTGAGGAATCCTAATATCAAAATAAAACAATAGTCAATTCACGACTGCCACACACAACAATATTTAAGAAATCAGTTGAAAACAAGAATGACTTGTGTTATTTACCTCTTCTTCTCATTCTTCTTTGGTGTATTCTTCTTCTTCTTCCCTTTAATGTCATGACTCTTCCCACAAGTTTCACCTCCCCCACTGAGTGGAACAAGGCTTTCCACACAGACAAATGATTCAAAATACTTTGGTATACCAGGAGCCTTGATGTTCTTAATTTTTTTACGTTCGACATCATACCAAACAAGCTTCTTATTGTCTTGAACCAATAGGACGTCACAACCACCCTTTGAATAAGCTAAGGGAATACAAATTCAAAAGATCTAATCACTGCTGGTTGTGCAACAGAAAACAGTTTCGTCCACGACTCCTTCACTCCATAATCCTTCATCACCCACACATCAACTCGTTTTTGAATATAATTGCAGAGTATGCACAGACACCCTTCCAACTCCCCTATATTCATATGAAAATCCTTGCTAGAAAATTCAGGTTGCGGCACTAACAGGTACTCCTCAGTGGTGAGATCAAACGCAGCAATCAAATTAGCAGTATCTGACTCAGGGTTTCGACTCACAACCCAATGTAAAGCGCTCCCAACAAGCACACCATAACATCGCTTGTAACGAAGATAATATGGGAAATCCTGGATCCTTCGCCACGAGTTAGACTTCATGCTATAGACCTTAACTTCCGAGTCAAAAGAGTCCCAAACATCTTGACCATAAAACTGAATAAACCTCACTACCTTATAATCAACAGTAACCGGATCATACCCCAAACCGTAAATTATATACTGGCAACTGGTAAAGAAATCAGGGAATTCAATCTCTTCTACCGGTAACTTCTGGTACCTTCGGTCGATGGGTTCCAAATAGAAATATCTTCTTCACCGTTATACAAACAAACCAAACCATCACAAGAGCCCAAAACCTCAGTACCAAAGTCCCTAGACTTCAAAGGGTGGTCAAGTTCAACGGCATGATCGATGTTAAAGCATCCAACTCCAAACCAATTGGCAAAGAGTAGAGAGGCTGCCCAAGCTCATATACTAGTATTGGAGGAGATGATTAACCAATGTGGGACAAATCCCAACACTCCCCCGCACGTGCAACCCCTGACTCGCACGTGGAGAGGTAAACAAAGGACCCGGAACACACGGATCACAATGAAAGAAAGTGCAACTATGGCACAGACAAAGGGGAAAAGCCTCCGAAACTTTAGCTATGATACCATGTTAAAGCATCCAACTCCAAACCAATTGGCAAAGAGTGGAGAGGCTGCCCAAGCTCATATACTAGTATTGGAGGAGATGATTAACCAATGTGGGACAAATCCCAACAAGGGAATCGAGGTCCAGGGAGTAAAGGTAAGAGTCCCTGAGGATGAGGCTGAGATGGGTTTTGGTATCGATGGATCGCTTGAGGTGCGATTTGATGAAGTCATGACTGTCTATGAGAGCACAAAAGGGTTTAGAAACGCACCTGAAACGTAGAAGTGATTTTACGGGAAGCCGCGAGAGTATGCCGACGATCACGTCGATCGGGAAATCCGGCATCTCTCTCTCTCTCTCTCTCTCTCTGTGAGTTTGTGTGTATGTGGAATTAGGGTTTTAAGGTTTTTTATAAGAACATCTCTCTATGGATTTTCAGCAGATTGTGGCACATGTATCGATCGAATGGAGTTTGCCAATTATACCCTTGTTTTTTAACAGTAACGGGGGAAATGATGGGGCATTTGTTGTTGGAATATGATAGTGCATGTCAAAAGGACTTCTTGCTTCTTTTTCTTTTTTTATATAACTCAAGTGTTCAGACCAATTTTCACACACCTCAATTAATTTAAGGACACCAATTCGCAACCCCACTTGTGAGAGTTCTATTAAAGAGCCTCTGTATGGACAAGTTCCAAAGGAGTTGACAGTATCTAAAAGATTTCGCTTTTTTCATGATAAAAAAAATCTAAAAGATTTCGAACTTGAGACATTAAAGGGAAAACAAACCTTTAAGACCAAAAAAGAGGACTTTTTGCTTTGCTCTGCATTTTTCATACCAATCTTTTTTGGGGGGGATAAAATCATACCAGTCTAATTGGAGAATGAGAGGTACGGTGTTGTTCTCGTGAATAAAGGCTTTAGGGACTTTTTGGTGTTTTGTTCTTATTCAATTTTTTTTTTTGCGTTTGTTAGTTTTGTGTTAAATTTTTACTTTTATCCAAATAATTTTTGGTGCTAATTTTTGATATTTCTAAAATTATTTTGACAAAAATAAAGAATTAAGAATTTTTCGATTCCTTACAATCAATAATCCGGAAAAGTAGCTTTTGGTGGGAATGTGTATGTGTACTGTTTTTGCCAGGATAGATTTATTGCAGGTTTATTAGCATAATGGTGGATTTTCAATTTTCAAATTCAAATATAATGAAAATGAAAAAAAATTTTTTGATTTTTTTTTTGCAGTGTATTAAAGATCTCAATGAGATCTATCAAATAAGATCCATATTGCTAGAAAAATTATTTGCATAAATACATAATTTTTAAACTTGAAATTACATTTTTTAAAAATAAGTACTTAAAATGGAAACCGGAACGGGCCGTAAAACAATGATTTTTGGTGTGTGAATGTAGTTGGTATATATGGCAACAAGATAGCCATGAATGTCAATGGGGTTGATCTTGTCCACAAAATGGACAATACTGGACAAACAAATACTGGATGGGAGCCAAACGTGGAAAGTCTATTTGATTGGGACTAATGAAAAAAAATTTGAACACAAATGACTCATGAGTTAAGAAAAAATTCATAGGAAAGTCTTCAATACACCCCTCTTTAAGTTGTGTACCATATGCACATATTATGTGGTTCATATTATATCACCTCATAAAAAATTACTTGTAGGACTAGTTATTCATAACATTTTATTTCGTATCGTAACTTTTCATCAATATGATTCGTAACTTTTTAGCAATAGATTTATAACATTTTGGGAATCATAACATTTTAGTGTGTTTCAATGAGGGTGTATATGATACACATCCAAATAAGAGAGTGTGTATTGTAGCGCTTAGGTCTGGTAACAATTAGGTCTCCTTGATTTACGTTTAAAAAAAGAAGGTAAAACTAAATGTGGTATAAATTCATGGAAAAAAAATTTCATGAATTGGAGTTGGATTTTGAAGGTTTTTACTTAGAGTATGTACATCAGGTTAGTTAAAAGTCATTTTTAGCTATTTTCAAGAGGAAAAACTCAAAAACTCAGCTGCACCAGAATAGGTAAAGGGCCCGGCTAAATACAACTGCGAATTTATTACATGTAGTCAATTCATAAAAGGGTAGGGATTCCCTTTTATGAATTGACTACATGTAGTAAATTCGCAATTGTATTTAGCCGGACCCTAGGTAAAAGGTTAGCTAAAGTCTATATAGCCTCCTCAGTGCTTCAGTATTTTCCCCGAGCAACTGCTCACTAGGTAAGCCTTTTTACATTGTTTTCCATCAACACTTTTCTTTTCTCTCCTAGTTTCTCTTCTTTTTCACTCCTGGTTTTCTGATATTTTAATGTATAGAGAGAAAGTGATAGAGAGCCTGGTGGAGGTTGAGAGCAAAAATTGGACAGGTATAATAGAAATTGTGCCTTTTTCACTGGATAGTTTTGCTATCATTGGTGTACATGCTCTTAAATTTCAAATTTGGGTATAAATTTGAGTAAGGTTGGGAAGTGCTCTTATAGAATTACGGACTGTCCACTCTATAATAACCAATACAAATCCCACCAAAAAGTTGGCCGGGGTGATAATGGTGGCCCAATGATATAATAAGATGAGCTTATCCCTTGGATTGAATGTAAATTACTACGTACTACCACTCCCCTCCTGATAAGCTATTAATTGTGTTACAAAATCAAGTTGAGTAATGGAACACGTTTTCTCCCTGAATCTTTCACTCCATATTCCATCCTCCCTCGCATCAACTCGGCCTAGCTACTTGGTAATGGAGTAATGCCAGAGTATGCATAGACATCGAAAAGTTCTGAAAATCAAATTTCGAGACTACTGGTGTGTACCAGTACACAGCCAACAAGTCGTTGACCGGAGCCGAGCCACACAAACCACTTATGATGCTAAAACCCTGGCGTCCTAAATTAAGGTCATGAGAAGTTTTTGTTCGTCGTTGTCATCAGTACTCCACGATGAGCATTCCCCAGCAGTTCATGTAACTTGGCAAACTAAAGGAGAATCCAGCAATAGTTGCATGAAAATCAATGAAGGTAGATATACTACTGTACTCTTTGACGACAGCCCCCAGTAAGTAAACTCACCCTTTATATACAAAACAACAACTATGCAATCATAAAAACTGGAGTAGAAACGATTAGAAAAAGAAATACTGTAAATAAATAGCACCCGTACCTTTAATTAAACAAGAAAGCCTCTGTTAACCACAAACGATGACTAGTACTGTATATTTCTTCCAAAGCAAAATAGAGAGGAGAATTTATAGCTACATCGCTTTCTTTCACTAAACTAGAAAGGGATCTCACTGCACTTCCAATACAGATATCTCCTACATGAAAATACAAATATACTACAGTATATAAAATAGAAATATGTGATCTTTGGGACTACCATTCATTAGTCTACTTTCTTTCCCCTGAATCTCTGTCCTCAGTGCTCTGTCACCTGCCCAGTTATAGACTCACACCATCACTCCATTGCTCCAATATAAAACCTGATATGCATAACATTTAGTGATGTCATATGTAACTGAATGGAATGGAATGGCATAGGATAGGATACACATAAGGCTAGTACTAAGAAAGAAAGCAGTTCAATAAGAATCAATGTTGTCCCACCACTCTATCTTCAATGTAGATAACTTAAGGGTTATTTACCTAGACACCCCTCCTGCCCGTTTTTCACGGTCATCCCCTCCACGAATTTCCAATACGGCGAGACCTCTTCATTAAAGTTTACTTTTCTCAGCCCTGACTCTGTTTATGGAATGAGTGGCAAGACCATTTTGTCCTCACCCATTTCTGCCTCACCAGTCACCATGCACCATTCCCACACTCTCTCCCCTCTCCTTTTGGCTGAAATTTCCCCCAAACCAAACCCATATCTCCTCCACCTCACCACGCAGCACCCACCGCCCCCACCAACTGCCAACCATGGCCGGCGAGATCTATGGCTCCAACAACCGCAGCTCCAACCGGAGATAAAATCGTCGATCAAAGAGACAAAATTAATGCCGGAGCCAGTCACCACTCCCACTCTCTCTCTCTCTCCTCTCGACTTCTCATATTTCAACAAACAAATTCAGTTCAGTTTGAATTCATCTACGACTATCGTCCAGTTCGTCGTCCTGTCAAAGCCGTGAAATTGCTTCGAACAATTATGAGATTGCTTTGTCAAAACTCGTCGACTTCGAACAAACATTGAAATCGCTTCAATCGAACATCTGTCGACTTTGATTTTCAAATCTGAAACCACAAAAAATGAGACCCTCTCTCTCTCTCTCTCTCTCTCTCTCTCTCTCTGTGATGTTCGCATCATCCCCAAATAGGAGTTGGTGGGTGGAGGTGTATGGCGGTCAGTTGTGCTCCAGTGGTTGGCTGTTGGTGGTGTGTGGTGGTGGTGGTCAGCAGTTGGTGGTGGCAGTGGGAGGTGGTGCGTGGTGG
This sequence comes from Rhododendron vialii, assembly GCF_030253575.1. NCBI lineage: Eukaryota > Viridiplantae > Streptophyta > Magnoliopsida > Ericales > Ericaceae > Rhododendron > Rhododendron vialii. Next base: position 21,344,759 of record NC_080569.1, on the reverse strand, counting down.
CGGTCGGTAGAAATGGGTTTGGTTTGGGTGATGCAGAAATGGTTTCAGGAATAAGCAAATCATTAGGGGGCAATATTGGACGATTGCACCAATTTTTAAAAAAACTGAGTGAAAAAATTAACAGTTCTAGACGAAAGGTTGACAGAAGGGGTTTAGGGGAAAAATAAACTTTAATGAGGGGGTCTCGCCGTAGCGAAAATTCGTAGAAGGGGGTGACTATAAAAAACGGGTATACTTGGAGGAGTGTCTCGTTAAATAACCCATAACGTAACTAGTTTCTATTTGTATAGCTGCAACTAGGAAAATCAGACAGCAATAGCTTGTGATATAATTGAACCAATATGGCCAAGCCCCTCTTACCAATTGGGAAAAGAAAGAACAAAAGCAACGAATTGAAAAAAAAACAAAACAGAAAGCAGGAAGAAAGCCACGCGAAATATAGAAAAGATGGCTTAACCAATAGCAGCGTACGGTGCAATAAACAGATACTTTACTTGACACAATAACTTCTTGCTTCATTTCTAGTTCCCTTCACTTGCCTAAAGCACCAATTGAACCCCATAGACAGGAAATCATTTCTAAAACAAACAAAAGAAAATTTGAGGCAAATAACAAATATTTCAGTATCCTACGCAGACAACCACTTTATAAAAGACTCTCTCTCTCTCTCTCTCTCTCTCTCTCTCTCTCTCTCTCTCTCTCTCTCTCTCTCTCTCTCTCTCTCTCTCTCTCTCATATACAGTGCAAGCCATAAGAAAGCCAAACACTTGAGTCATAATCCTGATACTCTCAGGGTAATCAAAACTTCTTAGTGTCGTCTAGCAAGGTCTACGGATAAAACCTACAGGCGCACACATTTATACATTGGATAACCTAACAGTGAATAGGAGTGTCGTTATCTATGCTAACCTAGTAACCTAACGGTGAATAGGAGTGTCGTTATCTATGCTACAATTCCTAAATTGCATTCATAGAACAAACTACAGGAAGAAGGAAAAGATATGGGGTGCATATGGGATAAACCACCTTAATGAGCTAGCATAATTCCCATGCCAACTAAAAGTTTTTCTTGATAACATGTATCGATTGACAACATATTTAAACACAAGGCTCATATACGATATATTGGACAGTAAAATATCTCTCACTTCATTCATTTATGCTTATTAGTTGAAGTATATCTTATGAAATAATGTCAAGGTATCTCAGGAAACATGAAGCAAAGTACTAATTCTCTAGATTGACGACACAATAGCAGTCCAATCAAATAGAAATAAAGAGAATTTCAGATGTCATAGACCGCCATGAATATGGCAACATTGACTACATCATTTGAAAAGAACAATGAATTGTAACATCTTGTACCCATCGTTTTTTGCGTATTCTTCGTCTTCCTCCTTTCCTATTCCGCATTCCTCGCATAAGTTTCACCACCTCCATTAAATGGAACAAGGCTTTCCACACAGAGAAAGGACTCAAATTTATAATGTAAACCACGAGTCTTGATCTTCCTAATTTGTTCGTGTTTGAGATCATACCAAAAACGCTTTTTATTGTCTTTAACCAATAGGACTTCCCAGCCACTCACCTAAAGGAATCAAAAATTCCAATGACCGAATCACTTCTGGTTGAACTACACAAAATTGTTTGCTCCACGATTCCTTGTATCCGTAATCTTTCATCACCCACACATCAACTCGAACTTCTCTATAATTGCAAAGTATGCATAGACACTCTCCCAACTCCACTATATTAATGTGAAAATTCTTGTCAGAAAATTCAGGTTGCAGCACTAATTGATAGTCCTCAGCTGTAAGATCAAATGCAGCAACAAGATTAGCATGTTCCGACGCTAATAGATAGTCCTCAGCTGTAAGATCAAATGCAGCTTCAAGATTGGCATTAGCAGTATCTGAGGGGTTTAGACTCACAACCCAATGTAAAGCATCACCAACAAACACACCACAACGTCGCTCCTTACGATGAGAATAAGGGAAACCTTTAACCTCTCGCCATGAATTAGACTTCATATTGTAGACCTTAACTAAGGAGCCAATCTTACGAGGAGAAAGAAACTCAAGAGACCTCACTACCTTATAATCATCAGTAACCGAATCATACCCAAAACCAGAAGTAGCGAAATACGCCGAACAGCCCATGAAATTAAAACCAACATTTCTAAATGAGAACTTTTGGAACCTTCGGGTCGATGGGTAAATAGCAAGATCCTCTCGATCATTAGACAGACAATAAGACAGACAAATTAAACCATGACAAGAACCAAAAATTTCAGTGCGATGACGACCGGTAGACTGGAAAGGGTGGTCAAGTTCTACGGCAGTATCCAGTGAATCGAAGTCGACGGAAAAAAAGCTAGAATTCCTGAGTATGAGGCCGAGATTGTTTTTGGTTTCGATCGAAAGCTTCAGATGCAATCTGATGAAATCTTGACTGTCTATAAGAGCACAAAACTGTTTGGAAACGCACCTGAAACGTAAAAGTGGCTTCACGGGAAGCCGCTCTATAAGAGCACAAAACTGTTTGGAAACGCACCTGAAACGTAAAAGTGGCTTCACGGGAAGCCGCAACAGTATGTCGATTATCACCTCTATCACCAAATCCGGCATTTCCTCGCTCTCTCTCCCTCCCCCCGCCCACCCCGGCTCTCTCTCTCTCTCTCTCTCTGGAAAGGATTTTCGGCATATCAGATTTTGTCCACAGGATAACGAGTGGATTGAGAAATTATGATAATATTAAAGGGAGATTAGGATAATGATTGAAGGCTAATGAGTATTTATTGAGTTAGAATTTTTTTTTTTAAATTAGCATCCATACGAGGCATAATTAATCTTTCTTTATACTTTTTTTTTTAATTATCAGATCTTTCTCTATACTTTTACTTCTCAATTTCAAAGTCATTTTTTCTAAATTTTAATTGCTATATTTTATAACAAGTTTATTCTAACGGTCGTATTTGCAAGGGCTATATTTCAACAATCATATTTTCGTACAGCTATATCTCAACAATCAACTTTGCGACGGTTATATTTGTCATGCTTACATTCTCTAGCGCGATTATACATAAGACTGCTTGTGGGAACTACATGGACAACGGTAAGATATTAGTGTAACAACCCAATTTTCAAAAATGTTATTAAAATGATTTAACAAAAATGCAGAATAATTTGAATAAATTTTACTAAATATAAATTTTAAGTATGAATTTAGAATTTCATTTCAACCTTTAAATTTATTGAAAAATAAGTTTCTCAAATTTTAAACACTAAAGAACAGGTTTACAAAATGAAGTTACAAAAAGTTACAAAAGAGCAAGGGATGCTCCGGATTCTCAAAAAAGTATTTTTTGAAAAAGAAGGTAATTTTAAGTTAAAAAATAATGTGTTTACGCAAATAATTTTTTTATTAATATGGATCTTTTTTGATAGATGATCTTTTATACGGTGTAAAAAAATCAAAAAGTTATTTTTCATTTTCATTATTTGAGTTTGAAAATTGAAAAAAAAAACTTTTAAAAAAAGAAGGTAAACTTGAACGAGACCTTAGGCCCCGTTCAAGAAACCTTCTTAAAAAATAAGCAGCTTATTTCACATTTTTAAACTCAAAAATAATATAAATGAAAAATAATTTTTTAAACTTTTTTTGCACCGTTTAAAAGATCTCAATGAAATCTATCAAATAAGATTCATATTGCTAGAAAATTATTTGCTTAAATACATGATTTTTGAGTTTAAAATTGTCTTCTTAAAAAATAAGCAGTTTATTGGAGTTCTGGAATGGGGCCAAGAGCATCTCCAACAGCCTCAGCTGTCGGAGAATTTTGGCAAAATAGCAACGAAAAGCTCTGGAACCCACACCCAACAGTCTCACTCTGGCCTCGCTAGTTAACCCACCTCCAAAACGCCTCGCCTGTTGTGGCGATAATTTCCATCCTCGCTTCTCCCCCCCCTCTCTCTCTCTCACCCTCGACACAGCCTTGGCCTCGACAACGGCATAAACATAATCGACGACGGTGGATTCCGGAATCAAAACCTACGCTACAGTGCCTCGCCCGCCGTCATCCGTTGTCAACCGCCGTCACCCGTGGATCGGATTCTGACTCATCTCTTGCTTTGCTTTGAGTTCAACTTAGTTTGCTTCCACTCCCCGACGAGTTTTCCGGTAGGTTCTTAGAATTTTTAATGGTGTGTGTGTGTATATGTCGGGGCAGTTCCGAGGACATCCAAAAAAATACCTCATAATTCTCGATCAAATTTTAATGATCCAAGCCGCTCCATGTGATCAGAACGTGATTTTAAGGATACCCGCGAGAAATCAGCAAAAAAAATGACCAGAAGGGCTTGATCCGAATAGTTTCGAACAGTTTTTTACTAAACGGTTCAAATAAAAACTGTTCAAATTAAGCATTTTTCGGTCATTTTTTTTTGCTAACTTCTTTGAGGCACCCTTAAAATAACATTTTACACACATTGAAAACGGTTCGGATCTGGACGGTCCAATGGACACAAAAAAAAAACCTAAAAAAACACCTAAAATCTCAATCTCATAGTTCCCGATCGAATTTTTATGATCCGAGCCGCTCAATGCAAAACGTGATTTTAAGGGTGCCCGCAAGAAATCGGCAAAAAAAATTACCGGAAAGTGCTTGTTTTGAGCAGTTTTAATTGAACCGTTCATTAAATCTAAGCTAAATACAGCTCAGATCAAGTCTTTTCCGGTCATATTTTTTGCTAATTTCTCGCGAGTACTCTTAAAATCACATTCTGATCACATTGAGCGGCTCGGATCATAAAAATTTGATCGAAAACTATGGGGTATTTTTTTAGGGTATCCCTTGAACCGCTCCCATATATATATATATAGTCGTTTCAGATCCGGATGCCTTACGGTCCGGACCGTCCGGACCTTCCATTTTTTCATCGAATTTCGATGATCTGAGCCGCTCAATGTGATCAAAACGTGATTTTAAGGGTATCTACAAAAAATCAGCAAAAAAAATGATCGGAAAGAGCTTGATCTGAATAGTTTTTTATTGAACGGTTCAGTAAAGAACTGCTCGGATCAAGCCATTTCCGATCATTTTTTTGCTGATTTCTCACGGGTACCCTTAAAATCACGTTCTCAACACATTGAGCAGCTCGGATCATCGCAAATCGATCAGGAAAAGGGAGGTTCGGTCGGTGTGGACCGTAAGAGGAGTGGACTTGAACATTTGTGTGTGTGTGTATATACGGGGCGGTTCTGGGGACACCCAAAAAAACATCTAAAAAAATACCTCATAGTTTTCGATCAAATTTTGATGATCCGAGCTGTTCAATGTGATCAGAACGTGATTTTAAGACTACTCGCGAGAAATCAGCAAAAAAATGACGAGAAATGACTTGATCTGAACAGTTTCGAACAGTTTTTTATTGAACAGTTCAAATAAAAACTGCTCAAATCAAGTCTTTTTCGGTCATTTTTTTTGTTAATTTCTCGCGAGCACCTTTATAATCACATTCTGTACACATTGAACAGTTCGGATTATAAAAATTCGATCGGAAACTATGAGATTGAGGTTTTGAGTGTTTTTTTAGGTTTTTTTTTTGGTGTTCCCGGAAATGCCCCGATATATATGTGTGTGTGTGTGTGTGTGTGTGTGTGTGTGGCTGGATTTGAATTTGTGGGTTTCAATTTATATTTTTTGACTGGATTTGATTTGTGGGTTTGATTTGTAACTTTTTTGAGGATTAATTTTATATTTGTGGGTTTGAAGTTGTCGACGGAAACCGTGGTTTTGGGTTTGTAATTAGAAGTTGTTGGGTTTGTAATCGAAAGTTCTTGGGTTTGTGTTGCTGCTGTTGCAGATTTCAGAGAGAAAAAGAGAGAGGAGAGAGATTGATTTGGTACAAACTACAAATGGCGTTGGTTTTGCTTAGGCTACTGGGTACCCATATATTGAATGGCTAGCTAAATGAGAGAAATTGCAATTTTCCTTGCTTAAATGGCTAAAAATTTGGTGTGCCTGATGGAGATGCACAATCCACGGATATACCCAAGGTTGCACTGGCTCCTCGATTCTAGTAGCGTCTGCAACATCCTTGTAATTAACCTTGGTCCTATCAACACTTGGCAAAAAATGTTAGGGTAACAGTAGCACCATGAGTAGCAAGCACTCAATGCTCCCTACAATCTTGTAGCAACTTTCACTAAAAGGTTCCTAGGTCCCCTAGTGATCAGTAGACAGCTCTTTGCAAACAATTAGGTCGATACGATAACATAGTATCATATGAGACTATATGATCTTCGTTCATGAGGAGTCCTGCTATCCACACAGATCTTCACACATATCTTGCACAGATTTTTGTGTGGAGCCCATCTCAAGTCTCCAAAAATAATCTGTCACACCTTCGATTTTGTAACATAAAAATAATATATCCACATAAAAATAATATAACTTCCACAAATACGTCTCCATCTCCCTACATAAATACCCATAGTAGTCCCACCAACATCGTTTCTAAATATGATTCCACTTGATTACAACCGACAATTCATAATACTAATGCAAAAGATAATGTTTCAGAATTTGCTACATTCATCCCAAGTCAAAAGATTGGTAATTAAGTAATATTTTCACCTGCCAAAGTATAGTTTACATATACTCCATTAGACCTTTCGGTCCCTTCCAATTACTCCTAGGGCCCGTTTGGATGTGGATATAATTTTGAGGGATTATTTTTGGAAGGAGGGATAAGATAGTAGGGTAGATTAATTATAGAGGGTTGGCCCATATTGATGTAACCTTTTTGGAGGGGGATTAAAAAGTAGTTGATTTGGATGAGGGATTAGAAAATGATGATTCAATAATACTTGGTTTGAATGGAGGATAAAATAGGAGGATAAGGAAGGGGGATAATGCAAAAAGTCGTTGAAAGACGAATTTGCCCTTGTTCAGTCCCAAACTTAATTATGTATTACATTATATACATAAATACAAATATAATTAATTTTTCACATTTAAGCCATAATAATTAGTTTTACTAAAAAATTAAATATAATATTAAAAAATAAAAATATCATTTTTTATTGTGTTTTTTATCCATGTTTTTTTTTTAAATATGACATTTCAAATTTATAAAAAATGTTTAATGTCGGAGACAATATATATTTTAAATTTTTGAGGAATAAATTTGTACCTTTCCTAAGAGGTTTTTTTGAGTGTATGTGAAACACTGGATCAAAGCTCACATTTTCAAGAAAGAATTAAACCGCAATTTGATTCCAACCGTCCATTCAAGGGCCCATCTTATGTTAATGTGTTCCACCCACATGAAAGAATTAAACCCCAATTTGGAACCCATCTCACCTCTGTCTTCCTCACGTCGTCTCATCAGTGGAACAAAACCACTCCCCAATCTAAATCCCACCACCTCCACCACCCTCGATCGAACCCACCACACCACACCACCTCCACCGAACAACACCCACTCTCCTTTCCAATTTCTGTCCAACCAAGAGTAGAGAAAGAAGAAACTGCCGAGAAAAGAAGAAGAAGAACCAGACGACGTCGGCGGTTCAACAGAGGTTCACGATCGTCGGCGGCGTCACGGTACATCTCTCTCTCTTCCATTTTTTCCGATCTGGTGTGCATGTGTGACTGTGTGTGATGAAGACATTGAAGAGGGTGGATGAGGAGGGGCAAACTCGTCACAAAACAAGGTGGGTTGAGCCGGATTATTCTTCCTCACCTCAAAATCCATCCATAATTTACAGAAAGTCTACAGTTATCGATCGGAAAATCCCGATCGGAATCCCGACGTCCCGCCGGGCACGCTCCGGCCACCGGACGGCCGATCCGATCTGTCCAATAATTCTATAAAAAAAAACCGAGTGGGCTTACGTGAGAATAAATGGCATCCGACGTGTGTAAGTGGCCGATCCAAGCACTCCTTTTTTGGCCGATCCAAACACTCCGTTTTTGGCCGATCCAAACACAAAAATGGAGTGCTTGGATCGGCCACTTACACACGTCGGATTCCGTTTATTCTCGCGTAGGCCCACTCGAATTTTTTTTTTAGAATTATTGAACGGATCGGATCGGCTGTCCGGTGGCCGGAAAGTGCCCGGCGGGGCGTCGGGATTCCGATTGGGATTTCCCAATCGGTAACTGTAGACTTACTCCATAATTTATGCCCCTTTAGCCGGATAAGAGGAGAAAAAATAGTCTGGGAGGATAAGCCACGGAGAGGGAAGAAATGGCATCCAAAGCAAGCCAAAAATATCTCTTCAAACTCTTATCCGGGAGGATTAGCTATGGAGGGGTGTGTTACCAAAATTCTTGTTTTCTTTCCGATCGACGGGAAATCGTATCGTAAAGCTTGCTGGAATGTGGGTGTGAAAAGTGGAGTTTGGTTCCTTGCCGTATTTCAGGACGTATTTGAAAACAAACAATGAAATGGATGAAGTATGGAAGAAGATTAACAAAATGGACTTTATTAACCCTCAAAGTAGAAGAACAATCAATCGAGATGATTGAGTGAGCAATTACAAGTTAACTCTACTCCTAGGAAAGAAAAGATAAAGGCCTGATTGGCGTTGTTTGTGTGTTGTCCTTACAATGAGGCCTAGAAAGGCTATTTATAGGAAAACAAATATGCGCAAGAAATAACTTCTCAACTTCTTCAATACTTCTCATTCTCCTTTGCTTCCACTTGTCCAAATAACTTCTCACTAACATCAAAGTGTGTGGGAGTATGCCAAGTGTTCTTTTCAACCGCCAAGTGTGTAAGACAATGTCATGTGTCCTTTCAACTTCCAAGTAAATAGAGATACGTCAAGTGTCCTGCACATGTTATTAAAATACAAATACCAAAAATAATAATAAAATAGATTGCATCTCCATAATCGTCACCTTTCGATCGATTATCGACGGGCGGTGAATATATGGTCCAAACATGGTGCTATAGCCTACACCCCATCCAAACGGGCCCCTATATTCTTGTGCATAACTAGATAAGGAGAAATCCCTTTTCCTCTTTCTATGGGCCTTGTGGCAACTTTTGGGCCCATGATTGGAATTTCTCAATACTAATTTTAGGGAAAATTTTCCCCTAATTTTATAATTGAGTTATGGACAGCCCACTTTATTACATGCAAATCATTTCCACAGAGCTCACTCTCTTTTTTTATGGGCAATAAAGGGCCACTATTTGCAACTTCTTATTTTCTCCGCATAACTCGTTAAAATTTTTCAACTAATTGCAGCAAAACTCCCAATGTAAAAAGACCTAATTGCCCTTCTAACTTTTTAAACACAACCCATCATCATCATCTTCCTCCTTTCCCCCATATTACGTTCAAAACAAACTCCCCTCCTCCATCGCCGTAACTCGCCATAGCCACCACCACCAGATCAAGAACTCCGACACGCCACCGTCTTGGTAATTAACTGTCGAAATTATTTAAATATTATAGTATTTAAATGTCAAAAAAATTACATTTTTTCAGACATGAAACGCTAAAAATCTAGTTCAAAAAATTGGAAATTCTGGGTAAAAAAAACACAGTGCTCGATCGGCTCCCAAGTACGTTTCGTTTTGAATTTTTGGGTTTCCATATTTTTGGGTTTCAATTTTCAAATTTTTAGGGTTTTGGGTATTGATTTTCAATTTTGAATTGTTGAGGGGGGGGGGGGGGGGGGGGGGGGGCAGTGTTCCTAGCTTTGGTGGTTACGGAGATTTGGTGTTTTGAATGGGGAGGGATATAATGGGAAGATTGGGTGAATTTAATGGGTTGTGTGGAGAAAACTATATTTTAAAATATTGAAGGTGGGTTATAGGAAGAAAGTGCGTTGTGCGGAGAAAATAAGGAGCTACGAATAGCGCCCCATGGTAATAAAGATGCAATAAGTCTGGGGTATTTAATCTCTACATAATCTTCTTGTAATTGAAATAACCACGCAACATGTGTAACAGAAAAAGAAATTAAACCCAACTGACATGATCAGAGTTTCCTTAGCCAACAATCCGTACATTTGTTCGCATCTCGGGGATCAAACCTCAACCTCACCGCCACCCGCATTCACAAATCAAGTTGTACAAAGGATGGGGATAACAGTTGTGATGATCCTTAAGAATTTTTAACTACCGAAGTGCTATCCACGCTGACTTCAATCTCTGGGACCAATTATGCCTATACACAGAAAAATGTCTTCCCTTCCAATTCCTGATATATAGGGTTGTTAATAAAGCTCAAAAGGAATGCCCATATTACCATGAGCATGAGAAAAGGAAGAAAACAACTCTGGTTAATGTCAACAACTGACAACAAGGATAAAAAAAAGAAGAAAAGTAAAGGAAAAACAATTCTGGCAATGTCTTGTGAGTAGTCAGGCGTAGGGAGTAGGTCATAGCATAGTTCCGCTTAATTGTTAGCATTTTTCGTCTTTATTTGATTTTTTTTTTTCGTTTGTTAGTTTTGCGTCAAATTTTTGTGGATTATTAACAAATCGGAAAAGTAAATTTTTTTTAAAACTTTTACCCAAATATTTTGGGAAAGAGAATTGGTTTTCACTCTCTTTTAACCATCCACATTTTTTTTATTCACTTGAATATACTATCTTGTCTTTTATTCAATACAATTATCTACACATTCAAGAAACAATATTGTAAATTCATGTAGGTAAAAACAAAAAAGGGAGTGTGAAAATTATTTTCCTTTGGAAAATAACCATTTTTTAGAAAGAAAAAAAAAGGTAAATTTTTTTCTTCTGAAAAGTGGTTATTTCTCAAAATATTTGGATAAAAGTATTATTTTTACTTTTCTAATTCGTCTCGTCAAACGAATCGGAAAACCAAAAAAGTGAGGTGCAAAACTAATTAACGCGAAAAAAATTCAAATAACAACAAAACAAAAAAATCCTAAAAGTTCTAAAAGTCCTTAGTGGAAATTCTAATACCCGTTCCGCTTTTGGTCTTTAAAAAAGAAGTACTTATTTATAATTTTAAAACTTAAAAATAGTAGGTTTACTGAAATAAAAAAATATATATGCAATATGGATCTTGTTTGATAGATTTCAATGAGATCTATCAAACCCTGCAAAAAAATTAAAATATTATTTTCGTAAGCCCATTATTTTTAAGCCTGAAAAATGTCATCCTGTTTCATAGATTTATTTAGGCGTCCATCCTACTAGATTTGAATACTTAAGTCGACATTCTAAAATTTAAATACTCCGTAGTATCTAAAAAACCCTTAATCATGACAAATACAGAAATTATGACAAAGTCATCCGGAATCATGACAAAATCATCTGGGATGAAAAACTAATCTAGAAAGTTAGTTTAAGGTTCTAAAATTCTTTATTATATAGGTAAAAAAAATTAGGATCTTACACTAACTTTTTGTGTTAGTTTTACATCCCGAATTTCTTCACCTATATAATAAAGAATTTTAGGACCTTAAACTAACTTTTTATGTTAGTTTTACGTCATGAATTTCTTTTCCTATATAGTAAAGAATCGTAGGACCTCAAACTAAATTTTTATATTAGTTTTACATTCCGAATTTCTTTAACTATATATTAAAGAATTTTGGGATTTTAAACTAACCTTTTATGTTAGTTTTACATCTCGAATGATTTTGTCATGATTCCTGTATTTGTCATGATTTTTGTATTTGTCATAATTTTGTCATGATTCCGGATGATTTTAAGAGAGCCGTTGCGCGGACGAAATTAAATACTAAGAGATAAGACTTTGTACAAACATGACAAAGTCAATATCTCTTATTTAATTTGGACGCTCTATTAAAATGTAAAAAATTATTAAGAACTAAATGGGTATTATTTAAATTTCAGGATGAAAACATAAGTTTTCAAACCTACAAGGATTAGGACTTAAGTATCAATGTAAAATAGGACCCTATTTAAATTATCCTATTTTTTAAGTACTTATTTGAGAAAGTGAAACTGGGTGAGTAGATATTTTTATTTTTTTTTTGATTCTGAGTAGATAGCTCATTGCAAATAAATACTACTAGGTCAATTGACAATAATGGTCTTATCTTGACATGATTTTTTTGTGCATTACCGATTATTACAACCAGATTAAGGGTGGGTTTAGATTAAAAAGTTGAGTGACTTATTTTTTTGTCCTTATTCAAAAAAAAATTGCATGTTTTTGTTTTGCATCAAACTTTTGTGACTTATTGATTCGTCTCGACGAGAGGAATCGGAAAAGTAAAAAATTTTGATCGAAACTCATAATTTTTTCTCTTCGAGACGAATCAATAAGTCACAAAAATTTGACGCAAAATTAACAAATGCAATTTTTTTTGAATAAAGACAAAAAAAAAAAATACTGTTCCACTTTTAAAGCCAAATGAACCCTAAAACCTTATAGGTCGGTTTCAAATTTTTCTCACAATAAAAAAGCGTGCTGTGAGTTATTCTCAAACACGCTCCGAAACCCTTCGCATTTGGGACGACAAAGCATAATTTTGCTTGTCTTGATTATGCCCATTACCTCGAAATTCCATGTTTAATGAAACGGACTTTTCAATTTGAAGGACTTCAAATGCCATATGTTTGGTGTTCTCAAGTAAATTATGATCAAAATTAACAGCTAGCTATGCCCAGAAAAGTTGACAATAACTAGCATCCAAATGTCCCTACGATATACTCCATACAATTTCATGGGGATTCCACTGGGGGAGGCATAACTAGAAGTGCGGTCCTAGCTCATTACGATATTGACAAGAGAGACATCCGTGAATGATTTGTCTGACTGATCCAGATTGATCCCACGACATGTATGTACCCAACACCGTTACACGTGTCCCAACAGCCGTATCAACTATCAACCATACATTTATGCCTTAATATTTTGTGTATGAACACAACAAAAATATATGGTGGATAATAAGATTAGAGTGTTGGGCACCACGTGGCGGTTCTTGTAACCACTGACTAATTACCCCACCCCGCATATCCACTATCACATTCAAGCCGTAGGGCCTATATAAGTAATTAAAATTGATTTTCTCACTCCCCTTTTGTTCAAGTGTATTTCATTTTTTGTCTTCATTTATGTAAAATTACAAAACTATCCGTAATACATTTTTTTTGTCATAAATAAAAAGGATAATGATGTAATTTTATATCACTACGAAACAAAAAAAACAAAAAAGAGTACATTTGGATAAAAGGAGAGTGTGAAAATCAATTCCCGTAAAGTAAATATGCAAAATTGGAGCGGAGCTTGGGAGCCTACTTTTGGCTTTTCATTTTCAATTTTTCAATTTTTTAGCTTTTGAATTATGGTCAGAATGTATTTTGAATCTGATAGAGTGTTTGAATGATATGTGCAAAATGTATTTTGCAACACGATTAGTACTTGAAAGACATGTGCAGAACGTACTCTGTAGATCTTTTTGTCGACCAAAATGAAAAAAAGTCAAAAATGAAAAGTTAAAAAGCTCCTCCTACCCTCTTTCTCACTTCTCTTCTCTAAACCACAATTTGGATACATGTGGTTAGATATATAGATACACTAGTGAATACCCGTGCCTGAAGGCACGGCGCAACACATTTTGAAGACAACTAAAGCTCCGGGTCGAGCAATGAGCAAAGGGATGACATGTTGAAAAAAATGGGTAGGAACAAAGTAAAATACGGTATATTTTTGTTGTTGCAAAACTTTAATATGTTAATTACCTATGCCTGCAGCACTCCGCAACAAAAAGTTTTATTTGTTAAGCCTCTACCCGTGTGTAGATCACTACCAATGATAATTCTAATCACATATACCGAATTAATTGCATTGATAGGATACACACTGAACTATATTAATCCAAACCACAAAACTCAAAACCAATACCATGTTGCATTCATAGAATCCAATTTTAACATGCATAAAAAATTTAAAAATTTATATAGAGTCAAATCTGATACATTACGTAGGGGAAAAAAAAGGTGTTCAACATAGATCTTATTGTCTTGAAATTTGTCTCTCTATCTACCTCTCAAGAGTTTTTGTACCAACGCATATGTACTTCATCCAAAAAGTACAATTAGGAACATGAATAATAGCCTAAAAAAATAATTAATGAGTAAGAATTTTTTCTTGTAAAAGTAAAATGATGACTAATAATAGTTACCTTAATTCTATATCTTGTTTATTCGTCTCGCAACACCATCATGGTACGATCATGACCTTTGTAGATGTACTTGTGAATATACTTAACAGATTTTATTCCAGGACAAACTTCCACATTGATATGAGAATTATATTTTCTCGAAAGGTATGTATTGTATGACACCACATTTCTTTTATCAATTCGTTGACCTCTTACAGTACAGAGGGAGTAAAGTAATAATGGCATTGGTAGGCATACCACATGCATAAAAATACGATTAACTTCTTGCTCATTATGAATCACCACAATTACATTTTTTTCTCGAAGACACGTAACCTTTGTACTGAAAAATAAAACAAAGCAAATATGAATCAAATATATAAAATCAGATTAAGCAATGCAATTGAGTAAATAGTTCTTACATTTTCTGCAAGTTACCGTCGAGCTGCATAAGAAAATGAAGAATTCACCGAATGTATAGGAAACAATTAATTTGATTATTACGACCAAGGTATAAAATGAAACGGGTCAACTCACATGGCCATAGACGCTTAGATTGTCCATGATTAGTTAAGTCCCAAGAAGTTATCTGAAATTTGAAAGAGAGTAATAGTCAAAAGTTATCAGGAGAATAACAACAGAAAGCATTTTAAAAATATATATAGACTCCCATAATATTAAATGAGTGACAAAAAAAAAGGAACACAAAACTCCAGTTTGCGATGTGTTTGGTTAACATCATAATATTTTCATCGATGCATATATGGTAATGTTTAAAAGAGTGTAAATAACAACACATGTTCTAATGAAACGAAGTTTAAAAAAATGAGAAAAAAGGTTTACAATTACTCCATTTGTTAATCTTGCAAAAAAATGTTGTTTTGACAACTATCAAGGGAAAAAGAATAGGGTGTTGCTGTTCAAAAAAAAAAAATAGGGCGTTAATTAGTTTTGCACTTTTCCTATGTCAAAAAAAAAAATGAAAGGTTTGAAGTAGTAAACGTTTGATCTTACTGTTAAAAAAAAACGTTTGAAAACCACCCTAATTTTCGGCATTAATTCCCTGAATCACAGGGATCCATTCTTACCCGGAAATGTGGTTGTAAGCATTATTTTCCAATTTATGTGATAATCAATAGAAGTTTAAATGTCAATATTTGGTAAATATGGTAAAAAATTAAATCCTTGAATCACGGGGAATCAATCTCATGCATCCTTTTAAATGTGGTAAAAAATTAAATCCCTGAATCACAGGGAATCAATCTCAGGGTTCCTTTTTTTTTTTTTTTTTTGATTAGCTGGTTACCAAAATGTGATGATGATAACCCTTGAACAACCAACAGTCTAGATTTATAGAGGGGACATTCCGGTCCATTGGTTGTCTTTTGGATTCAAACCCAGTCCTCCCTTATCGATTTTGTAAAGAATGATGAAGGAGTCAACATGCATGTTCCAAACGACAAATAAAATTGGCCATGAACCTAATTAAAACGTTTATAAGTTTAACAACAAAATCATTGTGAGTGCTCTATATGAAAAAGGATAGCAATCCAAAAAAAAATTTGCATTACCTCGAATTTAAGCTCAACGCAAGAATTCTCTAAATATATTTCTTGTGATCTTTCCTGTAGTAAATTAAAATAATAGAAAGTAAGAAGATTGTAAAATAAACAACAAAAGAAAGTAAGAAGATGGTAGAATAAACAACAAAGTTAGAATTAACGCAAAAGACCCATTCAAGGTTGTTAAAAAAAAAATTTCTCGCACACTCATATTTTTTCTTCCAATTTTCGGCAAAAGAAACCCAATATGAAAATTGAACTTGCATGAGAAATGAAAAAAATCCTTTGATATTTGAATCCCTTGCAATAAAACTAAAAAAAATTAGTCAAGAAACTCCTAATTTACAGCAAAAGAAACCCAATATGAGTAAAACTCGTCTATGAAAAAAATCAAACTTGCATGAGAATTGAAAAAATCAAACTTATATCACTATCGGTAATGGTCGTTCAGGAAGTTGTTTTTGGCAAAAGAAACCCAATATGATTAAAAATCGTTCAAGAAAGAAATGGAACTTTAGTGAGTACTAAAAAAAATCGAACTTACCTCACTATAGGTAATGGCCGTTCAAAGGTTGGAGGATATGGAAAATCTATGCATGTGACAAACAAACCCAAAAAATGTGGACTTCTAAATAGAAGGTATCAATTGCACACAGTAGGTTGGTCTTCTAAGAAACGGGGACTTCTAAAACGTAGTGATAAGTTTAAATCTTCTAAATTTTAAATCTTATGTGATAAGAAAATCATAGGGACACTCACACATTCCTAAATTAAAGGTATATTCCTTTTAGGTTGTGGACTTCTTATATATTTTACCTAATGCCTAAATAGGAGGCAGAAATGACTCCTTATATACAATTTTGTCTATATCCCAAGTGATATGTACGTAATTCTCCTTTTAAAAAGGCTAAATCAATTACATATGGATTCCTTTTCAATTATCGATCTATGGATTTAAAATAGACTAAATCAATTCCATATATGTACGTATTCTCCTTTTCAGTTTATAATCCATCCCATAAATCATGGGATTTCAAATGTTTGGAGATACATACAAATTGAATTTTAATTAGAAGGGCCAAATGTTTTCTTTTTAATCGGAAGGAGTATTTTAGGTTTCATTTCATTAATTCTTTTTAAATATGTCGCTGGCTATACTACCCGTATATACGAATTCAAAAACTAATTACGTTTAAAAAATATGTACCAATCTAATGGTCCAAAATATACGGATTCAAGGGATGAAATATTTACCCACCAAATCAAAGATTTAATAACTAAAAGAATTTGTTGAAAGATTTAACAAAAATCTACTGTAATTAAGCAATTGTCTTGGCCAATTAGCTTTTGCCACTAATTAAGCAATTACGCTGGTGTTCCAACTAAACATAAGGAATGTTTTGGAAAAAGGAAGATAATTTCAAGCCAAAAAATTATCTGTATACGCAAATAATTTTTCTACCAATATAGATCTTGTTTGATAGATTTCATTGAGATCTTTTATATGGTGCAAGAAAAATCAAAAAAATATTTTTCATTTTCATTATATTTGAGTTTGAAAATTGAAGAAAAAGAAATTTTAAAAAAGGAAGGTTATCTGGAACACCCCCTACGTTTACTCCCCAATTCTCTTCCAAAATAGAAAATAGAAGGGGAATGTGTGATTAGAAAATGGTCAAAAAAAGTTATCAATTTACGGACATGCCTTTTTGTAGAATGGAGGGTAGAGATTTATGCAGGAGGAAGAGATAAATCTGGAGCGTTGGTTATCTTTTGGATTCAAACACAGCTCTGTTTTATTAAATAGATTTTTAACTAGATATATTTCTTTGTTTGATTCCCATCTTTGAAAATTATTATTGATATAATGAGTAGAGAAAAATAGATAGATAAAATTATTGAGAATTGTACGAGGAGAATTTTTTTTATTTTCTGAAAGATGAGAAAAGAACAAAGGGACTTTTCATTTCTAACTATCTAATCATAGTACATGATACTACTACTACTATACATACATGTGAAATATCTATGATTAGATACATGCGTGAAGGAATCATTTCATGGATTTCACATGTATAATATATCTACCCAAAACACACCCCCGGCCACATCCACCCACCATCACATTCAAAGCCGTACGTGCGTAGGGCCTAAACTTGCAAAATTGGACCGGGGCTTTTTGGTGCACCTCCCCCCCACGTCTCCCTTTCATGTTCCATTCCAAGCTTTCTGATAAGGATAACCAACCAGGTAGGAGTAGCCTTTAAATTCGTTGGAAGTTTCTCCATTGATTGAGCATTATTGTTTACGTCAAATGACAACTTTATCCTTACTTTTCCTTTTGCTTTCACACGGCTCTGTAAATAGCCCTTCCAGCCTTCCTTGGAAACAAAATTTCGGCCAAACTAAATACTGTTAATCGTAATTAGTGAAATTTGAACCTCAATTAAACGCGTGAAGCGTATGTATATTTTCTCAATCAAGTACACCTATCATTATACAAAATCCCTCCTCTCTCTTTCTCTCATAATTTAAAAATAACTTTTTGTTTTGTTTTTTGCAAAGATAGTAAAACTGTTATTTAAAATAAAAAAAGTCTTTTCTTTAAAAACTTTTTTTTTAAATTTTTTTCCGAAAAGTGTTTTTTTCAAAATAAAAGTTTTCAAAAAATTATTTTCTATTTCTAATAACATGTTTTTATTAGTTTAAAAATTGTTTTTACATGCTGACAATTTTTTGATTTTTATAGGTTGAAAAGGTGATGTGGCAAGTTTTGATTATGTCATTGTAAATATCTACATTGCTAATCCTAACAATCTCTTAAATGGCTAATCAAAAAATGATGTGATAATTTTTGATTATTTCACCGTGGATGCTCTAATTAAATAAGTTGTCTCATTACATTAATATATATTTTACCCTTTTTTTATAAGAAGACTATTAAAGCCATTTGTCGCCCAATTTGTGGTCCTTCGGAGAAATGGGGTTTTAGAGAGCATATTTGGCATGTGGCAAAGACATCTAAGGTCAAAACAAAGTGACATATGTCATGACGATGTTGGTGGAGATCGAAGTCGACCCAGTAATTTGTCACTTCTGATCATCTCTGGATATATTATACCTCGATTGATGGAACACCATAGAATAACAATTTGTGCAAAATTAACGTTAACATGGGGTGATTAAATATGTGTGTGATTTTCCGCTTGACCATATACATATATATATATATATATATGTGTGTGTGTGTCTCGCAAACAGTACATAGCAAAACTAGTGTTATTTTTATAGATAAAGATGCATTTGTTGGATATTTTTCAAAAAGGATGACAAGATATATACCATATGAGCATCTACGGTAGTATAAACAAAACCAAAAGGTTGCTAAGGTTAACAACATTTGTTAAAAAAAGAGTTCACATTGAAATAACCAAATTTTGGCTCTTGGATAATCAAAACTAGCAATTTTTTGCCAATAATCAAATTCAGTTGTCCCCACATTTTTTCAATCAAGTACACCATCATTACACAAAAACT
The DNA here is from genome assembly GCF_030253575.1 of Rhododendron vialii. NCBI lineage: Eukaryota > Viridiplantae > Streptophyta > Magnoliopsida > Ericales > Ericaceae > Rhododendron > Rhododendron vialii. The sequence continues at coordinate 21,325,524 of NC_080569.1, read as the reverse complement.
TTCTCTCTCTTCCATTTTCAACATGTTTCTAACTTTGAAAATCAGTTTTTATATTTTTGCAAAAACAGTTTTTTTATTAAATTTTTTTATTTCCAAAAACTGTTCTTTTGAGAGTAAGTTTTTTCAAAAAGTTTCTTTTATTCAAAAACTGTTTTTTCTTAAACTTTTTCCTGAAAATTGTTTTTTTTTTTTTGAATCAAAGTTTCAAAAACTATTTTTCTTTTTCTAATAACCTGTTTTTATTAGTTTGGAAACTATTTTTAAAAAATTGTTTTCTATGTCACAATTTCTAGATTTTTATAAGTTGAAAATGTGATCATATGGTAAGTTTTGGTTATTCAATTTTGATTGTACCATTGTGGATCTGTACATTACTAACCTTAGTAACCCCTTAAATGGATAACCAAAAGATGATGTGGCAATTTTTGATTATCCACTTTTGATTATTCCACTGTGGATGCTCTAAGCGCTAGCTCTCTAATGCATATTCTATACACAAGTGCAAAGACGTAAATGTACCAACAGCTGCCATATTAAACACACATAATGCATTGGCGGACAATCACAAGCCACGTACAAGGCGAGTGTTCCATTGGAGATACGAATCAAATTGAGGAAGATTACCAATAGACGATGGTTCTGCTGGCGAAATCTATTAGGACAACAAAATTTTACCCGAAAACTCAACCATATGCAAGTACTAAGCACCCTATATGCGTCAAAATGAGCCAATTATAAGTGGTCGTTGACAGGCACATATATGACGCCAATGATAATTGAAGGGAAATGATTTTGCCACTCCCATTTTTGTTAACGCCACTCCCCTGCAAGTGCACCAAAAATACACTTGCAGGAAAGTGACGTTAACAAAAAAGAGAGTGACAAAATCAGTAGCCTAATTGAAATTCAAGTGCTAGCTAGATACACAAGGCCAACTCCAGCTCTAGCTCTTTTAAGGCAAGTAAATCCTTACTTAAAAGCAAAGTTTCAAGATTAAGAGATGTTTGCAAACATATACTGTAAGAAGTAAGCTTAACCCAGGAGTAGGTAACTTTAATTGTCATGATTTTGAATTAATACTTAAAGTTTGTTCCCTTTGTAAAAATAGTTTTTGTTTTGAGTTTCCAAAACCACCCTCCCTCGGCACAATTTTTAATAAATTTCTTCTCTAATTATTCTTTATATTGTCTTATCTATTTCTCTTGATTTATTATCCTAAAAATCTCCCTCAGGATTTAATTCGAACAAACATGAAACCAAGGCGCTGCCAGATTTATACGGGAAGTCACTGTCAAGTTATAACACCTGTACAAGCAATGGTGAACAAAATAATCAATACACCTAGCTGAGTCATTCCCCTATCCAACGACTGTTCGAAACTCAAATAATCCACGTCCAAGATCAGCTGAGTCACTCCCCTTTGTGCTTCTGACGAGGCAGAGAACTCATGGATCAACAATCCACTTGTCAATTCATCACATCGGACATGGGGGATTGGAGTAATATTTATTTGGTGGTCTCCCAACACCCTAATTCATTATACATTTATGTGTGGTCTATACACTTAGTACTGAGACCCATAAAAATGTGTAATAGATAAAAATGTTAGATACCACGTACGTTGCGGTGTCTCAAGACCACACAAAAAAATTTCACGGTATTGAACTAGGAAAATTATGTACTTGCTTTTGAAGCATCACCACGTCGTGGTTCAGGGGCTTTCTTCACCACACGTGTACGGAGTTCTACCACTAAAAATATTTTCAGGCGAAGAAATATGTATGAAACACTATGCACCTAGGAAAGTGACGGTTATTCTCAAAACATTGAATAATTTTTCATCGAGCTAACCAAACCAAACATCTTTTGGACCCACCCAGTACAAATCATGTGCTTAAATAATTGCGAAGTACAGTATTCAAGAGAAATTTCTTTTGAAAAACAATAAATAATTATGAAGGACTCAGATTCCGCCTATGTTCTTTGCATTGATGACATAAATCCAAATAACATTTAAAAAGAAAAACCAAATTTGCCTACTACTATGAACCTTCATTTTTCCTATATAAACCATCTGAGGTTGAGATTCCTAAGTAACCCCATCAAACTACTTTCTCCATTCTCATAACAAAAACTCTCTCTCTCTCTCTCTCCCTGGAGTGATAAAATGGACCATGCAATGCCAGAAGACCAAAAAGCCCCTCTTCTTCCGCTCCATAGTTCAATACTTCACAGGTCACAGAGCTTCAACTCCTCAATCAGATCCCTCCTCACATTGAACAACTTCTTTATCCTGTTGGGACCATTTTTGTGCGCAATTGTTTGCCTGTGTGTCAAATTGGAGGGTCCGGCGACCAGCCGGAACATGTTGGCGGTGCTGGTGTGGGTTTTTGCGTGGTGGGTCACGGAGGCGGTGCCGATGCCGATAACCTCCATGTCGCCGCTATTCCTGTTCCCGCTGTTTGGAATAGCGGCTGCCGATGATGTGGCGCGGTCGTACATGGATGATGTGATTGCTCTTGTTCTTGGGAGCTTTATACTTGCGCTTGCCGTTGAGCATTATAATATTCACCGGAGGTTGGCTTTGAATGTAAGTGCCTAAATTAACCTTATTCTGTAGAAATTTTATGTTCATTTCAAAATCAATTGACAATGAGTGGAGAGTCCCAAATGTTATTAGGTGATCACACATTCCACTCCCAAGCAATGTGAGATTCATTTCCTTAACATCCCCTCACGTGCAGCCGCGTTTGAGGTCTGTCACGTGTGACCACTTTTTGGGTCATATCATCGTGCAACATTTTCGCTAGTCTGTCATCGCGGGGTGTAGATTGTGAATTTTATAAAATGTGGGGTAAAGCGGGCCCCACTCTAATATCATGTAGAAACTTTATGTCCATCTCAAAATCAATTGGCAATGAGTGGAAAGGTCCTAGATGTTATTAAGTGATCACCCATTCCACTCTCAAGCAATGTGAGATTCATTTCTTTAACATATTCTTCTTCACTATATAGGGAATTAAGTAGTAATTTTCCTCATCACATGTTTTGGGGAAGATATTGCTACAAATTTTCTTGTTTATTCTACTGTACATGCTTTCAACCACATGAAAAAGCGTCGAGCATATTCAAAAAGCCTCACTTTTAATAGATATATAGATTGACTACAAAACTTTTGGGTTTTTTTTTTAGTACAGTATATATTTTACATGCATATGAGAAACATCTATGCAATTTCTTTAATTTGTTTAAGTTTCGTACTGTGGTATATCTTTCATTTTTTGATTTTATTGTACACGTTCGCCACTACTAATCTAAAATTCTGGATCAGTCCCTGTTCTGTTCCTTAATAATAAACCATTATGACATATTGTCTCACTTTTTGGACAAAAATAATATAATTTCAAGCATAATTGTTCAAAAAGATTCTCCCGATTTAAAGATGTCATTTACATTTTAAAATTAGAGCGAAAAGATTTTTCCGGGAAGTACAAGTATGACATTTGTGCAAATGGGAATAAATTAAGAAATATGATATAAGAGAATGTTAGATAAGTACCGATGACAAAAAAAAAAGGGGGATAATACAAAGCGCGAAAATCATAACCTTTGTTTCGAGATTGGTTTAATACATTTCACCCTTTTTCTTCTTATCCAAGTCCAACAGAGTTTTATATACTTTATTTTTTGGGGTAAGTAGAAGTGGTCACATGTTGTTTGTTGTATTCATGATATTTTAGGTAATCCTTTATTAAAATGATTTGTTTTCCGTTTGGTAATACTTTCCAATTTATGGTGGTTACAAATTGCTATCTTTAGTGAAGCAATAGTACCTGAGTAATCTTAGGAAATGAACTTTCACTCATACATATATACTCCTTTTTTGTTTGGTTTGTACTTTGTAGTTGAGTTCACACAATATTTTTGATATTTTCATTCGTATTTGCTGAATGTTTTGAATTCAACGTTTTATTTTCTAGATCGAGGAGAAGAATCTAAAAAATAAAAAATTATGACCAAAAGCCAAACAAAGTTAATGAATGACAAAAAAAAAAAAATGAAACAGATGGTCAACATTTTTCATACTCTAATTTTCTATTTTTGACGTTGAGACAAACGATTAATTCAAAAAATTACAACAAAAAACTAAATAAAAGTTACTAAAAATAAGTTTCAGTCAAAAAATATTAAAAACAAAAAAATTAGCATGAACTCAACCACCCTCCTCCTCTCATGAAATGAAGTACTACTCCCTTCGTTTTAAAGTTGGTCTTCTACGAAATTATGCACAATTTCTATACTTAAAAAGAACATATTTATTAAAATAATTATTTAATTTAATTTTTTTTCATTTTTCAAAAGATCACATCGATATCTAACAAACAAAATCTATATTGCATGAAAAATTATTTCAATAATAATTTTGTTTTTAAGATTAAAAATTACACCTAATTTTGCAGTGAACTAACTCTACCGGACTTATCATGTTTAAGGCACCATGATACTCTGTTATCCTCGTCCTAGGGAAATTTGATGTGAACTGATATGAATCATTCACTTACGTGGACCAATCAGATCACTATCTTATTCTGTGGGGACCCACTAAACCCACCACTCCTCCTCCTAGGGATCTGCGCCACCACAGCATTCATAAGCATGTGGATGCACAACGTGGCAGCAACCGTGTTGATGATGCCCGTAGCCACCGGAATTCTACAACGTTTGCCCGCCGGACCCACCCGAGACGAGGTCGTCATCAAGAACTTCTGCAGGGCAGTGGTCCTGGGGGTGGTATACTCTGCGGCCGTGGGAGGGATGAGCACGCTTACGGGGACAGGTGTCAACCTCATACTGGCTGGAATGTGGAAGAGTTATTTCCCTGAGGCCGATCCCATCAGCTTCAGCACATGGTTCTTCTTCGGCTTCCCTTTGGCTCTGTTGATTTTCTTGGCTTTGTGGGCCATACTTTGGTTCTTGTATTGCAAAAAGGGGTCTGGTGGGGTCCTCTCTGCTTATTTGGACAAAGCGCATTTGAAAAGGGAGCTTGAATTGTTAGGTACTGTATGTGTGTTAGCAAATTTTAATGAACACCTAAATCTTTAGTGGGTCATCCAATTTCCATCATACAGTACAATACAATCACACATAATTCGTTTTGGTGTGGCAGGTCCAATAACTTTTGCTGAAAAGATGATACTGACTGTGTTTTCGGTGAGTTATTCATACTAGTATTTCAATTCGTGTACGGTTACCATCGCTTATCTATTTGTTTAATGTCTGAATCTTGGAATAGATTCAATTGTGTTCAAATTCAAATACGAAAAAATAAGTGGATTAGCAATGAGAACTAAGCAGATTATTAGCATTAGTAATGCTAATATCTTATATTGCTATGAAATTTTGGTGCAGCTGCTAATTGTATTATGGATGACAAGAAGTATTACTGATGACATTCCTGGATGGGGAACTCTCTTCAATGGGAGGGCTGGTGATGGAACTGTTAGTGTAAGTCTTTGCATATCTGTGTGGCTATGTTTACGAATTGATATATCTATCTATATATACTAGTAATTACTCCAATAATAGTCCTTCTTCGATGGATCTTTACATTCATTTTGGATCGGAACTTGTCTATTCATTGTGTATTTATTGTGTATTTGGTGCTTGGTAATTATGAAATTTTAATTACAGTTAAATGTCATCACTAACGAATAAACTATAAATTTGTCACATAATTTGATCAAGATTTTTTTAGGTGTTTTGTGTGAGTATATATAAATGACAAGTCATACACTGTTTTACATAGCATTTATGCTACTCAAAGTCAATGGCTGAAAATTGAATAAGGATTTGGATGCATGTAGGTGTTGATGGCAACCTTATTATTCATCATTCCAAACAAGAAGCAAAAGGGGGAGAAATTAATGGACTGGAACAAATGCAAGAAGCTCCCATGGAACATCATACTCCTACTGGGCGCTGGATTTGCCATAGCGGATGGAGTCCGATCAAGCGGCCTTGCTGACATCTTGTCAGAATCCCTAGCCTTTTTGGAACAAGCTCCTTATTTAGCCATAGCCCCACTTGTATGCCTCATCAGCAGCTCGATCACCGAGTTCACGTCCAACAATGCCACCACTACCCTCCTCGTACCACTACTCATCCAGATTGCACAGACAATGCACGTGCACCCGTTGCTTCTAATGATCCCCGGAGCCATCGGAGCCCAATTCTCCTTTTGGCTTCCGACTGGAACCCCTTCAAATGTTGTCGGGTTTACTACCGGGCATATCGATATTCGAGACATGATTAGGACTGGGGTGCCGCTCAAGATTGCAGGGATTGTTGCTCTGACGATTTTGATGCCTACTCTAGGTATGTTGTTTCCAAATCCTTCAAGTAATTTCATCACCCAAAACCGATCCATATTTTAATTTCCTTGAATTCTAGCAGTGAAAGTGGGTTCAATAATAATTTTTATTTTATTTTGCAGGGGCAATTGTGTTTGGAACTGATAGACAAGTGCTAGATTGGAAACTACATGTGCGCCATTGTAAAGGCATATCATAGAGAAGCTTCGATTCCCAACGACCATGAATGAGAATTCCATAGTGGATAGGGCTAGAGGAACCAAAGGAAATCTACTATACATTTGCCCGTTCCTCTTTTTTCTTGTATGTTTTCTCCCTTTTTTTTTAAGTTTGTAATTTTGTGGGTTTATCTTCCATTTTTGCTTGTAGAAAATATTTATGCATCTGGAGCCGAAATTATCATTTTTTGATAGTCTCGATATATTTCTTTTATGTTAATAATAAAATGATTGTTCCTTCCTTACATAAACCAAACACAGCATAATATAAATCTTTCCTTTTGCTCTTGACACAGTTTGCAAGATCATAGGTAAGTTACATGACTCCTCAAAAGTAATTATTGCACTCTATTCATAATCTAAATGTATGTATATTTATATATACACACATACACACACACACTATATATAACGAGAAAATTACCCATGTTACGATCGATAATCATGATACTGTGAGTTTCTACAAGAGCAAGTGGAACGAATGATCATCGATATTGTGTTGCTATATTTAGGTTCATTGGGTTGAGACTTGAGTTAACTCTTGTGGAAGACGTTGATGCTTAATTCTGTGAGACGAGCTGGGTTAGGGTAATTTAGCTTAGGGCCCTTTAGCTTATTTTAATTAAAATTTGACCCGAAAAAACGAAAAGTGGAACGAACAAGTGCCGGCCGAGAGAGTTGAGATGAGACATCTTTGGGCCGGAATGTTGGGGACTGACCTTAGCCCAACATCGTTGTGATTATTCAGGGGAGTACCTGTTATTAAGAGCCCAAACAAGTGCCCGCGCGAGGTGGATTTGGGTCTAGGTGGTGCGCCTAATCCTGGAGGTGTGTGTATATATACTAGGTGAGGCGCTACATGCAAGGCATGTTTGTCATGCCCGTTGAGGAGAACGATGTATATTTGTAAAATTGTACAAGTAGTAAATGTAAGCTACATAAGTTTGATTAACTACATGAGTTTGATTATAGGTGATCTATATACACTTCAAAAGCAAAAGTATTTGGATTGGAAGTTCTACATAGCAAAAGGCTTCCTATCCACTTGTGGTTGCAGTTTGTGAGCTCCATGCCTCATGCCAACAGCCTGAAGCAAATCCTAAGCAAATTGTCTCGAAAAAGTGCCATTTTCAACTCCCTGATTGGTACCTACCCATTCTTCATAAATTCCACAATATGTTGACAATAAATCAGTGCCCATTGTGGATTCTCCAGAAAATACTTTCCCACTTACACACCTTTTTTTGCCATATCTCTAACCAAATAATACATCAAAGTAGTCAAAGATTGAACGTATGGAGTGCTCAACTGTAAAGGAGAGAGATTGAAGCCAAGCTGTAAGTTTAATCCACCAAGCTAAGGGGGAATCCTCAAGATGGTAGTCAGCTTTGCCTCATAGGTGATTAAAATTTTACCTTTTGTCCAGTTGGTCTCCTGCTGAACCTGCAAAAATAAAAAAGAGAGAACTTTAAAGTTACTGGATTTGAAGGCAAATCTTTACATTGAAAGCCATCTTTAAAAAGGAAGACAAATTTCACAGTAAGTAACTTTATGTCCATACTTGATCATTATAATCACCAACGACCATAGTGATAACAAAATATCAAATTGTTGTACTTGATCACGTACAAGTGCTAACAAAGTTAAGTAACTCTCCTCTTATCTCAATAATTTAAGCTCTCATGGGTCCATCCCTTTTTATGCTTCCTCACCATGGCACAAAAACCAATCAGGCCTAATTGGTACTTGTACTTTTGCGGTTGATTGAAAATGGTAGAAGGAAAAAATTAGCTTCTCTCCCTCTAACTGCCCCACATGCATAACTCAATAGTCAAGGAGAGGCAAAACAACATCTCAGAACTCAAGATCACAATCAATAATTTAGAACCAAAGATTAGTGTACTTTGCCCGAGCAATGCAAATAATGATCAATAAACAAAACAAAATATCTGTAATATGCACGAAGTACATACAAAAGGATAACATGATCTTGGTGTTTCTTTGTCCATAACCTAGGTGAATACAATGTTTGCAATAGAAGCATCATGATTGGAACTAAGAAAGCAAAAATCATAACAGGGACTGCTAGAGTATTTCCCCTTTCACTATACACATAATTCCTTCTCATTTTTGTGTCTTGCTAAAATGTTGCTTTTAGCAACTTCAACAACTAAACATCAAAAAGCTCCTAGAGAAGATATTTGAGTTTCTAATCATTAATTTCCAGCAGTCAAAAATCAATTTCAGCAAACAATTTTAGTAATTTAAGACCTCAATTATATATTCCAGATTTTGAACATATAAAATAACTCACTTCTATAACTAACTCAGCTTCTATAAGCAACCTTTAAATAATTCACATGCTCCACCAATAACAAAGATTAAGGCTTACTTTTGTCTACCTGGATTAGTAATGAATTAGTTCATTTGCAGCTTCAAGACAACAAATTTAATAGAGTAAGGCTTAGGGAGTTCCAGCTTTGACTGAGAAGACATTAAAAATCATTCTCTTATTCTTTCCAACTCTTTCCTTGAGTTAACCCACATACATCATAGTTGTTGGAAACAAATATCTTGAATGCGACATCATATTTGTTTTTGCAAAAGTAAAGTAGCCCTGTGCCGCTGTATTGTACTTCGTGTTTTAGACTTCACTTTTCTGTTTCCTTTTTATAATTTCTTTGATACTCTTTGCTGAATTTAAATTCGTAACATTTCATAGGCTTCCGAAGCAACAATAATTACTCAAAGCTAATCTTACAAACATCCCAATAATCATGAAAATATTTTAACTCACACAACCAAAAAATACCTCCCAATTAGATTTTCATACTTGCCCGATAACAAAAATTCAAACGTCAATGAAAGAAAGAGGGAACAAAGAGAGGGAAAGTACCTCGAAGGTCGAATACAGCAGACAATAGATGCAAACCCCTTAAAACCTTCTCAAGAAGCAGCAATGATCAAACCCCTGCTTCCTTGAAAGCCTTTTAAAAATGGGCATAACAGAGACTATAAGCAAAATAACGTTTTATTGATAGAAGGCTACTTTTGATTTGACAAAACTACCTCCAACATTAAATAATGTGACCAAACTCATTCTTTTTCTATAATTAGATTAACAAAAGAGGAAGAAGAAAGAAAGAAAGAAATTGGAATTGGTAGTGAATTTAGTTCTCCAAAAGAAAGTTACAAATCCAAGATAAAATAGAGAATGCACAAGACCAAAGAGTTGATTCTATCCTTCCTTTCTACGGTAGTCAGTGATTTGGAATAAACTTTTCCATTCATGCATTGAATATTGTGTCCACATATCTAGAGTAACAAAACAAGTAAAGTTTTTTTTTCTTGTTTGCAAAATGACAAGTAAGAACGCATTTCAAATTCCAAAAGATTTGCATTTGAAGATTTCATCAGCAAAATAAATTCAGAAAATATTACGAGTTCTTTGCTGAAGTTATGATATCTACTCTTTGCTTCAATCTCACATCCAGGAACAAAAGCCAAAAGCCTGGAGTATCTTCATCCTATCATTTATTTTCCCCCTTGTCACCTGAAACTCATATGCTGCAAAAGAAAAGTTATATTGGCATGAGTTGCCGAAAAGGGAGGCCTCTACAAATGGGAGAGGGGAAAAATGCCTAAATCTTGGCCTTGACATTCGACGTGAGTCTTCAAAAGTTAGGGTTTTGACGAAGATCGGAAACCCTAGTATACACAACCAGTTCGATAACCACAGTTTCGCAGAGAGAGAGAGAGAGAGAGAGAGAGAGAGAGAAGAAGGGAGATGATTTGAGATCAGTGAGAGACATGCAGAACCTGTGCAACTAATATAGTGCGAGTGACTCACCGGTATGGCGGCAGTTGTGTTAGCGGCCGAAAATTTGAACTGCGCAGGAAAGAATCGCCTGCCTTGATCTGGAGAGAGAGAAAGAGAGAGAGAGAGAGAGAAAGAGAGAGATGAGGGTTTGTCGTGGTGAGATTGTGAGAGAGAAGATCAAAAGGCCCAATTCAAAGACACCTGTGATATTCCTTTCACTACATGGTTCCACGTAACTCATAAAGGACAAGAAGTAAAATTACCATATCACCCACTTGCCCAAAATTAGGTGCCCTCCAATTTAGGGGTAAAATCGTCCAAATCAGCCAAATTTGGCTAGCGATTCCAATTTCCAACTGAATCTTATTATAGAGGTTTAGGATATACAGTCATTTTCAAATGAGCAGGTCCTTATTTGAGTTAAAATAAAGACCTCTCCATTTCTCCTATTTTTCTTTCGAATTTCGATGATTCGAGCTTCTCAATATGTTCAGAACGTGATTTTAAGAGTACACGTGAGGAATCAGCAAAAAAAAAGACCGGAAAGGGTTTCATCCGAGCAGTTTTTATTTAAACCGGTTAATAAAAAACAAACAAAAACTGCTCGAATGAAGCCTTTTCGATCATTTTTTTTGCTGATTTTTCGCGGGTACTCTTAAAATCACATTCTGAACACATTGAGCGGCTTGAATTATTGAAATTCTATCGATAAAGGGAGGTCCTTATTTTATTAAGTTAAGGTGGTCCTTTTATATATATATATATACGGAGCGGTTCCGGAGACACCCAAAAAAATACCTAAAAAAACACCTCATAGTTCCTGATCAAATTTTGATGATCCGAGCCGCTCAATGTGATCAGAACGTGATTTTAAGGGTATCCAATAGAAATCAGCAAAAAAAATGGCCGAGAAAGGCTTGATCCGAACAGTTTTAAACAGTTTTTTATTGAACGGTTCAAATAAAACTGCTCAAATCAAGCCTTTTTCGATTATTTTTTTTGTTAATTTCTCGCGGGCACCCTTAAAATCACATTCTGCACACATTGAACGATTCGGATCATAAAAATTTGATCGGGAACTATGAGTTTGAGATTTGAGATGTTCTTTTAGGTGTTTTTCTGGGTGTCTATTGAACCGTCCCGATATATATATATAGTAAGCTTCTAATAAGGGCGTTCTTACCGTATTACGGTAATGGCTTCCCATTTCCTTCTCTTTTCCAACCAAATTTTGATGATCCGAGCCGCTCAATATGTTCAAAACGTGATTTTAAGGGTACCCGCGTGAAATCAGCAAAAAAATGACCGAAAAGGGCTAGATTTGAGCAGTTTTTATTTGAACCGTTCGATAAAATACAAACAAAAACTGCTCGGATCAAACCCTTTTCGGTCTTTTTTTTTGCTAATTTTTCGGGAGTACCCTTAAAATCACGTTTTGAACACATTGAGCGGCTCGGATCATCGTAAATTGGTCGGGAAAGGGATGTCCTTACCGTAATACGGTAAGGGCACCCTTATTAGAAGTTTTGTATATATATATCGGTCTTGCTATTGTCAGCCCACTAGGCTGACGATAAACACACTAAAAAACAAGGAAAACACGTATTTCTGTGCACTTTTTATATCCTTTAATGCACATTCACACACCTACTATCGTCAGCCCATTGGGCTGAGTTTAGAATTTTCCTATATATATATAAGAGTCCCCTTCTTATAAGAACTACCTTATTTTAATAAAATGCGAACTTCCCTTTTCCGATAGAATATCGATGATCCGAGCCGCTCAATGTGTTCAGAACGTGATTTTAAGGGTACCCGGGAGAAATCAGCAAAAAAAAAAAGATCGGGAAGGGCTTCATCCGAGCAATTTTTATTTATTTTTTATCTAACGGTTCAAATGACAACTGCTCAATTCAAGCCATTCCCGGTCATTTTTTTTGCCGATTTCTCACGAGTACCCTTAAAAATCATGTTCTGAACACATTGAGCAGTTTGGATCATCGAAATCCGATCGGAAAAGACGAAAAATGAGAGGTCCGCATATAAGGTCCTCATTTTAAGGTTCTTACTTGAAGATTTCTGTTATATCTACATAATAAAACAGAGCTGTGTTTGAATCCAAAAGACAACCAACGCTCCAGATTTATCTCTTCCTCCTGCATAAATCTCTACCCTCCATTCTACAAAATGGCATGTCCGTAAATTGATAACTTTTTTTGACCATTTTCTAATCACACATTCCCCTTCTATTTTGGAAATCCGATTTCCATTTGCAGACCCCTCTCCCTCTCACGCTCTCTCTCTCGCGCTCTGTCTCTCTGCGAATACGGCCTTCTCTCTCTCCGAATACGGCCTTCCTCCGCCTCCTCCCATCACGCAGGTTGGCCATCACCTCATTCTCCCCGCGCCGGTAGATCGCCAATCCCTAATGACCCAACACATGCAGCTATGTGAAACTATGATGTATTTTCGATAAAAAAGGTGAACAGAAAGCTTCAACGTCCGGCTCTGCATCACCCTACAGTCCAGTAACTCTCTCCCTCTCTCTCTCTCTCCATAGTTTCACATAGATGTGCTGACATGTTTTTTTGCTCTGATGTATTTTCGAAGGAACCTGATAATACGATTTGTTTTCGTGCCCTGTAATGCTATTTGCAAATTGTCTTAAAAAGTCAATTTGGAAACGAAAACACATGCAGCTACCCATTTGGAAACGAATTGTTACGGGCTAGCACGGCTGATTATACCTATATTTTTTTTTGTGCAATGTTGATTCATGCCCTGTACGTTGTATAATCTGATCGAATGATTGTATTGTTTTCGTGCCCTGTACGTTGTGTATAGATTTTTTCAGTTCTTTGATTCATGCCCTGCACATGCATTGCGTGTACCAAATTTGTAATCGGTATGTTCAGGCGGTAGTCTTCGGGCAAACCGAAAGTTCCTTATTTTAATGCATCCTAGGTGTTTGTAAAAATGCCTCATACAAATAGAATTGCTCTGTCATAATTCATTAGCTTCAACTACTATGCCTTCTGCAACGTGGGTCAGTTGAATGGCATAGTGTTCCTTGAGCTCCTCAATTTTCAAAGAAATAATGCTTCAGTACATTACGAGACCAATTAAGTTGTTGCCATTCGTCTACGCCAAGCCACTTGAAGCTTTTCTATTCCATCGGTTCACACCAGCAGAGTGCACCATTGCCTTTTAGTACTCCATTTGTCAGAGACTTAAGTGACTTTATTTTTTGCCGTTTCAAGGCGGTGGTCTGCCCCATATCAATAGTATAAGGAGCCACTATTTCAATATTTTCTTTCCAATGTTGGTTTGCCGTTTTTTTTTTTTTTTTTTGTCTTTTTGTATTAGGCAATGACCAGCACAGGAAAGCCAACATGTGTTAGCAATGGAGAAAAAGATTCACGGGTATCACCCTTTGACGTATCTTCTATCTTCTATCTTTATAGTCAATAAGCTAAACGACATTCTAATTTCTCAAATTTGTTTATACACGTATTTTAGGAACAATCCGGTAAAGATATATCAAAAGGTACACTAGCGCAACGTGCCCAACGAGAACGAGAACGTATTTTTAAGCAAACCACTGAAAGGCGATCGGAACAACACTCGCCGATAAATACAAGTGTAAGACTCTTATTAATCAAAATCATGTTTTTTTTTGTGTGGTAAATATTGGATGTGTTTTTATTTTCACACACATGCATCTCACATGTTTGTTTCATATTTTTGTTCTTTATGCTCTATTTAACTTAGTTTTTCTCATGATTCCCAATTCATGTAGTCTGGAGGCTATAATGAAATATCTGATTTGAACACTTCAATAGGAAAACCACATTTTTGTTTTGATTTTTGCAATTGTGTTATCCAATTTTTATGTCCAAGTAGGCTTTTAGTTTAGATGATTTTGTTTCAGATTCTTAAGAGTGGACAACTTCCATGGATTTATTGGGTACAAGATGACTTCCACGGATTACCCCACACATTTTTTTTAAACCTTTCAGTTTTACTTTTTTAGTGAGAACCATTCTCATGCCGTTTAATAGGAGTTTCATGTTCTAAGATTATTATACTGTCAATTGCTCATCAATCTAGCTTTTTTAGATGGTAGCCATTTCTTTAACAAATCAGAACTTATCTGTGAAGCTTCCAAGTCCTTCGACAGAGTGGGAGTTTGGGATTTCTTTTGTCCCAAGTGTGATTGTTAATTCCCTTACAATTCCACATAAAAGGGGAAAATGGTGTATAGCAGGGACATCATATGAAGACCTTTTAAGTAACATACAATTTACACAACTAATCAACCTGGATGGGGGGCTTTTCGTTTGCTATTAGGTTGGATTCAAATCAGGCACGTTCTTTGTTGGAGAAATTGATTGCTGGAGTTCAAATGAGGCATGTTTCTCCTCAATCATTAGAGACTTATAGTCTGCCCTTTTTTTTTTTTGTTGGGAATCATCCTACTTTGTCAAAGAATCATGAGATTCCATATTTATGTCAAATTATCGAGATTTACATTGTGCAATTGTATGTAACTAACTGTAACTAATTATCGGGACCATTTTTTTTTTTCTGTTGTTCATGTCTGAGGCGGCAGGACCATTTTTTTTACTTTGTTGTGGTTTGTCTGTGTCTGGCCGATTTGTAATTTTGTATAGTTGCAAACTTCCTATTACATCGCGTTGCGGCTTTAAGCACAGGGAATTTCTACGAATATGCTTGGTTTTTTTTTTTTTTTTTGCGTAGTTTGGTTCGTTGGACAAGGGTTGATATATTGCACGTGAGTCCAGTGTCTATTTGTGTGTGCGATCGTTTGAGCCATGGCTTTAGGCACGGGCATGAACCTAATTTAAGAAAACAAATCTTCCCGTATAAATCAGCTTCGTTGGCGGGGGTGGTCAATAGTTTCGTAATTCATTTTAATTGTATTCAAAATGCGTTGCGCCGTGCCTTCAGGCATGGGCATTTTTTACCCAAACTTTGGACGCCTGAGTTTCAGATATTGAATTAGGCGAGTAGAGGAAAGTTAGGTCACGAGACATTAAAGAATTGTGACCTTGGCATCTAGATAAACATTGTTTTGCTATGTGATAAGCTACATGCTGATGTACAACATTGCAGCATATGAATCCTATAGGTAGTTCAGAGTACATCTTGCTGTAAGCAAATATGTATTCCAAAATTTTTATGTTAAATACATGGGGAAAAAATGATTCGGGTGTTCAACTGGTAGCATGATAACCTGTGCAATGAATGGTCGTTCAAATCTGCAAATCTATATATGTTTCTTAGTAAACCAATTAAGAATGCACTGTTGGATGGGTTTGGTTTTCTTTATGACGAGACATAGTGCACTTTGGCAACTCTCAGTTATGGTGCAACTGTAGTCACGAGACCGCCATGGAACTCAGGAAGCCTTTGTTTTGGGGCTCGACTCTCACGCGCGTGCTATTAATTCATGTGTTCGACTATCTATATCTTCTAACCATTTTTTTTTTATAATTCTTTCTCAATTGATGTTCACCGTGCTATCCATGTTCACAAGGTAGGTCGAAGCCTTTGTTTTGGGGCTCGACTCTCACGCGCGTGCTATTAATTCATATGTTCGACTATCTATATCTTCTAACCATTTTTTTTTAATAATTCTTTCTCAATTGATGTTCACCATGCTATCCATGTTCACGAGGTAGGTCTCCATATAAATATGGAGGTTCTGCCAAACACTGATTAGTACCTGTAATATAATTTATGTGTCTCTTAACAGGATGTACAAAGAATAGGGGCAATGGCTAAGAAAAGGAAGGCAACGTATGTAGGGAGTGGAAAGGAAAACTCTAAGGTATCACACGTTGACACAACACACGATGACACATGTCTTCTACCTTTCATTTGAAAAAAAAAAATTTTCTTAAGTAATACTGCTTCTCTCTTTAGCCACAGGTTGGTAAAGATATATCAAAATTGGCATCGGCACAACGTGCGCAACGGGAAAGAGAACGAAACCTAAAGCAAAGCACTACTCAACGATCAGAACAACACCTGCTATGGGATACTAGGGTAAGACTCTTTTGAATAAAAACAATGACATGCAAAATTAAATTAAAAACAACAAATATGATAGTCGATGCAACTGACTGAACTATTCGTTGTCTATTTATAGACACAACCTCTACACGAAATAAATATCGGGGCTACCCGTGATGAGCACTGTGCCAACATTGGCAACAACCTCCATATTCGTGAGGTATTCCTTAAGCACGCTCTTTATGTTATAATTATTTTAATCAGCGTTGTTAATTTTGCGAATAAACGTTTCATTATGCATTACTTCAAAGGATACACAAAGGGCGAACACAATTGCTCAGGCAAGGCAGAAGTCAAGTTATGCAGATAAGGGGAAAGGACTTCTCACCTATGCTATTGAAAAAGATTCTTTGGTATTATTCCTGCACAATGCTTTGTGTCTTTCCAAAAAGTCTGTTGTGTGGATTATTTGGAGTTTAAACAAATTTGAAATTATGTGCCATAATTATTGTATCCCTACCTTCTTTTATTGTTTGAATCTTTTAAATTTGAAATTTGAATCTTTTAAACAAATTTGAAATTATGTGCCATAATTATAGGTAGAGCCACTTCGAGACAAAAATGTTGGAGTTGAAATCCATGAAGAGCGGAATGTGAACATCATACGTGTTCGTGAGGTACTTCGTACACTATTTATATGGAGACCATGAAAGTAACAACCAAACATCGATACTGCTTTCCAAGCATCTATATAATAAAACAGAGCTGTGTTTGAATCCAATAGACAACCAACGCTCTAGATTTATCCCCTTCTTCTGCATAAATCTCTGCCTTCCATTCTATATTCCTTTTTTAGTCTTAAATGTTTCCCTGATATAGAATTAGATGAATCAGTAATGAGATATGATTTTGATTTGATTTAATTTTATTTCCTTTTCCAAAACCTAATTTTGTTCCCTTCTCCTTTTGGTTCAAAAATTGAAACCTTCTCTCTCTCTCTCTAAACCGTGGTTCAAAAATTGAGAGGTACTTTACCTCTTCAGTTAGGGTTTTTTGTTCACATTTTTGCAACATGAATATGAGTTCATCCAACAACGTCGATGGCAACAAAGTTCTATTCTTCCGGTGCTCCCGTTTGGGTCTTTCTGTTCAGGTTTTTTTTTTAATCGCATCAAAACTCGATTACGTAAGGATTATTTCTAAATTAATTTATGATGTTTGAGTTTGTTTTGCAACAGATTTACCTAACAAGTTTATAGGAAAATTGAGGTACACTTAAAGTTTTTGTTTACATTTATCCATTCGCATGCTTATGAATTTTTACTATATTGAAGGTAGACGGTTAGTTTGGTGAGATTTTTTATTTCTTCTAAATCTGCTTTTTCATTTTTTGAATGTAGACAAAAAAAAAAAAAAAACACATCTTTGATAAAAAGACGTGATCGCTATGTGTGATAAAAAAGCCTTGGTGAAGAACTCATTTTGGTTGTCTAAACATTTAAGTTCTTGATTAGGTAGTATTAGCTCTATTTCCTTTCTAATTTTATCTTTTGCAATTTTAATTGGAGTATAGCCGGTGGTCTTCTTCCGTAATTTTATCTTTGTTAAGATTAACCTTAACAAAGGGTTAGTTTGTTTGGTTATTTTATTGGAGACTTGATAAGTGTACTCGCATGTGATTTTTAATATAAAAGGCATCTTTGATGAATTTCTCATAATAAGAGTGTTTTGCAAAACTTAGTGATGTTATTCAAAAAAGGGAGGGGAGGCTGATCTAATGAATATGATTTTTTCCCTCTGTGGTAATTCCAATCAGCTACTTTCTCCCTTCTTTTTTTTCAAAATAGAAATGAGAGAGAGTAAAGGGTTTAAAGGGTCCGGCGAGGTCACACGAGGCGGAATGGATGTGTATCCCAATTTTAACCAACCAAACAGGTAATTCAAGTAGACTAATAATTAATTTCGGGGTGGGGGCTAAAAGTATATGGAATTTGCTGTGACATCTGTGCTAAAAATGAAACCTCTGTTTTTTTGTGGGCATAAAAAAGTGTTCGTTAAAATCATGGAAAAAAGTAGCCGGACTAGGTACTGAAAAGGGCAAGTCAAACATCTAAAATCGGACTATGATTGGAACGAAGCCTCTCAAATCCAAATTAGAAATTAGATGATTCATCTTTAAAGTAGGATATTTAGAGCAATAAGATCTATTTGTGCCTTAAAAATGTGTGAAATTATGCCGAATATTCAATGAAAGCATTAGACAACTATCAGTGGGCAATTAGGTGAGAATCAATTTGAAATTTCTGAAGTCAAACAAACGTGTTTTTGTTCTAAATACATATTACCTCTCCAGGTGCAATCCCACTTTATTTTTTGATTTATGTTTGTGAACTCTCACTGTGATGAATCACTAAATTTATGTTTGTTTTGGTATACAAGGTTCTAAAAAGAACGGAGTTGAAGTAAAGCTACAACTGAATGCTTTGTGTCTCCTGGAACCTCTCATTGGGAATGAAAGATGAAAAGAATTTTCATATGCCAATATTTCTTATCATTTTATTCTGCTTCCTCTAATATTTCTTTCGTTTGGTAAGTTGTGGGGTGGACATTGTTGAATATAAGTTAGATACTAAATGAACTTAGAAATAAGACATCTTTGGTTCCACTGGTTTTGTAAAATGTACTCTTTAGTATTTTTAAAAAACCTGCCGGTTCCCCACCCCCGAAACCCCCCCCCCCTTCCCCTTTTTTGAAAATGAAGAGTTCGCCTTCGGAAAAGCATCCACAAATCCTCCGTAGGATTTTTATCCCCTTCAAACCACGTTTACGAACTGCCTATTGCAACTCCAAGAGATCTCCAATTGTAACTCCAATTTTTTCATTAGCATTTGTCTTCAACAACCATTACCACTGAAACCAAATCCAGATGTATATACTGAAAACTTATCTTTGAACAAGGTATGTGAGATATTTTTATGTTTATGTTATGTAATCACTATTATAGTGCATTGCATTTTATTGATATAGTTTCGCTTTGTCGCCAACTAATTAAACATTATGTTTTTTCATAGCAAGGCCCTGTATAATGGTGCCATATGAAAGGCCATGAGTTAATTAGTGTACTGTAGTAGGAGGGTTATTTTATTGATCACGGCTTTGATGAAATAAACAGATTTGGCAATCCAACTTTAGAGGATTTGTCAGAGAAATGCTTCCTAATGTAGGTATTGAGACGACTCAGTTTGAAGGCATAGTTCGTATTAATTCGAAATTTAATTTGTTTTGTGCCCACATTTTGCTAAAGATTTTGGAACTCTTTTAAATACAAAGTAATTGGAGTGTACATTAAGACTGAATTGTTTTGGTCTTGCGATTCTATATTTTCGTACATGGCTTTCAGCATTAATTTTGTAGTTTGACCGAAGACTCCATTGTATTACGGTAAGTTAATTAGGTAGAGATGTTCCTTATTGTATTACATTTACATTCAGTTAGGACTTCGAAGTTTTAATATCATACATGAATTTATTTTACAAATGGTTTTTTTGGTGTAAGAGAAATCATATGGCTGAGGTTTTGGTGGTCTAATAAGGATTAGCTTTTGGTGGTATGATACCGTTTAGAACCTTTTTGTTTTGAATTTGCTTGCCTTCATATTTTATAGTTGGAATATAATGACCAAAATGCTTTGCCAGCTGTGTTTTCCATTGCCACGCCATAGTACGCCAAAAGTGCCAAAACACCTTTTCATAGGCATCTATGTACATACTGGCTCAAATTTGCATGGCTTAGCTTAATCTATGAAGTGACGAGTTGTGGATGGAGTGAAACTCATTGCTTGAAACTAATACTATGGTAAACATATTTTTTTTTGTCTCATTAGATTCATTACCAACATGATCTCTATTCCAGTTTCTTATGGGAATTCCAATTCTAATTGAAGATTGTGTCTTTGTTGCTTTTTTTATGTTGCGTCAAATTAATATGCGGTAGGACAAATAAAATATTTATTTTGATAATATTCTTAGTTTTGTTAATTTCTTTTTATTAGGTTATGAAGCAGGGGTTGGTGTTGCAGATGGGAGAAACTGCATAAGAGAGCTACGGAGGTGGGCAGGTGCATAAGGATCACATGCAATGGGTTTCTGTTTTCATGCAGAAATATTGCAAGATGTGAGGTCCTCCTGCTATTACTAGAGGGAGATGAGAATAGAGGATTTGATTATGGTAAGAAGTGGAAAGAGATACGAATGGGTTGAAGTGGCTTAGAACGGGTGAGAATCTAAAGGAGGATTCGAATGTAAGTCATGATAAATTGGGGTTTGAAATTTATTACAGTTGATTGTGTTTTAATAGGTTAGAGGACGAAGATGGGTCTCTCACTGGTGTTGTGTCTGGTTTTGTAATTGCTATTGTATACGATTTGTTGAACGTGTAATCACATTACGTTTAGGCTAAGATGACATTGTTTGTAGTTAATTTCACTTCAAGTGTGAGTGTGACTGACTCTCGATGGAGCTGTTGAATTTTAGATTAGTCGAAGCGGTCCCCACTAATTAAAAATCGATTTGTGTTGGGGTCAAGTTATATGGGTGTGTGTCCATGGGCACGATTTTGCTGAAGAGTAACGACACTAAAAGCCAATTCCCATGCCGCATTCTTTGAGCCGTGCCTTCAGGCACGGGTATGCGCTAGTATATATATATATATAAGGACGATTCAAGGGGTATTCAAAAAAATACTCCAAATCTTAATCTCATAGTTTTCGATCAAATTTTTATGATTCGAACCGTTCAATGTGTGCAGAATGTGATTTTAAGAGTGCTCGTAAGAAATTAGAAAAAAAATGACCGGAAAATGCCTTATTTGAATAGTTTTTATTTGAATCGTATAATAAAAACAATTCGAAACTGTTCGGATCAAGCCCTTCCAGTCATTTTTTTGCTGATTTCTTACGGGTACCCTTAAAATAAAGTTTTGATTACATTGAGCGGCTCGGATTATCAAAATTTGATCAGAAACTATAATGTATTTTGTTAGGTGTTTTTTTGGGTGTTCCCGAAACCGCCCCAATATACTCGTATATATATAGAGTCCGGTTCCCCTAAGGGATCCCGCATGGGCTTACTGTGCGGGACTCCTATTTTCCGATCGAATTGCGACGATTCAAGCCGCTCAATGTGTTCAGAACGTGATTTTAAGGGTCCCCGTGGGAAATCAGCAAAAAAAATGACCGGGAAGGGCTTCATCCGAGCAGTTTTCATTGAATGGTTCAAAAAAAACTGCTCGGATGACGCCCTTCCCGGTCATTTTTTTTGCTGATTTCTCGCGGGGACCCTTAAAATTACGTTCTGCACATATTGAACGGTTCGGATTTTCAAAATTTGATCGAAAAATAAAAGTCCCTCATTTTAACAAAATGATGGATCCCTTACTTGAAAATTCCTATATATATATAATAATAATTTACTACTCCTACCTTTTTTCCTAAAAAAAATGCTATTATTCTATAGCTATTATTAAGAGCCAAAACATTAGAGCATCCGCATTGGTAATAATCAAAACCAATAACCAAAATGTGTCACGTTAGTATTTTATTATCCATTTAGTTCATAATTGAACTTAACAATCTCTACCTCCACATTAGTTATTTTTGTATCCCTAACCAAAAAAACCCCCACAATACACAATGTACATTTGTCCAATTACAAACAAATTATAATCACGTATCTGGCCACACCAAATTATTCGTCTCGATGAGAAGATTCTAATGTGAAGTGTTTTTGAGTTTTGGTTATTAGTAAAAGTTGTTAAGTTTGGTTATGAAATGAGTGAAATTTAGTTATGGGCTTCATCCGAGCAGTTTTTTTTTTGTTTTTTATCTAAAGGTTCAAATAACAACTGCTCAAATCAAATTTTTTTGGGCCATTTTTTTTGTCAATTTCTAACGGGTACCTTTAAAAACACGTTCTGAACACATTGAGTAACTCGAATCATTGAAATCCGATCGGGAAAGACGAGAAATGGGAGATCCGCATATAAGGTCCTCATTTTAAGGTCCTTATTAAGAGGAATTTTCAAGTGAGGGATCTCTCATTTTGTTAAAATGAGGGACTTTCATTTTTGATCAAATTTTGAAAATCCGAACCGTTCAATGTGTGCAGAACGTAATTTTAAGGGTCCCCGCAAGAAATCAGCAAAAAAAATGACCGGAAAGGGCGTCATCCGAGCAGTTTTTTTTTAATCGTTCAATGAAAACTGCTTGGATGAAGCCCTTCCCGGTCATTTTTTTTGCTGATTTCTCACGGGGACCCTTAAAATCACGTTTTGATCACTTTGAGCGGCTCGGATCATCGAAATTCAATCGGAAAGGGGAGTCCCGCATTTTAATAAAATGAGGGATCCCTCACCGGAACCTCTATATATATATATATATACGGGACGATTCAAGAGACACAAAAAAAAAAACACTTCAAATCTCAATCTTATAGTTTCCGATCAAATTTTTATGATTCGAACCGTTCAATGTGTGCAGAATGTGATTTTAAGAGTGCTCGTAAGAAATTAGAAAAAAAATGACTAGAAAAGGCCTTATTTGAGCAGTTTTTATTTGAACCGTATAATAAAAACTATTCGAAACTATTCGTCTCAAGCCCTTCCCGGTCATTTTTTTTGCTAATTTCTCACGGGTACCCTTAAAATTACGTTCTGATCACATTGAGTGGCTCGGATCATCAAAATTTGATCGGGAACTATGAGGTATTTTTTTAGGTATTATTTTGGATGTCTCCGGAACTGCCCCAATATATATATATATATATATATATATATATATATATATATATATATATATATATATATATATATATGATTTACTACTCCTACCTTTTTTCCTAAAAAAAATGTTGATATTCTGTAGCTGTTATTAAGAGCCCAAACATTAAAGCATCTGCAATGGTAATAATCAAAATCAATAATCAAAATGTGTTACGTTAGCATTTGATTTCATCCATTTAGTTCATAATTAAACTTAACAATCTCTGCCTCCACATCGGTTATTTTTGTATCCCTAACCAAAAATCCCCCCAAAATACACAATGCACATTTGTCCAATCACAAACGAATTCTAATCACGTATCCGACCACACCAAATTATTCGTCTTGATAAGAAGATTCTAACGTAGAGTATTTTTGAGTTATTGAGTTTTGGTTATAAGTAAAAGTTATTAAATTTGATTATGAAGTGAGTGAAATTTGGTTATTTGATAAAAGATTTGTAAACTCTGCTTATTAAAATATGGGGTGTTTATTGAGTATTGTTATTAAATTTATTTATCCACACCCATTTTCTTATTACAATGAGGATGTTTTTACTTCTTAGGCAAAGAACTGAGGTGATTTACTACCAATTTGTGATTTAGTACCTTTTTCCCTTTTCAATTTTGCTACGATACACAATTAATGTGTGAGGCCCGCCCACAATATGAATGTGTGGATGTGTTTCACTTTGTATACTTAGTTTTTTTGGCTTGAGTTGTGGCTTGAGTTGTTGTCTAAACCTTTAAATAAAAGAGAATTGAAGCCAAATTGGATGGGTTGGCAATTTTTGTTCGATTTTTTCAATTGTGCCTCCCAATTGGAGGCCAACACGCAGTCTCTTGAAGAAGTGGATCCACTCAGAAACACAACGATCCGCAAACTCAAAGCATCGACGAGACATCAGCCTAACTTCATATGTCCAGTTGCCTGGAGGAATAGTCAGCATGTTCACCTTGTCATAAAGCCAAACTACTAAGAAAGAGAGAAAACAAGTAAGAAACTATAGGAAGTCAAGCCGATTGTTGAGGTAAAACGAGAATAAGAGAAATGTTAGAAAAAGGAAAGCTGAGTGAGAAGCCTACGTGCTACCCCCAAAGACCGATCTCTCCAAAGCGAACCTTGTCTAAACCAATCAAAGTCTTAGCCAAAACCATCGGAATCATGTCCTTTCGAGCCTCAATTTGGATAGCAGCACTAACCAATGCTGCGCTAGCATGGCCAGCGGACGGCATCTGTAGACACCCCAATTTGGCCTAACAATTATTTGAAGTCCCACCTTGGGGACCATCCCGATGATGAATGGATACAACGATTGCTGATTGACTTCTCGTGAACCCGTGGACTTATGGTGAGTACTTTTAACCACTTAGAGGACCTAATCCAGAGTCATATAGCATTTCAGACAGAAATACAGAATCCCAGGAAAATCCATCTGTCGGCCGTAACATCGATCTTACGATTTCAACATTATTTCTTCACCCGTGAAACTTGTTACTTGAAAATCTCTTTGAGAGATTAATCTTTTAGCTGCCAGGTCTATCCTTCGGCCGCTTAATCGTTCACTCGGCCGCTAGATCCATTACTTGGCCGCCGGATCATCTATTTTCCAAATTTTGGAATGTTCTGTCATACGTTTGATCCGATCATCAAAACCCTAGCAGCCAAATTCTGATGCGTTTGGACTACGTAAGGAGATTACCATGAGAAGTTAGAGTTGCCCTATAATTTCAATTTTAATCGTGCAATGTGATTGGTTGGAGTGATGTCATCCGGTGCCTATATAAAAGGGCTTTTGGTTTCGAAAATATATACAATTGATACATTCATTCACCCTCTCTAGCCACAAAATTCTGCATACATACTCTCTCACATCCCCTCTACAAAACGCCTAACCTTCCGAAGGCAGCAGCAATCCAACGATCCAAACCTCGAAGTCCAAACCCTAACCCTAGGGTTTCCCGAGAAGCAAATCAGTCAATCCCATCAAATCCAAAGCAAGCAAATCAGTCAATCCCATCAAATCCAAAGCAATCAAGCCACTGAGGGATCAAACTAGTGAGGCCCAGGGGCCTGTGGTTCATTTTATTTACAGTTTATACATATTAATCACATCTTTTTGATTATCGCTTAATCGTCTGATCTAGTGTGGGGAAGAATATCGGCTGGGGAATCAATCCCTCGATGGATATACAAAACCAAAAGGATCCCTCAGTCGTGACATCCATTCATCAGCCAAGAGATCCACTCTCTGGGACACTTGTTTTGTTATTTTGCTTTCGATACATGTTTCAATTACTGTCTTGGCTCACCATATCAACTGTTAAAGGCTAATAATCAGCTTATGTGTTTATAGTTAAATAAAGCAAATATTAATCATATGTCGAACAACTATGGGCCAGTCTTATGATTGGGCAAAGAGGGGTGCGTAACACCTTCCCATTATTGTATTCTTGGCTCCCGTACCTAAAATCTCTATCTGATTTTTCTAGTTTTTATAAATTAGGTGGCGACTCTGTTTTGATGATAACCGTTACTGTGTGGCGATGTTCCTAGCCATGGAAATATCCACGATTCTGGTTTACGAAGCAAACATCCAAACAAAAAAACAACAACGATCAATCTGTGTGGCGATGCCTCGCTTCGGGCGGTGTCTACAGGAACCAAGAGGTAAGCCGCCAATAAGCACATGCAAAGGGCCGACATGCGTTGAGGCTGATAGGTCATGTCCGTAAAGTCACCAGGAGGATAGAATATCTCGATAAGCCACATGATGTTAAGACGACTATCGCTAACCAAGTAGCGAGCGGCACCATCACTCAATCCAAGAACCACGGCTAGGACCTTGGAAATTTTCACACACATGGGAGGGATGATGGCCTCTCCCGAGCTCAAGTCGCCAAGGTATGCACGAAACTCTTCCACGGTAGGACAAAGCTCTTACTCGCCAAACCGGAACACATGAACTTCCAGATCCCAGAAGCTCGGCACTGCCTTCAAAAGCTCAGGGTGGATGCGAATGTTGCAAAGAAACCTCATGGAGTAGAGGTCATGAGTGCGAAAGTTAAGCCAATTGACACCGTCCATCGCAACCAACCAAGGGCGAAGTGAACCGGTGAGAGAAATAGCCATTTGAAAGAAGAATGATGTTTGGGGTGAAGAAAATTTGAAGATGGAAACCTCAATTTGTAGGAGAAATGGGGAAGCAACTTCAACTTTCTAAGAGCCTTGGGTTTCAAAAAGTGCAAATTTTCCATGAGTCTTGTATGGGGAAGGCTTAGTCATAGCATAAAAACCCAACATAAGCATGCACTGGCCGGGACATACCTCTGCAGGGGTTAAGCTTCAGTCATTGTGCAATCTGTCTTGGGAAGAAGCAAACTGCAGAACTGTCAAGAAACCAATATTGTGCGGTGTAACATCACGACACACAGCATTATAAAAACTTCGCACAGTGTTTTAAAAAACTCATGGTGTTTTAGGAGACCACGCATGGCCTACCATAGCCACGCACGGCCTACCATAGCCACGCACGACATTTCAGAGCCAGTATTTATGCAGTTTTTACAGCAGAGGTTGGAAATGGATTTGAGGCCTCTAGGGGAGCAGCCAACTGCCAAAACACATTTCAACGAGTATGTGGGTCTGCAGGGACATCTTGCCTCCAGTCAACTCCCAAAATTTGAGGTCATAGTACGCAAAAGTCAATAAAGTCATATTCTTGAGTCGGATTGGGGAATCAAAATCCATTTGGCGTCGTTTCAAGTTATTATTTCGAGTCGTAGAAGTCATTATGGCTAAATGTGACTTAGTCCAAGTTCTAGGTTGAGTCATTAGTCAAAATTTGAAGTCATGACCTTGAAAAGTCAATATTTCCTCGTTTTCAAGTCATATTCAAAACATGGGACCGGTCTTTGAGCCATCTTTTGATTCGTAAAGGTCATCATATGACCGTGTTCATATCTATAGAAAGGCTGTCTGTACAAAACTCAAAAGATGTAGCGTCAATTTTTCGTGTTTTACTTTGACTTCTATTCCTTCGTCAATATGTCACTTAGTAAAGAATCAGACTCAATTTCATGATGATATTATGGTGTGCATTTTGGTTATTTAATTTTTTTGAGCAACGGTAACAAAGGAAATTGAACAGCAGAAATAATAAGGAAGCAACACCTATATATAAATAAGCTCTGTATGGCATCCATGAGTCGAAGTACAAAATTGGGGCACGCAGGCCCTAAGATCAAAATCCTATCTATCAGGGCAAACAGGCGCCCTCAAAAGGAAGCACGCAGGCCCCTTCCAAAATGCCATAAAGCAAAAGGGTAGGAGGCTCAATCCTCTTCATCGTCCTTACTCCCCTCCTCATCCTCCTCCTCCTCCTCAGAAGCATCCTCCTCCGCCTCGGAAATAATGGCTTCTGGGACATGTACAACTCTAGGCTCTGAGCTCTCAGAGGTATCATCCAAATCGATGTCCTTTGGTTCTTCGATCTCGTTCGAACCAGTGCTAGACTCCTCCTCTATAGGGGCTGAGGGTCTTTATCTTTTCGAAGGGCGTTCCCCTTCAGCACTAGCAATTGAAGCTTGTGGCGCAGGCATGCGAATAGACTTTCGACCCAATCCCCGAGAAGCTCCTCCTCTAGCCTGCAAAAGCATCACATTCATACAACATTTACATCATATTCACGAATAGAAGCAATAAGTGTCAAAGTATACCATTGCCCCTCCCACGTGAGGTAGTACTGGTGAAGCATGGCCCATGGCATACAACCGTACCAACTGCTCCAAGCCCAGCATGGCCGCTGCCATCTCCCGAATATACTCCGGAGTCACCTGCACAATAGGAAAGTTAATCAAAATGTGCATAAAGGAAAGTAGGCGTGGAAAGAGATGGAAAAATGATTGTACCTCAGCAAGAAACTCCGGAGGATCAACTGCTGGACGTGGTACCTCCGCCAGACCAGGAACTCCTTGATCAGAGACCACGTCCACTATCCAGGAAAGAGCAAGCAAAATGCCCCTGCTCTGACCCACGCCGTCACCATGGCCTGCACTTCTACCTCTCCCACCTCTCTACCTCTTCCACCTCTGCCACTTCCCGTTTGCTGTTGTGCCTCCCAAGCAGCACGGATCCCAAAGCCCCTCATCAGGTACTGAGACCTGTACTCTGCATAGTCAACACCAGCCTGGAAAAATGGCTCTAGTTGAGGGTCCGGCTGCGTAAAACGCTCAACCTCCTCCAGCGTATACTCGCTCGTCGTTAGCAAGAAAGGAGGGAGCGGACCAGGGACCAAGAAAGTGTCTAGCCCTAGCTACAGACGTGACACTCGGTCACCCAAGTACCACTGCCAGCCATAAGGGGACTCCAAGAGTACTCTCCCCTTTGCCACCTTTCTTCTCCTAGCCACATAAGAGACTTCAAAGCGGTCCCAGATGTGCCAGTGCACCTACAATTAGAAGCATACAGCAGGATATTATTCGATTGAAGTGCGCAAGGAGCGTTAATTGAGAAATCGAAGAAACATGGATACTTGGTCAGGGAGCAACTCGTCTAAGTACAACCGATACGCATTCAGGTCGCCTTTTCCCTTTTTCACTCCCCGATACTCTTTTGACCAACGAAGGGCCTGAGGAAGAAGTATCACATCGTCAGGGCATGTGGTCGTGGGAGGATACATATCCAGTACCTCGTACGTCCAGAGCTACAAAGTACGGAGCATAAAGAGTTAACATGAGATTTACAAAGGCAAATGGGAAGCTAACTAGTAGTAAAGGAAAAAGCAAGGTTTTGAGTTATACCTCCCAGACCCTCCAATAGCTCCCAAGGCTCCTTCTCGCTCTTTGGGAAAAAGACCCCATGAAGGCATAGCATGCCCCCAAAGCCGCACCACCTCAGTCAAAGCGGGCTATCCCCCGATGTTTTGCACGGCATAAAGGAAGGACAAGTGTACTCGGTTACGTCTGTTAGGAAACAAAGACGCACCAAGCATGTACAACAAGAAGCATCGTGCCATCTGCTCCCCCTGAACCCTATTCTCTGGAGGCTTCGTCCGAAATGCTAAAAGTTAAGCATATGGGGCATCCCTCTTCTCCACCCTAAGCACGTACCCCAGAAGAAGCCTCTACAAACCCGGGTCTTTCCCTGCCATAGCGTCGTAAGGAATAGGGTCACCTCCGACCCTCAAACCAATGATCGACGAGAAGTCCAAAGGCATCATCGTTATCTCACCAAAGGTGAAATGGAACGAATTTGTCATATCTCACCACCTTTCGACAAGAGCCCTTACCACCTGGCGATCGTTACTCATCCTCATCAAAACACTTACGAACTCTCCAAAACCTGTCTTCCTCACTATCTCCTTCACCGCCTTTGGGAACCTCTCCAAAAACTTTAGCACATCGGTCTTGCCGCCGTAGCACGAGATTCTTATCCCCTATTGCAATAAAAGACAAGCTTCAATAAATGGGCATAATATTCGAAGCAGGAAATTGAAAAGCATGATACATTGTATTGAAATGCAAGTATTGAAATATACCTCGGCTTGTCGCAAGGACAGGTGTCGCTGGGGGTCTCGCAAGACCAAGGACTCGTCGTAAGCAGTCCTCTCAGGCTGGTAAGCGTCCAAAAGTGAAGGGTCCACGATGTGTCGAAAAGGGACATAGGTCGCCTCGTCGTAAGCCCCTCGGCTCCCAAGAGCCGCTGTTGCCTCATCCACAATAGTTCTCCGGGGAACTAACACACCCTCATCATCCATTTGTGCCTCCTCCTCAACCTGCGGACCCTCCGCTACTCCAGTCTTGAGCTCGGCCTAAAGCTTTCTCTCATGAGACTCGAGCAAAGCCTTCGCCAGCCCAGGTACCCCCGGTAAGGTCTCAACCAAGTCCGCAAGGGACGCCGTCTCTAGAAAGTCCCCCACACCTATGGGCGGTGACGACCCTGCACCTTCGCCACTACCTACAAACATCGGCGACGTCCCTTGCTCCTCTGCCGGCTCCTCCTTGACAACTAGGCCCTTCCCTAAGTCAGACCGAGGCTATCGTACAGGAGAGGCCTCCACTACATTCTCCTCCTCACCACCACCCAAACCACTATCATTGACCCTCGTGGCTCTCTCCTCCAAGCCACCTACAACCTCCGGTCGGGCGCGGCCTCATCCTCATCCCTTGGCTTCGTTGCACCCGAGCCCTCCGTAACCCGGTCATCGCCAACCAATCCACCATCATCACCACCGCCGTTGCCCTCCGCGGTGGCCGTGGTCCCCCTCGACCGTAGGTATCGGAGCCGAGGCCCCTGTGGTCTCTAGAGCATCTCCGATCACCGTGTCACTCTCCAGAGGGGCCGGAGACGGTGTAACATTGACCCTCGGTGGTTGATCACCACCGGGTGCCTCGCTATGCTCCATGATC
Source organism: Rhododendron vialii (assembly GCF_030253575.1). Classification (NCBI taxonomy): domain Eukaryota; kingdom Viridiplantae; phylum Streptophyta; class Magnoliopsida; order Ericales; family Ericaceae; genus Rhododendron; species Rhododendron vialii. Next base: position 21,294,851 of record NC_080569.1, on the reverse strand, counting down.
GCTATGAGAGGAAGAGAGAGAGAGCATCGAGAGAGAGAGAGAAGATCGAGAGAGAGACGATCGAGAGAGAGATGTCGTGAGAGAGAGAGAGAGAACATAGAGGGTCGAGAGAAGAGAGGAGAGCGCGAGAATTCGAATGGTGGGTGGGGCGTACTGTGTATGCTTCACCCGTTTATACCCCTCATCGAATCGGTTCGATTGGAACGAAACTTGGACCTGGTTCAAAACCCATAGCATCGCACAGCATTCCACCTATGACGCACGACATAGAAATCTGACTTGCAGAATTCTTGGGTCCTGAGCCCTGTTCAAAGATTATTTGGATTCCTAAAATTCAATTTTGGGCCCTGTGCCTATTTAATAGCGCATTTTTCAAGAATCAAACTGGATTTAGTACATTGTGCGCCGTTCGGTGGTCCCGCGCGGCATTGTTTCTATTTTGATAGTTCAAATTCTGAGATCAGTATCATAGCGTTTGAGGTTGTGATGTTTGGATTCGTTTTAATTTTGTTCAGAAATGATGAAAGCATGTAAATATAGAGGAAATAGGGCTTTCATTTCATTAACCCGAGATAACCCTGGGAATTTTTTATTACACTCAAAAAAAAAAAAAGAAAAGAAAAAGAAGAAAAACACAAAAACAAAAAAAAAAGGAAAAAAAAAAAGGAATCCTACTGCCCCCTGTCATTTCTTCTTCTTCATCCTCTTTTTTAGTCACTCCCTTCGCCAGAAGCATCGTTCACACCATCCGAACGGTCATCGGAATCTTTCAAATTCCCCTTGGAGTCTTCTGCAGTATCGTTGGACTCGCGCTCCGGTGTGAAGTCGGGGTCATTCTTGTCGTCCTGCACATCGAAGGCAAGGTCTTAAAGGTTGGAGACCGCATAGCGGAGGGTGCGGATAGTGGAGATGAGCCTCGCGATTTGCGCGTTAAGTTGTTCAATCTCCTCTCGGTAAAAGGCCATTTCGGCCTCGAGGGAGATCACACGCGCGATGAGGCTGTTGTTCGCCATTCCCGTGCTCGGAAATCTTGTGTATAAGCTGTTTTTGAAAGTGTGGAGAAAAATGTGAAGAGTTTTAAAGAGATTTTGTTGGTGATGCATGGAATGAGGCACCACCCTCCTTTTAAAGGGACATTAGCCGTCTAAAGGGCACGCCTGTATTAATGGGCACCCTTAAACCAGCCGACTGTTCTCGAAAATCGAAGAGTTGCATGGGAAGTTGAAACACCGCACGGTGTCATGCTCAACCGCACGACATTATGGTTCCACAGGATTAAATCATTTTTTCCTTGGGATTTGTTCGAGCAAGCCACCAAAATCGTTCTCGGGAATGAAATATCTTGGCCGTCTTGTATTAAAAATCTTTTAGAATGTTGTGCCTTGGTCAAAAGGATAATCTCATCCCCCGAGACTCGCCATATTCATATTTTTCGCCATATTTGAGTCCCCCGGGACTCATAGTATTTTCGTCCATTGGGACTTGTCGTTTTTTCATCCCTGGGACTCGTAGTATTTTCATCTTTCGGAAGTCACTATGAATTTTCACCCTTCGAGGGCTCGCCTCGCCTCAAATTTTGCCCCTGAGGGCTCGTCTCGCCTCAAATTTCGCTCCCCGAGGGCTCGTCTTGAATCTTCGCCCTTCAAGGGCTCGTCTCGCCTCAAATTTCACCCCCTGAGAGCTCGTCTCAAATCTTCGTCCTTCGAAAAAAAATTTTACACTCATTTTATGCTGCTATTTACACTCATTTTTAGTTCCCCGAGGACTTGTTTCAAAAAAATTTTTTTTTTTACGACACTTGGCACTACAGGCACTTAATCTTCTCAAGTTTACTGCATAATTTGCATTAGTCCAATTGAGCTACATTGGTCTGATCCCTGCAAACGGGGTACGTAGGCAGCTCTACAAGCACGACCAGCACCATCATCTCCTTGCACTTTGATTTTTCATGCATTTTTGTCTCTGTTTAAAGACTTTAGAGCAACTGATTAGGATGCCTATTCTTTAAGTGTCACTCATACCAACCAATGATATTCGAGTTCCGTTAAAGAGGGACTACTGTAGACACCCCAATCCAGACCTTAAAGGTTCTTTAACTACCCCAATGATGAAATAAAGAAAACAAATACCTTTGAGAGCTTGAATGAGGGGCTCCCATAGCCCAAAAGCACGAAAGCTCAAATAAGCCCAGAATTGAGCCTTTAGTACCGCACGGCACACCCCTACACCGCGCGGTGTAATAGAATTGAATACACCGTACGAAGTCATGAGGTTAATCGCACGACATTTTAGGTAAAGTTCTGACTAGCTGAGAAAGTTATCAACCACGCTCACTTGAGCTACAGCTACAAAACGGCTTAGCTGAAAAAGCACTTCTAGCCCACCTAAAAGACACCTCCCCTTTTTTGAATTGAAATCCTTGGCTCTTGCCTATAAATACACCCCTCCACTCAAGTGAAAGGGGCCCTTAATCTCTCTCTCTCTCTCTCTCTCTCTCTCTCTCTCTCTCAACTTGCCCTGACATCCCTTCTCTATTTCCAAGCCTTGAGATAGTTGTTCTAAAAACATTCTCCGGACATTTCTTTTCTCGAAACACTCCATTTTTCTCCTCACCTTCAAAACGTAGTCTCTTCCTAACTTCGAGACCCCCCCCCCCCCCCCCAATTTAAACATCCAATAAACCACATATACCCACACATCCACATGCTTTCATCTACAACTGCCCACTTTCGTTCAAGCTCAAGATCAAAGGTAAAAAGCAAGTTTCCTTGGGCTAGGCCCTATCCTAGCCCTGAGGGGACTTTTCTGCAGTCGGGCTTGACCTCTTTTGGGTTGAGTACTGACTTAAAAATCATTTTCAGAAACTAAAATGATCACTGCACTGGACATACCACGCCGCGCGGTGTTCTAATGCATCGCACGGTGTAGTATGTTCAAACGCACGGTATTTTACTGCTTGTTTATTCATCCAGACTGTCTGGATCATAGCCATTCGTCGTCAGGACTATTTATATTATTGGAATACTGTCATCAGTGCATTTCAGAATGAGACCATATCTACAAGCCATGTCTTACTTTCTAAATGCAGTTTTCTTGATCGTTCCAAGCGATCAAATGAATCAAAAGGTTGTTTTATTTTCATGGCTTGAAAGAATGGTGTTATTCTAAGACGAATCATAAGTTATATGCTATTTGATGTCTTTAAAATCATCGTGCGGGATATACGGCTCATCAGGCGTTATTCTGAGTAATTTTGATAGTCTGATAGCAAGAAGAAGAAACCACACGACATATCATAAAACCGTGCGCAGCATTATGTTAAGCCGTGTGGGGAATGATGTGATCTGAATAGTTTGCGGATTAGTTCTTTCATCTTTCACGACATCATTTCTGTACAACAAGCACCACATGCACGCCAATGTGATATATCTTCACGTGTCCCTTTCCATTTTACTTGTTTATTAAGGAGTTTGATTTCCTGAAAGATATTCAAAATTTTCCCCTTTGGAAAATGCTTAGTAGAGATCGGTTTCATCGGGCGAAGGGTGTGCTTTTCAATAAAACTTTTCTCATTCGTAATGTGGCTCCCGAACCTAAAGTCTTGATGTTTTCGATAGACCAAAAGCCTTTTTCAAATGAGTTCTCGGTTTCTCGGATCATCCATCCCAAAAATCCGGGTGGCGACTCTCGAGAGCGCGCCGATCGGAGAGCCCACACCTTGCAAATGTATATGAATGATGGAGTACTACATTGACATGTTTTTACCCCAGCTTCTTTTTGATTCACGTGGAACTAAAGGTCAGATTACCACAATCTGTTATAGGTTACAGTAATCCAAATAGTTTAAATTTTGAACTTGGGGTTTTCTACCACAGCCATTTGTGAGCCCAATCGTGCATTAATGTAATAATTTGAACCGTTCATCTTTTGGAGCTTGCAGAATATTATATCCTCATAAAAAAATTAGCTTAATCAGATATCGATATGTATATAAAAAAAATTAAATTTCGGTTTACGAAATGGACGGTCAATAAGTTTAAAGTTAAATTGTCAATTACCGTCTGTTTCATAAGCTAAAGTAAAATTCAATTTTTGATGTATTTATCGATGTCCGATCAAACTGGTTATTTGCGTTGATATATTACTTTGCAAATCCTATAAGATGAATGCTCAGATTATTACAATAAATGCACAATAGGGCCCACAAGGAAATGATTAAACTCTTTTCCTTTTTTTTTTTAACAGAATCCAAATAGTTTACTACAATGAATGCACGATGGGGCCCACAAAATGAAAAGGATTTAAACTTTTATCCTTTTTCTTTGAACAGAATCCAGATAGTTTAATGTGGATTGTGACATGTATTCAAACAACTCTTACCCAATTTAAGGGCATTTGAGGAATTCCACCTTCAATCAACTGAGTATAAATTTGAACCAAACTTCTTTCCGAACAACCACCGGTGGATACTCCTACAGTGAAAACAACAAAAAATGGCTCTCAAATCAGTATCAATCCTCCTCTTCCTTACTCTCTTGGTACAAATCTCATTCGTCCTCTCCGATGTCTCACCTGTTGTCGGCGGGCGGAAGGCAGTAGGATATGGCGAGTGGAGGCCGATCAAGGACCTGAACGCGACAGAGGTGCAAGATGTAGCCCAATTTGCGATCACAGAGCATAACAAGGAGGCTGAAGCCAATCTGGTGTTGCAGAGTGTGGACAAGGGTGAAACCCAGCTCGTTGCCGGCTTGAATTACCGGCTTCTCCTCACGGCAAAAGACGGGGGCGTGCGTCCCGGACACTACCTGGCGGTTGTTTATGTTAAGCCTTGGTTGAACTATAGGAATCTCACTACCTTCAAAAAGTTACTACAATAGGAAAGGATAGTAGTATTGTATTATGATCCTCGTTTTTGAGGAGGTATGTGGGGTCTAAAATGTAAAACTGAAATGAAATAAATAAAATCCAATAAATAGTGTACAATGCACCATGTGCTCCAACAACCTTGTGGCTATTTTCCTCTGGTGTTCATCGTCTTGATTCCATTGCACGGCACCATCCCCAGTTCCTCTTCCCCAGTAAACTTTCATCTTGTTTCCAAAACTCTTTTCTCGAAGAAGAAAGCTACGGCGTACGGGAGCAGCTTGAAGAGGCGTGAAGACTGAAGGGCAGAGAAACGCTTGCAAACAGAAAATCTACGACCAATGACCGCCGAAGAGTTAAATCATCACACCTTAAAGGGGTGTGTATTGAAGATTTTCCTTTGTCAGAATCATATCCGACCACCTTCTATATATTTTCGTCGATTTTCCTTCATCTACTGTTGGTTCATATCACCGGTACTCGTTGGAAACTTATACGGAACGGATCTGTCCTCTTTGGTACTGGATTTTGCCTAAAACATTACGTATCAGCCGGTACGAAATGGTATTCACACCATTGATTAAAATGTAATGAGTAGAATAATATTGGGACCCGCCGCATTTGATTTTCATATTGTTAATCAAATTTTGTAGGACCCACAATATTAGACTTAAGATAGTAGAATATTAATTTTTGGATAACAATATTGGACCCAAAAAATATTATTTTTGATGGTGATCGTCATAATGAAACCAATGGAAGCAATCGAGATTGATATTACTAATAATGATTTTGGTCTTTTGTGATTCAACGTTAAGATACAAATGCAAAGTGAAAATTTATAATTTTGTCAAAAAATTGAAAATTTCTACCAAATTATCAAAAATGACTGACAATAGTTATAGGAGAAATAGGAGCACCCACAATAGTAAAAAATGTGACAAAAGTGCTATAGGGCACCTATATACTTATGGTATAAAATATAATTTAACCGTATTAATCAACAGAAACAATAACAAATTTTTAACAAAATAGCATATGCAATATTTGCATTGAAATTAAATTTGTTTGATAACATTTGATATTAAGCGCGTGCTTAGTAAGTTTCTCATGCTAGTACATAATTAAGGGGAATATATACGGACCTGACAACATTGAGTGATACTTGGAGTAGAGTGAAAGACATCAACCACATTGTACTTTTCTCATTTTGTATTTGTTAGACATTAGTTTGGCTTTGTTCAAGATGTGTAATGAATTTCGTACTATAAGTGCCGTACGCTAGACTTTTTATCAATACAACTTTTCATGATTTCGGTCAAAAAAAAAAAAAAAAGAGTGATACATGATGGATACAATACTGTAGACCTGGTTTCCACTATACTACACGGTGAAGTGCTATAGATCCGGGACCCTCGCGATACATGGTGTATTGTTGTTATAGATCCGGCCGTCTAATTCGACAATAGACAGCTCGGATTTTAATTCAAACTATGATTAATTCAAATTGTAGGATTTCGAATTAAATCCAAACTGTTCGTGTTGAAATGAACAACTAGATCAACTACACTATACGGTGTAGTGCAACAACACCCCCTTCCGTTTCCACTACAAGTAAGCACACCGATGAGCTCTGGGTCTTTGACACTAGATTGCCTCGCGTAGCTTGGCATATAATGAGGAGGATAGAGTTTTCATAGATAATGTCGACTCAATAAATTTTTAAATTTTGAGTTATCATATACTTCCTCCGTCTCATTACCAAAAAGTCCAATTTATCGAAACCCCAAAAGTCAGTTATACATTTAAAAGCCTAGTGAAGTTGGTTGTCTAATGTCTCACCTTCCCCACACCGTGGAGGTAGATGTTCGAGCCCCACGGGAGGCGAATTTGGGGTTTAGAGTTATGGACAGTCTCTAGACCCCTGTTGACTAATATACTAACAATCTGCTAACTTCCACTAATATATTGAATATTTGAGGGAAAAAAAAAGTACATGAATTTGACATATTTTTACCCTAGCTGCTTCATGATTCACGTGGAACTATATACTGAGATTACAATAATCTATTCTATTTTACCAAAAAAAAAAAAAGATTACCATAATCTATTATAGATTGTAATTCCCCAGATAGGTTAAATTTTTGTCTACCTTAGGTGGAAAATCCTAAAGTCCCATCACTGCCATTTGTGGGTCCTACTGTACATTAATGTAGTAATTTGAACTGTTCATTTTGTAGAGCTCGCAAAATATTATATATATCGCTACAAAAAATAAGTTTAATTGGATATCAATAGTTATATAAAAAATTGAATTTCGGTTTTATGAAATGGACACTTTTTTTCTCTCTCAATAGGTAGCCAATTTATTAATCACTACAAAGATGAAACTTCGAGCAGAGCTTCCCTACACACCCAATATGAAAATGACATATTTGGCCACTACGTAAGTCACCCTATTACGGTCACGAGAAACAAATGAAAAAAAAACCATCACAAAAAGAACTGATCACCGCTAAAGCTTGAGTTGGCAGCCTCTACTCCTTGAAGCATTTGAATGACACACCGTGCATCTCCTTCAAAAGTGAAGAGATACGCGTCAGTGGTATATGTAGGACAAATTTGAAAATCTTTTTTTTTTTTTTTTTGTTGATAAATTTGATAAACAGTGACTTAAAATCCAAAAAAAAATCAATGCAACAGTTATTTATAACCCACTATCACACATGGTGACATGGGCAAGGATGGAACCAAGGGGTTTAACGGCAGCGGCCGCCACAACAAAAATTTTAGAAATTACAATTATTATATGTATATAAAAAAATTATCCCCAACTTATATAGTCTCTCGTCAACGCTAGATTTTTTTTCTTATTTTTTGTATATTATATACTAGTCCTATATCTTTAACCCTAAAAATATTTAATCTAAAAAAATTAAAGTTAGTCTTTTTCGTATTCCTGTGCAAACGAAAAATATTACTCCCTCCGTCCCCTTTTTTTGTGTCCAGTATTCCATTTTGGGCTGTCCCATAATAAGTGTCCATTTTATAAAGTTAGGGGGGTAAAAGTTGGTGTATTGTCTATTTTGTCCCTAAAAGTAGATTTTATTTTGAAAAGTTAGTGAGTAAAAATGTAATGATGATGGGTAAGTAGGGAAAGTTGATGAAAAAATTGATGTGAAAGGTGTAATGATGATGTCTTTTTAATAAGTTAGAGTTACGAAGCAGGACATTTAAAAAGGGACGGAGAGAGTATTTATTATAGTTTTTGTTATATTATTTTAATTTTTTTAGAGTCGATGACTATTAGTAATATCGTAATGCACTTGTTATTTTTTTAATATATACAGTAATGCTACCCATGCATACTTTAAACAGTGAGACTACAGTCCCGATCGGGAATTCCTGACCGAATTTCCGACTCCGCACCGGGCCCATTCCGGCCACCGGACGGCTGATCCGAGCCGACCAAAAATTCTATAAAAAAAAACCGAGTGGGTTGTCGCGAGAATCAACGGCATCCGATGTGTGTAGGTGGCCGATCCAAATACTCTATTTTTTTTTTTTTGTATACAATGGTGTCGGGAATTCGGTCTTTCTGTACTTTAAACACAGATCTTGCACATCACATGACGTGGCTGGTTGAGTTGGAAAAAAGGGCCCCACTCACTGTCATTTCAAAAATTGTCCCAAATTTTTGAGTTGGAAAAAAGGGCCCCACTCACTGTCATTTCAAAAATTGTCCCAAATTTTTGACCAGAAAAATAGAAGCTAAAATCACACAAAATTTCTCCCCCAAATTCACCTCCACTTTTGCCCTCCAATGAAATCCTCCATCACCGCCACCCACAACACCCACCTCACCCGGACCACTCATCCCTCCATGGTCACCAACCACCACCCCTCTTCTCTTGGGTGCCTAGCTCTTCTCTCTCTGTGTGGCCCGCCCAGGTTTCTTTTCACAATCAATGAAGAAACAAAGGAGGATTTGGAGTCCAATGATGGGAGATCAAGAAAAGGGTCTAAAACAGAAGAGTCAGCGATTTTCTTGTTTCAATGGAGACCCCTGTTCTTATCCCTTTGGCTTGACCAACAGTGAAGGGTAATAACCCGTTGAATTCCTATAATGGGTTCAATCCTCTCTTTGAATCTTTTTTCAGAGGCAGAGATTAACAAGATGAGATCTTCACATTTCAATCATTCTTCAAATATATGAACAAAAATTCTGGGTTCAGAGAGACCGAAAGGGAAAAAGAAAGAAAGGAAAATGGAGTAACAACGCTAAGAAGAAGGCCAAATATGGTAATTGTCCAAAAGATTATTATCCTGCCACCGTTGACGCCGAGAGAAAATCACCGGTGGAGTTTTGCCGTTCGACGGCAACTAATTCTCCAAAAGATTACATTTACTGGGCCACCACGCGATGAGGTTGTCGATTTTGGAATTGAGAGAGAGAGAGAGAGAGAGAGAGAGAGAGAGAGAGAGGAGCTGGGTAGAGAAGAGGGGTGGTGGTCAGTGACCGTGGAGGGATGGGTGGTCCGGGTGAGATGGGGGTTGTGGGTGGTGGTGATGGAGGATTTCATTAGAGGGCAGAAGGGGAGGTGAATTTGGTGAAGAAATTTGGACGAGACTGTGATTTTCATTTTCCCGGTCAAAAATTTGAGACAGTTTTTGAAATGATAGTGAGTGGGCCCCTTTTTTCCAACTCAGTCAACCATCTTATGTGCTGTGCAAGATCTGTGTCTAAAGTAACAGCTCGGATGATTTGTGTGGAATTCGTGATAGGCCCCACAACAAAATCGTACATAATCTGTGCACATATTGTATGTGGGTAGACTTTCTGTATCAAAAAAGCTATGAGCAGAGACAATACGTAGGGACAAACGCGTTTGGCCCCATTTGGATCCCGAAAAAATTTAGAAAAATATCTATAAATTTTTGAATATTATTTTATGGGGCCCTGTAAAAAATCAGCTCCAATGGATATCGGTAAATATTATTTTTGGATAAGTAGAGGCGAAACTGTTCAGTTCGCCCCTACGAATCCAAAAGTAATACTTACCGATATCCGTTGGAGCTGATTTTTTACAGTGCCCCATAAAAAATATTAAAAAATTTATGAATATTTTTCTAGATTTTTTCGGAATTCAAATAAGGCCGAACGCGTTTGTCTCTGCGGATTATCCCTGCTGAATTGTTTATGTATCTCGTTGCATTGAAATTTTCTTCTACTTTGGCGTCACACTGACACAAATACCGACTCTCAAAGTTAACGTACACTACGTGAGATTCACGTAATGCCACAAACACTTGACTCCAGTTATAAGTATTTCCCACCCACCCTTCCAACCTCCAACCGTTCTAATCGCTCACGTCAAATCAATTAATGGCTTAAATTATAGTACTGGTTTCTTCCGAAAATCCTATATGTACCGAACAAAAATACAGGGAAATCGTACCGAGTGTCGCGCGCGGCCGTCTCCGGCCATATACATATATACACAAAAAATAGAGTGTTTAGATCAAACACCCTATACACATCGGATGTCGTTGATTCCCGCGTTGGGCCCCTCGGTTTTTTTTAAAAAAATTTTTGAATGACTCGAATCAGTCGTCCGGTGGCCAAAGAAGGCCACGCGCGACCGTCGGTATAGAATGGTCGGTGCAAATAGCACCACTCGGTTTCTTCCCTGCCATGCCATATCCACCACAAGGTAAGGGCAGTTCTGAAATTTTAACTCCAATTAACATGGGGTAGATCTTACTACGGAAAATTATTTATAACGCTATATAAATACGATATCGCATTTCTCTGTGATAATCTTGACAATTAAATTACGCAATGAATGAGACATCAACACACAATCTTATCGAGTTGTTGGAAGATACCATGAGACCCGCATATATGGTAAGATATAACTAAAGTTTAAATATAACAACGTAGGTTCACTTAAAGCCTATGCAGAGGGACATAGATGTTGATGCATTAGACTGGTATTTCCCAAAGTCTTGTTTGTTTGCCGTTTCAAAAAAATAAACAAAAAAAAGTCTTTTTTGTTTATAGGTGGATAGATCATAGATAGAGACGGAAACATGTGTAGAATTTATTCCCTACCCTATTTTTGCAACCGCATGCAGCTGCGCGGTAACACAAAGCGAATTATTCTTTCGCCTTTTACTATATTATTGCAACAACACCAATTTCAAAACACCTCATTTTATCCCAATAAATCAAGAAAAGAATTTTTTTAATCTAAAAATTGTCCTACAAAATTCAATGAGTACATAAATAAGTGGCCAAATTTATACCATGAGTTGTTGAGTGATAGGCTACTAGCCCAATTTATCTAGTTTATTGGAGTTAATTTTTGTACATACGCTAGCATAAATTTTAACTACTACCAGAGTCCATTAGCGATGCTCTAAGGGAAGATAAACAAAGGGAGGAGATTCTTTCCGGTAATTGTTCTGAATAGTCCAATACATTCCCGGATTGTAAGTATGTCTTCACGTGCAGATATGCTTGTACCACCTGAACTTGTGAGACAACCCATCAACTGTCGGTTACCGAAAAGGATCCACTCTCATAAACAAATCGCTTATGTATCGTCCGGCTCCGTTAGAGCCTCCACAATGGTATAATCAAAATCAAAATGTTGCTAATTAAGGTTATCAACATTTTTTCAAAAAAGAGCTCACATTAGAATAACTAAACTTAATAACCTCTTAGCAACTCATCAAATTTTGGCCATTTGATAATTAAAACTAACAATTTTTTACCAATAATCAAATTTAAGTTGTCCTCACATTTTCTTATTCAAGTACACTACCATTACACAAAAACCTTCTATTTCTTCCATTTTGAACAAAAAAAAATTTATTCAAAAAATGATTTTTTTTTTTTACTTTTTCCAGAAAGCTGTTTTTTTTTTTTTTAACTCAAAATTTTCAAAAAACTATTTTTCTCTTAATCTTAATGACATGTTTTTATTAGTTTGAAAACTATTTTAAAAAAATTGTTTTCTATGTACAATTTCTAGATTTTTATAAGTTAAAAATATGATGTTGCAAGTTTTGATTATTCAGTTTTATTGAACCATTGTGGACTCCACATTGCTAACCTTAATAACCCGTTAAATAGATAATTAAAAAATGATATGTTAGCTTTTGATTATAGTCGGTCGGTTAGTTACCGGTTACCACTTGTATAAAACCCATCAAGTATCAGCGGTTACCAAGTGGAGACCGAAGACAACATGACTATCAAATCTGAATCTATCATCCTAATCCTCACCCTTCTGCTCCCACTAGTCCTCTCCGACGTCTCCGCTGATGTCGGCGGCCGGAAGGCTACGATGGTGGGCGGATGGCGGCAGATCAAGGACCTGAACGCGCCGGAGGTGCAAGAGGCGGCGCAATTCGCAGTCACGGAGTACAACAAGGAGGCCGGTACTCATCTGGACTACCAAAGCGTGGTTAGCGGCGAGACCCAAGTTGTTGCCGGCACTAATTACCGGCTCGTGATCGCGGCAAAAGACGGCACCGTTTCAGGAAATTACGAGGCAGTTGTTTGGGTCAAGCCTTGGGCGCGCTACAGGAATCTCACCTCCTTTAGAAAGTTTTCAGGGTGACATACTGTGTTGTTGGGGGGATCGAAACTAGGGGTAAACATCGTGTCATATCATGTTTTGTTTATGTGGAGTTTATGTCAAAATACGTACATGGTAACATAAACGTGTCAAATATCTGGATGCTAAATTGATTTGTTTTTAAACAGTGTCGTGTTTCGGTTGAATGGGGCTAAAATTGTAAATTGCAAGTAAATAAATAATGGTTTAAGGGACGTGCAATTTTTTTTTTCCCATTTAATTTCCTTACTTTCTCTATTTGATTGTGTTGTTGCTTAAGTGGGCGAAATATGGAATGATGTGAAGTACTATTTGTTTCATCTTGTTAGACAGCCAACAATCTGGGGCTTGATTTGGAGACTTGAATGTCCCTCCTAAAGTTAGAAAATTTGGGTGGCGAATTCTCAAAAACAATGTGGCTTTTAAAGAAAATCTTTTTCATTCTAGGCGTTGTTCATCTTCTCCTATTTTCCCAATTTGTGTGGAACAGTTAATCTGAATCCATTGAATGTGTTCCTGTGAACCGGGCGCGCGCATTTGGACCGGACTGGTATGGTTAGGGTGTGACTTGCATAGTTTGGTAAAATCCCTCTTCGTGTGCCTCCATGTTAAAATGGACTTCTCAAGTTATCGATTCAAGACCTCTTAAACTTGCTGGGGATTTGATCTGTAGGTGGCTTCAGTAACTTGTTATAGTACTATATGGAAAGGAAGAAATGATTTTGTATGCGACCATGAATCCCTGTTAATCCAACTCTTGCTGTTTTTGCTGCTTCTCAAGTTCGTCTGGAATTTGCTTCTAATCTGTTAGTATTTCCTGAGCCGGTTTTGGATTTTGATCATCCTCTAGCTAATTCAGCATGGAGAAAACCAAGCATTTGTTCCTCTCTAAGTTCAATTGTGATGTGGCTATCAATAGGATTGGTATTGATGCTACGGCTGGGGTGGCTATATATTCGAAATCCTCAATGGTGGATGGCACCATCAAAGCAATCAAATTTTCTTCTCTTCTACAAAGCGAGCTCTGTGCGATTAGAAAAGGAAGGTAAATTCAAGCTCAAAAATCATATGTTTACACAAATAATTTTCCTACCAACATGGATCTTGTTTAATAGATCTCATTAAGATCTTTTAAACGGTGTAAAAAAAAATTAAAAATTATTTTTCATTTTCATTATATTTGAACTTAAAATTACATTTTTTTGAAAAAGAAAGGTTTAAAAAGAAAGTGGAACGGGGCTTGATATAGTTGCTTTTCTGGCATCTAGAGAAGGGCTCTCCCCCAACGTGGATAATATCCCCTCCGCCTTTATCTAGCTTATTGATTTTTGATTTTATGTCCTCAGTGTTGGCGTTTGGCATTCCCTTTGGATAAAAAAAAGAAGAAGAAATCTGATCAAATATTCCCAAATATAGGAGTGTGAGAATGAAGCGAGTAATCTAAGGATTCTGATCAACTAGTCCCACATATTGACATATTCAACTAGCATATTAATTGGCATATTCCAAGCATTCTTTTGTAGGGACAAGACTGATCTAACCATGTTCTCAGAATCTCATCCGATGCCAAATGCATTATAAGAGAGAATGAGAGATTGGGCTAAAAAGTTGATGCTAGTGACATGCTGCAACATCAAAACGATGCTTGGATAGCTTAAAGTGAAACTATTCCCAGGATTATGTTTTGTAAAGTTAAAGTAGAAGTGGATGCTTGGAATTGGATAGAGAAATACTGTTGTTGATTTCTGTTGCATATCTATTTGTTGTTTATTTAAAGTGTTATCTTAACTACTTAGAAAAGTAACAGAATTAGGTAATGTGGAGTATTTTGGAGGAAAAAAAAAGAAAGAAAGAAAAGACCACATTTCATTCCTAGCTAACATGATTTGTTATTAATTATAATTCATCCATGTCATTTACTTAGGGCTTGTTCTTCTAAAAAAAGCCATTGGCTTTCCCGCCAAAAATAAGCCAAATAAACTCACATAAAAACAAAAATAAGCCAATAAGCCACTTTTTTCGTTTTTATTCAAAAAATATTGAATTTCGATCAAAATTTTATACTTTTTAGATTCCTCTCGTCATGAAGATGCAATCATCCCCAAAAAAATGAGGATAAGCCAAGTGATACGAAAAAAATTTGAATAAGGACAAAAAATAAGCCACTTTGGCTTATTTGTCCGAACACCCTACCTGGATTCTGTATAATCCAATATGTACTAGCCATTGATGAACACACTTCTTTTTTTTCTCGGCGAAATTCGATAAACACACATTTTGCTTCAATTAGTTGGTAACATCATGACCAATATTATTGGTTTGATATTGGGAGAAAAAGTCGGTTCAACACACGAAAAATGTTCCGATCAGATCGAACTATATGGCAATTGGGCGGTTTATCCTCCCTCTACAATGACAAGCTATGTAAGCCTTTTAGGTTGTGTTCCACTTAACTTTTAGCAAAATAAGTTGGTTTTGCCCTTATTTGAATTTTTTTCCTATCTGTTAGTTTTGCGCGAAACTTTTGTGAATTATTAATTCATCTTGACGAGAAGAATCGGAAAAGTAGAATTTTTTACTTTTATCCAAATATTTTGGGAAATAACCACTTTTAGAGAGAAAAACTCAACTTTCTTTTTTTTTTTTTTTGCTAAAAAGTTATTATTTTCCAAAATATTTGAGTAAAAGTAATTTTTTTGATTTTTTGCCGAATCAATAATCCATATAAGTTTAGCACAACAATAAAAAATTAAATAAGGACAAAAAAATGTTAAAAGTGCTAAATGTTGAGCGGAACATGATCTTAGGCGTTTTTCGGAGGAAAAAAAAAGATGGATTTAGATCCATTACGTAAACATGGAGTATTCCAAAATGATTATTCTTCTGATTAATAAACGGACTATAAATTTGTGGAATCCTCGTTTTTTTCATGTCCCACTGGAAAGCTCAAAAGCTTACTTTGCACATTGCTCGCTCGCTCGCTCTCTCTCTCTCTCTCTCTCTCTCCCCTAATCAGACATTTCTCAGATAAATGGCCGCAAAAGGTAAGCCTCATTTCTCTGCCGGCTGTGGTTATAGATATAGTTCTCTGTATTTGATTCAATTTTCTGTTGGGATTTCAGATTCTCACACAGAGTTCCTCGCGGTCGCAATCGATGCAGCGAAGAAAGCTGGAGACGTAAAAAATTTCAGGACCCAATTCTTCTATTAGCTGTTTTCTTCATATTCTTCATCAATTCTTTATTTCCCCAACATTATAGCTGAAATCTATGGTCTACAGGTAATCCGCAAAGGATTCTACGTAACCAAGCATGTGGAGCATAAGGGCCAGGTCTGTGCACGTCATTGTTTTCGGTCCAAATTTGCCTGTTTGTACATATTTACTGGTGTATTTATACCCAATTACGTATGTTCCAATTTCGCTTTGGAAATGAAGTAAAAAAATATAGGGAAAATCTTCTGTAACGCTGTGGAGATTTGTCGAGGACAGGATTTTATATTTTATTTTTTCCGGCTTGACTGTTAACTGGATTAGAATTCTGTACAGTGAAACTAGAATGGTAGTGTATTTCTTTTTATTTGTAGCTGTTGTACTCATATTCTCATAACAAGTATGAGCCAGATAGTTTTTTCTTTCTTTTTTTGTTTGATGTCAAGCGGTAGGAAAATACAAGTATAAGAATTACATGAAATCGAAAACAATTCCACAATCACTAAAATGTCCAACCGAGCTATTCATCCCAAGTTTCCAACAGGGGGACTGGGGGAGAAATAATCCTGAACAAATCCATAATCACTATAAGCCCAACCCAACTACTAGTCCCACTAGGGGGAGAAGATTCGAACTTCTGACCTCCTAAAGAGATGCAAGAGTTCTGGCCAACTGAGCTAGCCCCAGTTTGTTGGCCAGATAGGTTGATTTGATTACGTTTCAGACTTGAAAGTGCCAAACTTTGATAATTGACAAGGAACTGCGAAGGACAAAAATCAAATAAATGCAGAGTATATCTAGATTAATAAAGTCATATGGGCGTGGAGCCGAAAACGACATTTGATTATTTTTTGGTGATTGATAGCAGTCCTAACAATTTGTACAGTAGTTATTTTCTTTTATCTTTTGCTCCCAATTCAGGTTGATTTGGTTACTGAAACTGATAAGGCTTGTGAAGATCTCATTTTCAATCATCTCAAGCAGCATTTCCCTAACCATAAGGTTCACTCTTGTTTCTTGCTGACAATTGCATGTGCGGGACGGATGTTTGGGGTTGGTGCTTAGTGGGTAGTATTTGATACTTTGAGGGATGTCTCTCTCATTAATTTTTGTTTATCTTAGTTCATCGGAGAAGAAACCACTGCTGCTTATGGTGTTACAGAGCTGACTGATGAAGCGACATGGATAGTCGATCCTCTTGATGGAACAACCAACTTTGTGCATGGGTAATTATTTATTTTGGGAATGAAATTTGTAAATAATTTTTTCCTCACTATTTCATTGCCACTGCTCAATTACTTGTAGGTTCCCCTTTGTGTGTGTCTCTATTGGTTTAACAATTGAAAAGGTCCCTGTTGTCGGGGTGGTCTACAACCCAATCATGGATGAGGTAAGTTCCAAATGTACTCATTAATTGATCCCAACATGGAGTTATTTATGCCAAGAAAGTATAACTAGTATGGGTAGGAGTACAGTTTAATTTGGATGATAAACTGCCTGGGTGTTCTTCCTTATTCATCTGAAATTGAGAGTACTATTGTTGTAAGACTAAATTCTGTAATTAGTCTTTATGGCCCACATGTTTTAAGTATGGCACATACAAATAATGGGTCCAATGAGATTCTCCATATCTTTATGCCTAAGATTTTATTCTATTGGTCAAATAGAGAAGTTGTTTCCTAAATAGACTATACTTTGATGGGAAGTTAGTATCAATGTTTAATAAGGAAACCGGTCCTCTCTCTGCCTATAAAAGAGCGTCTAAGGTTCCATCAAATTAACGTGATATACTAAGAGGCTAGAAAGTAAGGCAAGAGAGAGAAACCTGCTTTCCACCTAGGGCTTAATGCTCTAGCGATATTATGGTTGGTTTAATTAATCACTAGATCGCTCAAATTCCGCATAAATGGATCCGGGTACGCCGTTCTTGATTCTATGATTTTCCACTTAATGATTGTATTGTGATTATCGTGATAGTTCTAGACCCTAGCATAACAATAGCGGGTTGTTAATTATCTAACACCATAAAGAATAAGTTTACAATTGTTCCATACAATCCTCTAGATTTATGGTGCTGTTGCATCCTTACAAATATACTGTAATTCGTGAATCTTATAGGGTCCCTTTTTAAGTGGTGACTTGTTCCTCTCTGTATTTTGCGCTTCCCATGTTTGGTATACAGCCATCTTGATCTGCTAGAGCCAGAGATTGTTAGAACTATATGGTGTCTTGGCTAAATGAGAAATCGTGGTTTGATAACTTGTGGTGGTTGAGTAATGAAGAATAATTGTTTGCATGCAGCTTTTCACCGGCATTCATG
Source organism: Rhododendron vialii (assembly GCF_030253575.1). Classification (NCBI taxonomy): domain Eukaryota; kingdom Viridiplantae; phylum Streptophyta; class Magnoliopsida; order Ericales; family Ericaceae; genus Rhododendron; species Rhododendron vialii. The sequence continues at coordinate 21,276,829 of NC_080569.1, read as the reverse complement.
GAAAAGGTGCTTTTCTTAATGGAAACCCCATAAAAGGTAAATTCATGATTTTCATCATCAAGGTCAGGCTGTTATTTGGATTCTGCCCCCATTAACCAAAAAAAGAGTATGGCTTTTCTTTGATGGATCTCTTCCAATTTCATGCTTTGTTGTGGGATTCTTCAGTTTCTTCTCAGTCCGAACTTGTGAAGTCTCTCCTTTGTACTGAGGTATGCGCTTCGGAACTCTTTTAAAGGTCACTCTTTTCACGTTCTTGTCCTCTTCTTTCTGGAGTTGCTATAGAACAAAACTAAGGCGCAACGGTTTCATTTATGGTTACATTAGCTACTAGATTCAAAGGTGAATATGCTACATCAGGGAAAGGGAAAAGGACTGGTTCTTCAGTTTGACTCTCAACATGGAGGGTCTCAACCACTTAAATTGACCCCCTCCACTGCATATTCCCGAGATTTAAAAGTGAATATGATGCTCAGAACTTCAAAGAGCATGTGGAATTTTGGGTTCATGTTTTCTCACTCCGAGCACGCTGACGCTGAGTCACTGAGGAAGACCCATGTCACCAGAGCAGAAACTACGTTGTCGGAGTCGCTGGAGCAGGGAACTACGTCGCTGGAGAGGGTGGGGAACAACAGATCCGAGACCTACGGCGCCGGGAGGAGGAGAAAACCAGGGGTGTGGAGGAGGAGGAGGAAGGGAGGGGGGGAGGTCGAGCGGGGTGAGGTGGCAGCCCCCCCCAAGCGAAACCCTAAATCTGTAAAAGTATAGACTATAGAGAGAGAAAGGCAGAGCCTTGGTGCCTGGCTCTCATATGTTTCCTTGACTTACAAAGGTCTAGCATAGCCTATGTTAGAAAAATAACTTATTTTGATATATACAATGAGGCTACCATGCTGCTGAAGATGCGTTTTAATGTACTCCCAAGCAATTATGAATAGCACATTCGATGCGAAACTGGTGCTTTTTAATAGAGGTGCTGCAGTAGAAACATTGTTGTCTATCTGAAGTTAGTAGATGTGAAATGTGAAAAATTACGTTCCTTGGTCCCATCAATAACTTGTCATAAGGATCTTCTCAAATCTTGTCTAACCACCAGCTTCCTGCATCTGAGAAACACCCAGGATATGCTTTCAGCATTTCGAATAGGCTTTTTCTAAGTTTCAAGTTTTGCCCTTGCATCCGTAATAGATCCAGCTTCATGGGGAATATAAATAAGCTGCAATGTTTCACTTAAGGAACTAATACTGTTTTCTCTGATTGGAGCAGGCTGGAACGAAACGAGATAAGCCAACTGTGGATGCCACTACAAACAGAATTAATAGTTTGCTTTTCAAGGTTAGACCAGAACTTGCTGAGTGCAATTTTGTTCACCCTCAGTGGCGAGGGTGAGTGTCACCCTTACTGTATGGAGCCCGTCTCAGGCCTCACACAAATGATCCGAGCCGTTCATTTTGAATAGAATAGTTTTTAATCTATCTTGTTAGGAAACAGCTCAATCGGATATTAGTGTGTGCTTGATCAATTCATAGTGTAGAATTCTGAGCAATTAACTAGGTGAATCGATCAAAGCATTTATCGTAGTCTAAAAGCAATTCTTTAGAAAATTGAACAGCTCTCATCATCTGTGAGACCCAAGGCGGGCTTCCCCACACAATGTGGGTGATGCTCACCCTCGCCCCTTGAGGGTGAACGAAATTGTTCAGTGAAAGGAAGTGTTGGCAACCGAAGGTGATGGTATGACTTTCTGATGTGATCAGGTCAGATCCCTCCGGATGTGTGGATCTTGTGCATTGGATCTCTGTGGCATTGCATGCGGAAGGCTTGACCTTTTCTATGAGCTTGGGTTTGGTGGCCCTTGGTATGAGTTCCATCTTTAGCTCAAGTATGATACTCCACAATCCACTTGATTGACAATTTTTTTCCCATCTTATCAGGGATGTAGCTGGTGGTGCTGTGATTGTTAAAGAAGCTGGAGGAGTTATATTTGATCCGTAAGAATAATATTTTTCAATGACCTCTGCAATTGTTATTCCAGTATCTCCCTTTACCCTGCTCTTCCAAACTTAAAGTTGTGGAAATGGAAATAATAGGTGGCTTTTGTTTTTTGCTTTGGTGCGAGAACACGGGTGATAACGGGTGGGTCCGAGACTGTCTAAGGCACTGCGTTGATTGTAGAAATCTTGAGGAGGATGCGAATGTGCGGATCACCATGATTCCTTCATTTGCAGCAGAATGGAAAAAGTGATTCCTGATTATCTATCCACCCCAGAGTCAATATATTAAGGACCCATGTTAATCTTAGACTCTGTGCTCAATCCATAAAGATAAGAAAATATAGAACACTGAAAATTTACCTAAAAAGATGTTACCTAGATAAGATTAGTAGATTACTGCATTAAATCCAACCACTTGGATGCAATCACCTCAGGCATAAAATTACTGTGTATTTGATTCCTCTAATCAATTCCCATTTCCCTTCAAGATTTACTGGCATACAAACATATCAAATTTTTACCTTTTGGAAGGAATGAACTTTCCTACATTTTCATACGTAGGCTTTTAGGGTTAATTTCTTACGTTGACATTCCGTATTTTGCTCAATTGTCTCATATTTCATAATCTGAAAAGATTTATTACACACACACACACACACACACACACACACACATATTGATAACCTGTCCTTGCTTCATCTGCGAATCCTTTGTTTTGATCAGTTCTGGTAAAGAATTTGACATCACATCTCAGCGAGTAGCAGCATCAAATCCACTTCTTAAGGATGCATTTGTGGAGGCATTGAGAGAATTGGAATGAAATATGGGTGCTGAAAGTGTGACTTGACCAATGAAACATGCAAAAGGTATCCTGACTTCCAATATTGGTTTTGCAGAGATACTGTGAGCCTAGAGAACAACAGGTAATTCTTATGATCATTGATCTGCGGCGCTAAGCAGTGCACATAATTGTAATTTCCAGTTAATCTGGCATCTTCATACCTAGTAATACCAACTGAATCCATGGTACTTTGGAACCATTGCGACTATGATTTTACATGAGGCTCGATCAAATTTCATATCTGAATTTTTAGTCTTTGCGTGTTTTTTGTTTTTTCATCAGTAAGCTGAACTCATTCTTGAGTCCAGTCCTAGTCTTTGCTTGATGGGAAACATAAAATTCCATGAACATGATGTCAACATAATAAAAGTACCAACACTCCTGAGCCGGATTTCTGCGCGCACGTTCGCGCTCGTCCTATTAAAACTCTGTGCACTGATATGGAAACCACATGCATAGAAAGAAATATATGAAGTGGGTATATAGAAATATGAAGTGTAAAATACACATGTAGCTCTCCAGAGTACACACACACACACACACTAAGCTACAATCCTGAAACAAAGTACAGCTATAACTGTGAACTCCCCAGATTACACCAAACCAGTATATATTGCTCCGCTGCAACAATACTAGTTAAAAACACCATAACTAGCATCATGATAGATTTAACAACTGAATCGATCTACACCACGTTTTGTGTCCTGGCACCGTAGCCGTAAAACCCATTTGTGCCGACAGGTGCCTTCTCGGCCTTCTTCCTCTTCAAAACGACAGTCCACGTATAAACTTCTAAGAGTACAGCAGCAATGCCCAAACTCACGATGATTCCAATGTAACTTTGCTCCCACTTATTAGCCGGTTTCAAGATGTCCAGTCCCTTGAATATGTTGATGATGCTAAGAATGATGATTGTGTATCCAATCGAGTGGTGGTAGATGTTCCAGTACAGTCTGTATTTGTTATCCTTCTTTGGCCTTAGAAACAAAGCAAACACCTGGATTCAAGCAAAAGGAACAAAATGAAAAGGAACGTAAGAGACTAAAATTTACGTGGTTTGGCACTATCCTATGTTAGTACTTTGTAGCCAGCCAGGCGAGTGAAGGGTGTCAGTCGTCACTATCAAACGGATGTACAGAACGAATGCTCGAGAGAGCTACAAAGGAGTTTTACTCTGCAATACCCTCTCAGACGCCCCACCAAAACCCGATTTCAAGTTTGTGGAACTACTTCGGAGAATAAATCTCCTCATATGTTTAAATGGTAGGGACGTAAACCCTTACAAATCCTCTCACAAGTTTTAATGGGAGACTTTTATAAGTTTTTTCGCAGAAGGGTCCAATTTTGTATTTATATCATTACACAAACACAAAAATAAGTCCTTCCTAGTAGGTTTTACAAGACATGCAGGTCCAATCTTTCGTGAATAGCTATCGAAAACGAAGTTTCAGGAAGTCAATAGATCTGTCCTGATTCGATTACAACACCATGCCAAATTCCTAAATAAAAATGCATAATGTAGCAGATTTTTCGGCAAGGGAAACAAATTTGGATACCTGAAGGGTGGCAAGAGAGAAGAGAAGAATGCCGATGGTTCTGTGGACAGTTTGCTGGACGCCAGGAGATTCATTCCCGAGCTGCATACCGGTTGCCCATCCAGCAACTCCGATGATGTAGGCCGAGGTTTGGCAAGTTACATGAAGGTAAAACCAGGCGGGGTCCGCAGATTCAAACACCTTCACGTACCTTGCGATTATGACTCCGAGAGGCATCATGATACCCCAGCTGACTACATTCAGCACCCCGTGAATCTGAATTTTGTTTTGACAACAGTGTAAGAATCCATATTAATAACTGTGTTAACAAGTGAGCCAACGGACAGTGTAAAAACACAGAGCTCAAATCTAACAACTCACACAAGGCAGATTCATCACAAACTGATTTGGAATTAAGAAACATAAACAGAAATATGAACGATAACGGTTGCCCACGATCTATATGGACTTGAAAATAGAGTAAATCAGGATTGAAAAAACAGCACACAAAACAGAGCAAAGAGTGTAGCTATTCCATGAAATAGAAAAGAGAATTTTGACTTAATTCGATTTGGAATTAAGAAAAAAAATGCGAAATATATCTGATCAATGCAACATATTCCGAAACCCAATCAATGGAGTTGCTTTGTCTCAGCTGCACCTTTCTTTATATAATTTTCTCCCTTTTTCGATCCATGAAGTTCTTATACTTTCTCAAAAGACAAAAAACGCGCGGGATGTAATGTAGAGAAATGACTTACATTCATTTTCCTGAGTCTCGAGCTTACTGCTCCTGATGCTCCTGATGCCGCTGACGCCCCAGAAAGAAGATTCAGAGTCGCCATCGATTGAACATTCGAACCAGAGGTAGCATGTATCCCGGGGGCATCATTCGAAACCGGCCCATTTTGCCAAACCTGATTCACAGTAGTGCTATTGTTTGGCAACGTCACAGTAGCAAATATAACAATCTCGTTGTTGGAATGCGTAGCCGATAAATCCGATACATCGAAACTCAACTCCCCTTTCTGCAATTGGGTCTGGTAACTATCCACGGACGACGTGTAAACGTTCATGGTCCCGTCAGATTTCAGGAGAGCAACAAGTGCCTGTGACCCAACCATGCCTGTAGAAGTCGGATTGATGGCCCACGCAACCCATCTGGAAGAAGTAATCCCGGTCTGGCGGTAGGCGATACGGGCGGTTCCCGAAGATGGGTTGTATGTCCAATGGAGAAAAGAGTTTAGCTGTGGGAGATCACTGCAGGCACTGAACACCTTGTTGCTTGTAAAGGCATATTTTTGGCATGATGATTGAGCAGAGGAGGAGAAAAACAGAGTGATCAAAACAGAGCAAAACAGGATTGGTCTCAACATTTCAGCCAATTCAATTACTCAGCAAATCAGCCAGAAATTAAACCAAAATATGGAATCGGAACAGACCCAGAATCTGATGATCAATTAATGGAAACAGGGGAGTTCGAAATATTCAGGCAAAACCGATTCTGAGAGATTCCTTCTCTGTGTGTTTTTGGCATGAGAAATGAAGATGGTGTTTGGGAGAAGGGTACAAGAGAGAGATGAAAGAGAAACAGAGAGGGTGGGAGTTATAAATATAGTGAAATTTGGTGTGGGGTGGGAGTAGTTGAACAGTATGGTCAAGAAGGTTCCAAAAATGTGAGAGAAGGTGTCGTTTTTTAAACAGGGGATATTGGGGACTTCATATATAGTTATTTTTAATTTTTACATCTCTGCTTTGTTTCAACAACCAGCTCGTTTTCTCTACCTGCCCATGTCTAACTTCAACTGCAGTGTGCCGCGTTATAGATTTCCTAACTTCTGATCCTGTAATAACGATACAAGTAGCTATATTCGCGGCGAGCCAAAAGAGATGGGCATAAATTCACTGTTTTATTTGACCCCTAGTAATTGGGAGAAACTTTTCAGTACCGGGTGGGCACGGCCACGTGGTGCCTGTGCGCATCTTAACCGTCTAAACGTGTTTTGGACGGCCCATTACTCAAAAATATTTGAGCTGTACAAAACACGTTTGGATTGTTGAGATGCGCGCACGGACACTATGCGGCCGTGCCCAACCGACACTGAAAAATTTCTCAGTTTTGTATGTTACAAACATAAATAATGTTAAGCCCTTTTGTACGTTACAAACATAAATAATGTTAAGTCGCTAATTTATACATAGGAAAAGGGAGGTTGGTTTTGTGTTTCACTAAATTGCAAAGTTTTCTACGTTCTTGGGTAAATTTGGTTTGTCTTGACAGACGTGAATACTGGACGTTTAGTGCTTGTGAGTACATGGATTCATGTTTAAATTGGTAATTTTTAATAATACCCTGTGTGAATTCTTCGAGTCGTCACTGACTTAAACGATACTACTATGTTTTAATAATACTCCAATATTCCCAGCATTTAAATGGAATCTGACACAGTAGGAAACTTTGTCAATGTATAGTTGTGATTGGTGACCAGAAAAACACAAGAAATGGCAAAGGCAGCAGCTCAAAGCCTCAAACCATCCCAACCAATGTACCAAGTACCAACAAAGTCGAAAAGAAAACCTCAAAAAGATCAAAGTGACTTGGAGAGAGTCTTTTTCACGGAGGCTAGCAGTGCAATCTCAGCCATCTATTCGTGCAATCAATGGCTGAAATTCGTTTTCAATTATGACCGATCACAATTAACTCTTTTTTAGAAAAATTTCATTAACATCTTAACTGTCCAAAATACTTTTGAACTGTCACAATTGAGTGCTGTAAACTTTTGTTTACAGCACCTCCCCGCAAAGAAGATTTTCACATGTCAAGTTTACAGCACCTCCCCGCAAAGAAGATTTTCACAAGTGACATGTCCAACTTTTGACTTGAGTTGTAAGTTGTAACCACTCTACAACTACAAGATCGAGAAACAAACAAATCCATTATTCTAAAGGACTTTGGACCAACTGAAGGAAGACTAGATGAGTTGTGTTAGGTACATGCTTAAGAGGGAAACCAACCATATATACCCCTTTAAAAGAGTATATCATATGTATTTATTTTATAATTTATTTATAATTTTTAATGTATTTCGCAACTTTTATTTTAGAATTTATAATCTTTCAGTAGTACTATTCGTAACATTTTTATCGATTCGTAACTTTTTAGCAATACGATTCGTAACATTTTCTCTATAACTCATAACATTTTAAGGATACATATGATACACATCCAAATAAGAGATGTGTCAACCATGAGAGCATTCTACACTATTTTGATGGGTCAACGTCAGTACGAAACCCAAGATCATGAATGTGTCAACCATTTGGACCCACCGCCCACGTGTCTAGATTACCAAATCCCACCAGTATCTTGGCGGGATATCACCGCCGCACTTGATTGTCGCCACTCTCTTGCCCTCTTCTCACCCCACGTCACAAAGGCTCCACGATTCACTCACTCTAGTACTACGACGTATAGGCTTGTTTTCGTGAGGATTAGTAGTAAATTATTACTCTACTCCTAACGAAGACGATTTTTTAACAGAAGAGAAGATTATCGGAGTATTTTAGTAGTATAAATCTCGTTGATCCCCCCCGCCCACCCACCTAAAAGAATGCTCTTATGATTCGTTTTTATTTCTCAATGATCAAATTAAGGGTCCTTATTCCTTAACCAATCAAATAAAAGAAAATATATTCTTTTAATTAACATTAAATTATTGATTGATTCCATTAAACAACCTCCGCCAAAAGTCTCAAAATACTGATGTTGTTTCTTGTCTACAAGAAACGTGTTATTAATCATATTCAATACTACAGTACTTTCATGCATAAATCTTTAATATATTTTGTACAAATTGAACAATATTAATTGACAATTTCAGATTGATAGAAAAATTAGAAATTATATATGAGAGGTAATCGAAAAAGAAAATGATTATTGTATCGAAATTGGGAACAATGAAACCATATAAATTTTGGATCCGACTTTTGCGGTTCAATTTGAACCGTTCATCTTAATAATCAATTGTTTAAATTTGTTGAATCTTTTACCAGTAAAACTCTTTTATTACCGATAATAGATTGAAAATAAATATGGACCATTAAAAATACCATCTGACGATTGCGATCACTCAGACAGCACATTTGCAGTCCAAAATTGGACTGCAGACAAGCTAGATTCTAAATTTTCACATGTGAAACTACATCTTCAGATAGCACACATAAGCATGACAAAACCTTGCATCATCACCATGAGAATTAGAGAGCTTCATACGTTACCTTTTACGGAGTATTTAGTTGTTGGACTAACAAAATATTTAGTACTACATGGGAAGGAACTATCACCAAAACCATTCCATTCCATTCTGGGAGCGGTTCCCATGCATCCATTTTTTTTTTTGGTCAAAACATGCATCCAGTTTCTAAGAATCGAATTTGGGGTTCAGTTTTGGCCATTTGTCGGTCTTTTTCAGGCTAACAATAATTATTAGAATCGTTCACTTTTTAGAGCTCGTCGCTCAAGAATATAAACCACGTCAAAAATTACGTTGATCGGCTATTGTTTGATATGATTTCGAAATGCATTAGGATTCAAAAAAATTATGTCAAATGTGTTGCAATCTAGAGTTGCACACTTTGTTTTTTTTCAAGCTTAATGCATTTCAAAATCATATCAACCAGGTATCCGATCAGTGTAATTTTTGTTGTGGTCTCTGTTCTCGGCCAGTTCTAAAAAGTGAACGATTTCGATTATTTTTATGGACCTGAAAAAGAGCCCAAAATAAAAGATAAAATTTCTCGACCAGAGAGTCCTGAACCAAGTCACTTAAAAGAATGGGAGTATTATCTTATGTTTCGTTTTTATTTCTCAAATGATCAAAGGGTAATTAACCAGTCGGTTAAAAGAAAATATTCTTATGGTTCGTTTTGTTTCTCAAGTAATGACATCAAATTATTGATTGATTCCATTAAACTTCCACCAAAAGTGTCAAAATACTAGTCGTTGGTTTTTTTTTTTTTTTACAAGAAACGTGTTATGAATCTTATTCAATACTGCAGTACTTTCACGCTTAAATTTTTAATATATTTTGTACAAATTGAACAATATTAATTGACAATTTCAGATGGATAGAAAAATTCAATTTAGCTTTTTGTTTGATTAAGGTAATCGAAAAAGAAAATGAATATTGTATCGAAATTGGGAACAGTGAAGCCACAGACAAACTTTCACATGTGAAACTACATCTGCAGATAGCACACATAAGCATGACAAAAGCCTGCATCATCACCATGAGAATTTGAGAGCTTCATAAACATAAGGTTTACATTTTGAGAGGTTGTCATGCCTTGTTCTTTTTGTTTTTCAAAAAAAAAAAATTCAAAACATTACCTTTAGATTTCTCATACTTTCAACATTTCTTTCTCTCTCTCTCTCTCTCCACTTATTACCCCTACTATTTTTTAAAAAAAATTCAAAAATCAAACCAAACACAACATGATGAAGCATCGATCAGATATGCCACTAACACTTTGCTTCCGAGGGTTCAGGGTTGATCACTCGAGCTTAATAAGTGAGAAGGCTTCCTCACTCAATGACTTGAACAATTGAATTATTACCATTTTTGTTTTGAGTTTTTGGATTTGGATTATCTCTTTGTGTTCGGTCTTCAATAAATTTTCTTTCAATTATTTGTCTCATTTCTCTATCTCTCTCCGCTCATTACACAAAATACCAAAATGAAGGCGACTTAAGTGAGGAGTAGATTGTTATTACCTGGATCAACTATATTTATCGAACCCAGAAAGATAAATCTATTCATTCCATCTTTACCAAAGGAACAACAAAAACCTTGGTTCACATCCTTTTCTTCCAATTTTTTTTTCAACGGTCAGGGATCTCCGAACCAGCTTACGTGCACCTCAATAATCAATTAATCCCCTCCCCGGTTTGGCTAGCTTTTCTTTCCTACTCATTCCTAGCTCCTACATACTATTCAAAATCCAAACATAGCAATAGTTGTTATTATGCAGGCCAGTTTCAATTGTCTTGTCCCATTTCATCCATATGTAATTCCCATGGTCAATCGATGGAGAAAACTCTCGAATCTTGAAGAGGGATTGAGGGACAAATGTGGGATCCAAGAAAGATATTGACAATTATATTAGTAATAATTAGGTGAGGTACAACTCCCCAGTTTCTAATGTTTTTGTTTCATATTCAGCATACAACCTAAGTCTCAGAGTCAAAGAATATTAGGTCATTTAGGTAATCTGTCAATTAATTTATCTTTTTCGTTTAATTCTTCCCTTACTAATTATTATGTTCATGAGTGACTTTATCTTTTTATCGCTATGATAGGATTTTGTTGCTTTTCCATAAATTTTGTTTGGTACCTTTTCTGCTTATTTGTTTGAATTTTTCATTTTTGATAAACTATATGTAGACACCCCAATCTGGGCTTCCAGATTAGTTTACTTACGGTTTTTGATTCCCCGATGATGAAATGGATCAAGAACACCCCGGGAATGTCGAGTGTTTGAGCTTTGAGTGTTTGAAAAACCCTTGAACCTAACCTAGCTTAAGCCACTTCAAAAACCAAAAACCCTACTGATGTGCGCCAGGGCGCAACCATCCCGCGCCAGGGCGCACCATCGCGCGCTTGACTCACTCCATCGCGCGACAATGCGCCAGGGCGCACCATCGCGCGACAGACTCACTCCATCGCGCGACAATGCGCCAGGGCGCACCATCGCGCGACACACTCACTCCATCGCGCGATGGTCAAAGTTGTCCCCATCACCTTTATCAGCTGGGATGCTTAGCCACCAAGCAAACCTCAACCAGCCTCGTGGACTGGCTGAGCTCCTCTCATTACACCAACCAGATTCACCTCCATCCTTCTCTATAAATACCCCCATTCTTCTTCCATTAAAGGGGTTCAAGAATTTCAAAAGAATACACTTCGGGTCACCATTCCCCATTTTCACACCTCAACCTTCCAAGAACAAAGCTTGTTCTTTGCTTCTACCACTCAAACTCCTCAATCAAGCCTTCAAACATCAAAGTTCAAACACCTTTCAAACTCAAAACCGAAGGTATAGCTTACCTTTGTTCTGTTTTCTGTTCTGATCTCTGAGGGGGGCTGGCAGGGCCAAGGCTGGTAATCAATACCAGTTCTGGTCCTAAAGCTGGCAAGGTTTCAAAAACCGTCGAGGTAGGAACCAACGCGCGATGGTCCCACTCTCGCGCGCGACACTTCGGTGCTGCATGCGATGGACCGCGTGGGGATTGGTGTCCTACTATTTTGTGCTTTATTTTATGTATAGATCACTCTGTTAAGCATGTTAAAAACCAGTTTACTGCTTTCCTTTGTTAGAAATTGCTAGCCGTAGTTCAATTTGCATGTCTTCTGTTTTGGAGTACCCCTGGGATCATTTTGGACCTGTCCCAGAACCAAGAAATGTGTAAACCAAACACTGGTCCGCGCCAGGGCGCACCATCGCGCGCCAGACTGGCTCCGTCGCGCGACAGTGCGCCAGGGCGCACCATCGCGCGACAGTGCGCCTGGGCGCATCCTCGCGCGCCAATCTGAAACCATCGCGCGACAGTATGCCTCAGACCAGTGAGTGGCCTTGCACGGGTAGCTTAGTTTTAGGCCATTATGTTGTCCCCACACTGTTTATGGGGTGTTTTATTAATTTGTAGGACTTTAAAACCTTTAAACTGTATATTATGCTGCTATATGAACTGCGTGGTTTGTCCTGGGTGTGCACTGGTCCTTCCAGAGCCCAGATGGTTTGAGAATAAGAGCTGTGGGTTTGAGCTCACCGACGCGCACGTGTCTTGGAGTTGTGCGCGCATGAGTAAACAGCATGCAGTGACTCGTTCAGTGCATGCTGGTTTCTTCCTACGCACGTCACTCCAAAACAGGGGCCCCCCAGTTTGTTTAAGCTCCCACAGCAGTCTGTTCTCATCCTATACTAACTGCTCATCCATGCTATCTATCACATCCTGCAAACCTGTTACAGTTTTAATCCCCGATTAACTGTTCCCCCGCCTTAATTGGCTAAAAATTGATTAATCAAACAGAATCGCAAACAAACATTTTTCGCAAATGCCTAAGTAGAGACCGATCTCCGGATTGGGCGAGAGGGGTGCCATAAAACCCTTCCCCTCTCGTAACCTGGCTCCCGAACCCAGATATGGTTATGACGGACTGGTTCCTTAACTTTTTCAAAATCAATCAGCGCGGCAAGTGCTTTGAAATACGGTTCCTTGGGTGTCGGACCTTCAAAACCCGAGTGGCGACTCTGTACTTTCGCTCGCGCTCCCTCGACCCGGGCATCTCGCGTCTCGGAATCCGGAAATTCCGAAAACGGGCACGCATGCCCACACTATATAAACATTCTTTGACGTTCTGTATATTTTGAAATCTAATTCACGTATTGTTGCGCAAAATTAAAGCAGTATGAAAGCCATGAATGTTTTTAAGAAGTTCCTGTTTTAATAAAGCACTGGAACAGAAACATTATATATAACAAATTATTTTTTTTTTTTAAGATGATATATAACAAATTAAAATTCATTACTATGTTTTCATCACTTTATCATAGTAACAGCTAACTAGCTAGATCCATATCAAAAGATGGTATGGAATTTAAACAACTACAAACCACAAAGAAGAGTACGTAACATAGGGTCATTGAATGGAGAATCAATTAAAGTAATTGAACAGAAATACAGAATGAATACCTTTAACTTTCGTAAGGTTGGTGAGAGTAAGACTGATCAATTACTAAAAAAGGAAAAAAAAATCTACGATCTGAACTTCCATATATAGTTATTAAATTAAACCAAAACTCAAACTCCTATGTCAATTCTACATCAACATCAATCAAAGGAATGAATCTAAACAAGAGTACGAGAAAATCTTCTACTATTATACAAAGTCTCCAACCATCTGTTTCTAAATCCACCATAAACTCCTCTCTCTCTCTCTCTCTCGTCGTGGAAGAACATGAGATTCTCTGGCGTAGCCAGTTCGCATGGGAATTAACCCTTTTCAATTGGTTTCATGCATAAGAGTCTCATACTTTGCACATGGTACGAGTTATTTATGAACAACAGTTTTGACATTAACAAAAACAATTTTTGCATTAGCACCACCAATTCATTTTACGCGCGCACCTTGTCATTAATCTTTGAGAGACCAATCTCATTGTCCATTAGCGGGGGAAACCATTTGAAACCGCAAAAAAGTCTTGTACTTTTCAAGCAACTATTGTATCCAAAAACATAACAAACCCCACCCCCCCAACCAAAAAAAAAACTATTGTATCCAAATGAGTACCGCTATGTGTACATATGCAATGTTCATATGAGTTTTGTGGCGTCCATCTCGGATTCCACACAGATGATTTGAACGGTCCATTATTTTTAAAACATTTTTTATGAAGCCCTGAAAAAAATAAGCTCAAACCGATATCAGTAAAGATTTTTTCTGAATTTGTAGGGACGAAACTGGACCCCACAAAACTCATATGTACATGGTATGTACAAGCTCATATGTATCCATAGCTTTTTCCATATAAATGTAATCGAAGCCCAATTTCAGAACAGTTTTTCACAGCAATTTGGTATGCCTTGTGTATCAACGGGAATCTAAGAAATCTTGTCGCAAACCAGCGACGATAAATAAAATTTTAGCATATTATTTAGGGAATTGATTTTCACTCTCATTTTATCCAAATGCACTCCCTTTTTTTTTATTTTGTCGTGATATGAAATTACATGATTACCCTTTTTATGTGTGAAAGGAAAAATGTATGAAGAGCACGTAATTTTGTAATCTACATGAATGAAGACAAAAAATATAGTGTACTTAGACAAAATGAGAGTGTGAAAATCAATTTCCTATCATTTACAGTATCACTGTGAAGTTTGTAAAAGTTCATTCCGTAACAGTGGGAATATGTCAAAAGGCATATGGGCCCTGTAGAACAAGGCCATCGAAACTTCGTCAAACTCAGCCCAACAGCACCTTATTTGGGACCAATGGACATCCAATCACTGGCTCGGCCCGGACCAACCTGGACTATTCCATCTCCTTATCCTGGGATGGGCCTGGTATATGTAGTACAAGGTATGCCAGCCCAAGGACCAATTTAGATTGATTGGACACCGTGGATGGTTTGTCCCGGTCCTTTCGAGAGAAAGGTCTTGAGTCCGAGTTCTCATGATCTATGGAGGAGATGCCGGCTCCCTCTGTAACTATCATAACCTTCTAACCTGTAGGATTTATCGGGGTTAGCATTCATCCTGTACTTGAGACGCCCCCTGCTGGCGTGGGACAAGTGTATTAGGAGGACTAACCGTCTTCACCCGTCGGTGATGAATGGGCAGCATTGCGAAGCCCCTCATGTCCGTTTGCTGCTTAGTGTAAGGTTCTGCGTTGCCCTTTAAAGATTAAGTTGCGCCTTCTCCTAATAACAATTGCTTTTAGGTGAGTTGGTTAACACCTGATCCAACATAACCATTACTAACACCTTACCGTCAGGCAAAACGAAAAACTAGTTGTGAGCTCATCTCAAATTCACCTTCCATTAATTCCGTTTAAATTGTATTTTTTTTTTTGTTTATTACCATTCCTTCCGTTTCATTTCGTTTCACTCTTTTATGTCTTCAGATTCTTGAAAAAAAAAAAAAAAACCATCAAATAAATGCATTAAAATTCCAATTTCAAACAAACCCACTCCAGTAAAAGTTACTATCAGTAATAGATTGGAATTTAACAATATCCATCTTTTGGCTTTTCAAAGTGCATGATACTTTTCGTATATCCAAATCAAAATGATTCAAAAATAAAATGGGAGGTGTAGAGCAATAAAACTATGGGTACACCAATGTACACTGTCTTCTATGGGACCCACTTAGAGATTCCACACAAATTATTTGAGCCGCTCAACTTTTTCAAAACATTTTTTCCGAAATCTCTGTAAAAAATCAGCTCTGTCGAATGTCGGTAAATACTTGATTGGGTATGAGCCCAATTTCTTGTCAATTACATAGATGCTTAAAAAAGTGTTCTAAGAAAATTGAGCAAATCCGATCATTTTTGTGAAACTCTTAAGTAGGTCCTATAGAAGGCGGTATACATCAAATAGTGTACCCATAGCAGGGCTCGGTGTAGAGTTATTAGCTAGCTAGTTTTGTCTAAATATCACTATTATTAGGTCCGGGCCCAATAAGGTTGGTGAACTGATGACCATCCTAATGGGTGGGTTAGCAGATTCAAAGAATGATGCGTTGTTGACAACCAAATGAAACCTATACAAAAAATAAAAATAAATAAATCGGCCTATATCATTCATACAAACTATGTGGCCCAACCATTCATAAGCCTCCCTTCCAAAATACTTTAACATCTTTTCCTAAAATTACCTTTTTTATAGAATCCTAAAATTACGTAATTTACGAGGGATGAAAGATCATTTTACAATCGGAGTAGTAGCCCAGTTATAAGTACCTCATACTCTCATGCATTTAGGTGATAGATTTCTTGCTCTCTGAGTGGTAGCCCAATTTCATACCACACCCACTACATCCGAATCCCTTATGCCCGAGTAGTTTAGATTTCTTGCTTTTCTGTTAAACGGGTTGTGCTATGGATAAAGAATAAATCCTTAAAATGTACATGAACGATTCAGACATATTGAGGGTGAAGTATGAGTGTGGGAGATAGAAGAGCAAATTATGTCAGGTGATTTTGACTTATTAATAGTGTGAGATGTAGACCAGTTTCCTTATTCATTTATTCTATGACGTAAATCCATGACTATGACTTCCAACCAACATCTCTATCTATATAATATATATATATAATATAATAATATTAAAGGTCAGCTTTGTTTGTTTGTTTCTGAAATGAATTTTTTTTTTGGTAAACCGTTTCTGGATTTTTCTTAAAGTTGAACCGGTTCAAATTGAGTCAAACCGTGCGATTTTGGCTTATTTTTATTAAAAATCTAAGGAAAGGGTTTGCTTTTGGAGTAAAACTTAGCAAAACTATTACTGTACATATAGTTTTACTTCTATTTTACAGGGTTATCCGGTTATGACACAGAACCTAAATCATTCG
Source organism: Rhododendron vialii (assembly GCF_030253575.1). Lineage (NCBI taxonomy): Eukaryota > Viridiplantae > Streptophyta > Magnoliopsida > Ericales > Ericaceae > Rhododendron > Rhododendron vialii. Next base: position 21,260,325 of record NC_080569.1, on the reverse strand, counting down.
TTACAAGTCTCCATCTTTTTCCTTGGGTACGAACACAAATTTAAAAGGATTACTCCAATTAAGTGAGATCTGAATTATTTGAGAAAATAAAAAGATTCTGAATTAGTTTTTTTTCTTTGTTTTTTTAGAAAAAAAAAACCTACTACTTGTAACATCATTAACCGAATTGAACTAAACGGTTGTTTCCGATTTAGTTTGGTTCGAATCTTCTTGTTTGATAAATGACGGATCTAAGATCTCTAAGGTTGAATGGTCAAACATTTGAAAAAAGAGGGCCGTAAATAAGTTTTTACGGAGAGCGCGTCTAAAAGTGAATTGGACAGTCCAAATTTTAAGGGAAAATTACGGTCCAGTACGTGTTTTGATAATTAATATCCGCTAAGGACATGATGAGAACATTTGTTAATGCTAAAAATGTCCTTAGCGGGTATTAATTATCAAACACGTCATTGACCGTCATTTTCCCAAATTTTAAAAGAACACTTTTTTTAAAATCTGGACCGTCCAATACACTTTTGGACGTAAGAGTTCTTTTAAAATCCGGACCGCCCAATACACTTTTGAACGCGCGAGATTGGGTGACGCTATAACAACCTGGATCCTTAAGCACCACTGTAACGCCCCGAATTTTGGGAACGTTAAAATGACATTTTTATTGAAACTTCAAAATAGAGTCTGGCTCATTATTACAACACAATCTCCATAAGAGTCCTTTTATTACAAAAGGGAGGGAAACTAAGGTTCCTAACTACAGTTCCACCTGCTCCTCCATCCTAGTCAGCTCTTCAGGTCCAAAGACATCCAAGGTGTACAGCTTACCTCGATCATCTATAAAGTTTGACACATTATACCAGCGTCGCCACCAGTATAATATGTCAGAGTCACCAAAGGTAACACCATGAGTTACGAGAGCTCAATAGAATAATTCATACCCACTAACCCTTAACTTACCAATAGTAGATCACATAGCACATGCATAATTGACCAAACATTTAACAATGACACATCCACATTCACTATCCACTAACATTTGTGTCCGTGATTTTCTGAGTTTCTCCTACGCGACAACTCGTAAACCGTGTCACTGGTTTCACCTTTCATTTACCAAATCTACATTTTCAAAATTGTCATTTTACACACCCAACCTCGGTTCGCTGTGCCGGATTCCCATTAGCACACAAAAACATGAAATTTGGTATTGGCTCCTCTCCACGGATAACCAATCCACAATTCAAACCCTCGGTTCTGCTGCTCCGGGTTCCCGAGTATTCCCACAATGGTTCCGCCGCTCCGGGTTCCCATTTGGGTTTTCGAAAATCACAATTCATCCCTCGGTTCCGCCGTTCCGGGTTCCCAAGTATACCACAATGGTTCCGCCACTCCGGGTTCCCATTTGGTTTTCAAAATCATTCATTTACACACACATACCACACAATGGACAAGTCCGGCCACATTGGGGTTTCAAATCCTTGCCTTGAACACACCCTAGGTGTCATGTCTCTAACTTTCTCAATTTTCCTGTCACGTATTCATGCTTAGACTCCGCGGTAGGACTTTTCATATACGTAATCATAAATCATTCGTTGTAATCTTGAAACTAAACTAACAAGATCATCCAACTCTATATTACTAATCATGCTCAAATCACCACTTAAAGCATAACGCCACATGTACGGATGACTTTGGAGGGAAAATCACTTATGCTTTATCACAAGTAATACAAGCAATTTATGCATACATACTCATATCCATCTTAAAGATCAAAATTCGAATACTACTAATCAAGTGTTAAATTCTATCTTTCGAAAATCATTCTTTCCTTCTTTGTGAGAAGTTCAAAACAACACATGTTTATTAGAGTAAAAGTCGTTCATTCAATATGTTCATACTTCCATTAGCAAGATAAACTTGTTGCCAATCATGCATTCCGACTATTATAAACGATAGATAACCTTATCTACTTAAGGAAAACTAAACGATAGATAACCGTATCTACTTAAGAAAAACTCAACGATAGATAACCATATCTACTTAAGGAAAACGGTTAAGGATATTTATACTTTAAGCTAAGGACATTCTACTTTCCAACATACGGTTCTATGCTATACGTAAAGTTAGTGGACTAGGGATTCTACTTATACTTCCAACATACGGTTCTATGTTATACTTGGAGTTGGTAGACAAAGGGACTCTACCTTTCTTCTTGACAGTAGTGACGATTATGAAGAGAAAAAGTACGTCGGGCGGAGTAACTTTCTACGGTTGGCTTCCGGTAGCTTCGAAAGAGAAAGGCTGCTCTCGAAACTTGATCTTGACTAAAACTACTAAATTTTATGGATCGAAAAGGTGTTTTTGGGTGAGTTTCTTGAAGAACACAAGAAGAACTTCAAGAACAAGAAAGAACTAAGTAAGAACAAGTAAGAACACAAACTTTCTTAGATAGAGAAGTTGGAGGATGAAGGTGTGAGTTGAATGGTGTGTGTGTGTGTGTGTGTGTGTGTGTGGGGGGGGGGGGGGGGGGGGGGGGGCCATTTATAGCAAAATATGGCTCCCTTTCTCCCTCCCATGGCCGGCCTCCCCCTCTCTCCTTTTCCCTCATTTTTTTGTTCCATTGAATTGTCATTTCAAGCCTTTCAATCAAGTCATAGCCTTCCATGGCTTGTCATTTCTACTTTAAGCCATACCTAGTTCATCATTATGATTTTTATGGCTTGTCAAGTCCTAGTATGGGTTATCTTGTAAGAAAGAACAAAATGATAAGGCTAGTTTGTACTTTGGAAGACTAGAAATGGGTTATAAAGTTGTCAAATAGGCTTAAGGCTACAAAGGGTAGCTTGTGGGAGTGACCAAAGTAACATGCACACACCACACTCCCTCTCTCTCTCTCTCTCTCTCTCTTGTCCAATGAATATATATATATATATATATATATATATATATATATGACTACATATATGGTTATATGTACTTAAAGAATCTAGAAAAGTGACTTTGGTGGACAAATTAGGTTTAGGCCTATGAGTCTTTAGGCTTGCATGCATGCATGACTAGGGGTGCTTCCTTTTGAAGTCAAATGATGACTCCTTTGTATGACTTGTCTTGTCAAGTTTATTGGCAAGTCAAAGGTCTATTATTCAAGGGATAAAAATTTTCCTAACAATTATTAACCAATGGTTAAAGAAATAAAGAGTTAGACATGGGTTTGAATGACTAGTCATGGGGTAATAATGATTACTTCTATAGCCTAAAGGTTCAATAGGGTTTGGAGGGGTTCATAAGGCTCAAAGATGGTCAAAAAGGTCCAATTAGGATTAGGATAATGTAACTAGGTGAATTGGTAGCTCGGTTCCTCCAATTAGTCGGTTGGAAACTAACTTTACTAGCCAAGTAGGGCTTTTAGCCAAGAAATATAAATTTTAAGGACTAAAATCTAATTATGACGGATTATTAGAAATTAAAAAGAAATTTTAAAAGCAATCCAAGTAATTAAAAATAAAATTCAAATATTTAACAAAATTTTTATTTACCAAAAATCAGGGTCGTTACAACCACAATATTAGAAAGATCATAATCTGTCTTTTATTCTAAAAACTATGTAATTTACAACTATCTCTAAAGTAAAAAAAACCACCACCCACTCTCATAGCAACTCAGACAAGCTCGCACCACCAGCACCTGACTCGCAAACCAACCTGCAACCTGGAGTCCAAAGGACCCCAAGACTGTATGAGGCATAATAACGTGTATAATATCAACACAAAAATAACTGCACAACATCAACCACCACGTATAACACTAATTAACCACGAATATAACACATTCCACATAAACGGAACCACATATCCGGTCTTTTTCAGTATATGACGGGTTCCGTACCACCTTACTAGCCTCACCACAGCCTATTGGCCAACTTATTTTTTGGCATAGCTTATTAGAAACAGTTTCACGACATACAGTCACCGCACATAACATAACGAACAAAAACCCAACACTAATATTGTACAAGAAGTATGTATCTCACACTCACCGTCACTCGAATCCCATAACAACGTTGGATTCCTTCGCCGATCAATTCTTCTCTCGGTTTCCTCTCGAACTTCTTTACTATTCTCTAACCTTGCAAAGGAATACTCGTTCCTATATATATTGTACCATGCCAAAGGTAAGAAGCCACGTGAAACCTCATGCACCCACAAGCCTACAAAATTACTACAACTAAGATAGTAAATTCCTCCCATAGTTTATACGTTTCTCTAACTAGGGTCCAAAGGCATACTAGTGACAAAATACACATCTTTATCTCCCAATTAACTACATCACTCTCTCTTTTTTTCTTTTTTTAAATATGGGTAATACAGACGCTCAAACAACTTATTCACGGAGGAGCCGTGAATAAGTATATCTCTTGAAAAAAACTGAATTTCTATTGATACAAAAACATGAACCTGTAAATGGGATTATTACACTAAATATGTATGACAAATTAATATAATAACCTCCACAACTCCATCTAATTCAAAATTAATTAGCAATGAAAAGAAAAAATGGTGCTGGAGACTAAATTAAATTACAACCCTTTAGAATTATATGACCAGAATAACAAAATTTTCGTACCGGTTCAAATGGATTGAAAATTGAAGCACTTGATTTTTTTAGCACCATTTTTGCATCTCATTTGGCACCAAAACGTAGCAGTGCAAGTCGCACTGCAGGATCCCCTAGTCCTGTTAAGGCATCCAACTCAAAACCAATTGGTTATGAGTGAGGCCACCTAGGTTCATATATACTAGTTTTGAATGAGATAATTAATAACTTTACATGTACAATCAAGTGCATTCAAACAAGGGTAGAGCTATGCCTCCCGCTCCCCCGAGTTTTAAAATTTTTATTTTGCATATACCTGATTTTGAATATTATTGATAATTATACGTGTATAGCTATTTATAATCTTAATTATTTTTGTTTGATTTGATAAAAAATTGATTATTTTACATTCTCATTTCTCAATTTTTTTCATAAATAAATAATATGCACGTGACTATTGAAGTAACCTAAAGAAAAAATAAAATGATTGGTATACTTTAACTGCATTAGGCTATAATCATTTTAATAAACAAATGTAATGTATTGAAAAATAAACACTTTATGATATAATAAGTATATGTTCCAATAAAAAATATATATGTCTATTTAAGCTAGGCCTCTGAATTAAAATCTTAACTCCGCCACTGCATTGAGGGTGTGTTTCCAGTAAGCAATAACTTCTTCTTTTTTTTGCTAATATTGTATACATCAACGGTGATTAGAGAGAGAAGTTAGTCCACAAGGGGTTCAAAGGCTATCCATAGCCCTGAACCCACAAACCGCCTACAACGGGGCTCGAACCTTGGTCTCCCATAAGGGAGAGCCAGGAGTTACCAATTGGGCTACAAGCCCATTGGTAGTAAGCAATAGCTTATGGACCACTTCTTATTGTTGAAAAATGCCTAAGTTATTTCCACTAATCCATAAGTTGTGAGTTAGTGTGAACGACTTGTCAAAATGCAATAAGTGTAGGGCAAAATTGTTAGTATGGACCACTTTTTGGTGTTGAAAAATGTTTAGTTGTTTCCATTAACACATAATTTGTAAAAGTTGTGAGTCAGTGTGAACGACTCATCAAAATGCAATACATTATAGCCCAAAATTGTTAATGGAAACATCCCCTCGAATCCATTTTAAAAAGCAAAATATAGAATCTATTGTTAAGGTTATATATATATGCTAACACTTTTAAAAGGGAATTGATATCCACACTTCATTTTTTGTCTTTTAGCAAAAAAATAATAATAATTTCAACACTAAAAAACAAAAACTGGAAGTGTGAATAACAGAAAAGGGAGTATGAATATCAAGAGTGCTGCTATACGTACAGATTTCTAAAAACAGACAGCGTGCACAGATGGGATTTGAATCCGTCTCGGGTCCCACAAAGATGATTGGAGTCGTTCATTTTGTTCAAAACGTCTTGTTTGAGGTCTCTGTAAAAAATCAGTTCATTTGTATATCGTTAAGGAGTTTCACAAACCACCCAAACTTTGCTTCAGAAAATAGGCCTTTTTTGAAGCAAAGTTTGGCTGTTTTGTAAACCATCTTAAAGATATCCTATTGAACTGGTTTTTTCAAAGACCTTAATGGAGACGTTTTGAACAAAATGAGCGACTCCGATCATCTTTGAAGGATCCGAGACGGGGCAATTTCTATATGTGCATGCTGTTTGTCCTTTAAAATCAGTACTAGTAGACTTTCTGGAATCAATTCCCTTTTAAAAGGGGATGCTAAATTTTACATAAAACTTTTAGACAGTCGGGTTTAGGTATTTTAAAAAATTGCTGGGTTGGGAAACTTGATATATTATTAAACTTTGAGAAGTGGTTTTGTCACTTCCCAAATTGTTAACGACGGCACTCTTCTGAGTTGATTTTGTCACTTCTCAAATTGTTAACTTTTGGAGATTGGTAAAATCAATATGAGTTGATTTTGGCACTCCCCAAATGGTGCCATTAATAATTTCGGGAGTAGCAAAATCACTCCCCTAAATTTTTTAACCAAAAATGGCTATAACTACCAAAAAAATTCAAAACTTGGATAGAGCGAGTGCCCTACTCATCTACACATTGGTCCATCGTTGTGTTTTTTTTTTTTTTTTTTGCCACAACGATAACAGATAGTAAAACCAATAACGAAACATCAAGCAAAAGACCCGTCCCAACAAAAAAGATCGAGTAACCACAACGGTGGAGATTCAGTCCAAAGGCAAGACCCCGAACCATTCACACCTTTTCCAGCTAGCACATGAGCAACCTTGTTACTAGCCCTACGTACAAAAGAGTAACTATAGCAGTGAAAATTTCTGCTCAAAACCTAAATATCATGAATAATGACCTCCACCTCTTGACTGATAGTTGCTTTGCCATGAAGCATATTCACCATCAATTGAGCATCACTTTCTATAATCACTGACCCTAACCCGAGATATGATCCCAACAAAATGCCATGCCGAAATGCCACAGCTTCTGCAACTAAAGAACTTGTGCACCACAAGAAAACCCCGATCGAGGCAGCAACAAACAAGTCCATCGTTGTATTGAATAGTAGTTATATTTGTTTCGGAAATCAAACTATTAGTAAAATCTGTAAAAAACACAATTGTTGAATAATTTTCTGATATTTCATTCATTGTAGTTCTACAATATATATTGTACAAACATTTACAAGAAAAGAATAAGAATACAGGGAAACGTCCTATAATTAAGGAAGAAAATAAATGTACTTACTGAATTAAGGATATTGACCATATCAAATTCTTAATTCTAGCAATATCAAATCCTTAAATCCTTAATTCTAGCAATATCAAATCCTTAATTCTAGCACTCCCCCTCAAGTTAGAGCGTGGATATCACACATGCCTAACTTGTCTAAAGAGTTGCACAAAACATTGTTGGCTACAGCTTTGGTAAGAACATCGGCTAGGTTATCTTCAGACTTCACAAACGGAAAAATAATTATCCCAGCGTTAAGTTTTTCCTTAATGAAGTGTCTATCAACCTCTACATGCTTCGTCTGATCGTGTTGAACTGGAATATGAGCAATCTCTATAGTTGAAGTGTTATCACAATACAACTTCATTGCATCCTGAGAGTCAACACCCAAATCCATTAGCAAGTTCCTCAACCATAGTAACTCACATACTCCAAAAGCCATGCCTCTATACTCAGCTTCTACACTTGACCTTGCTACTACCGGTTGCTTTTTACTCCTCCAAGTCACAAGGTTTCCCCCTACAAAAGTAAAGTATCCTGAAGTAGATTTTTTATCATTAGCTGAACCAGCCCAATCTGCATCAGTGTAACCTTCTACCTTCAAGTGATTATTCTTGGAGAACAATAACCCTTTACTTGGAGTAGACTTCAAATACCTCAATATACATTCCACGGCATCCATGTGAGGTTTACGAGGATCATGCATAAACTGGCTCACTACACATACTGAATAAGAAATATCTGGCCTAGTGTGGGACAAATAAATCAATTTCCCCACAAGTCTTTGATACATTGCTTTATCAGTAGAAGTTGCATTCAAACAGTGGAACAATTTATTATTTTGTTCAATAGGAGTATTTGCAGGCTTACATCCAAGCATACATGTTTCAGTTAACAAATCAAGAATATTTTTTTTGTTGAGATAAGAAAATACCATTCTTTGAGCGAGCTACCTCAATCCCAAGAAAGTACTTCAAGTCTCCAAGTTGTTTCATTTTAAGCTCTGAGGCCAAGTGTTGCTGTAAGCTCTCAATTTCATCTTGATCATCACCTGTCACCACCATATCATCAACGTAGATAATTAAAGCAGTAATTCTACCCTTTTGATGCTTTAAAAACAAAGTGTGATCTGAGTTGCTTTGTTTATATCCAAAGTTCTTCATAGACTTGGTGAATCTGCCAAACCAAGCTCTTGGAGATTGCTTTAACCCATATAATGCCTTCTTGAGTTTGCACACCGTTGTAACATTTGAGTACTTGTCTATACCCGGAGGGGGATCCATATACACTTCTTCTACAAGCTCTCCATGTAAGAAAGCATTTTTTACATCAACTTGAAGAAGTGGCCAATCCCGATTTGCTGCCAAAGATAAGAGCACTCTAACTGTATTAAGTTTGGCAACCGGTGCAAAAGTATCTTGATAGTCAATCCCATAAGATTGTGTATATCCTTTTGCAACCAACCGAGCTTTATACCTTTCAACGGTCCCATCCGCCTTATGCTTGACTGTAAACACCCATCTACATCCCACAGTCTTCTTTCCCTTTGGTAGAGGCACAAACTCCCAAGTAGAATTTTTTCAAATGCTGACATTTCTTCTGCCATGGCTTGAATCCATCTATCATCTGCTAAAGCTTCCTGCATTTTACTAGGAATAGGAATAGACAATAACTGTAGTACATAAGACGCATATGACTTGGACAGTTTTTGGAAAGACACGTGATTACTAATGGGATATTTCGCTTTGGATTTAGGATCAGGCTCATATTTAATGGGTGGTATACCACGATTAGAACGAGCTGGAAGATGATATTGTGACACTTGAGATTCAAAAATAGTACCATTGTCAAAAATAGAATTAGGATTAGTAGGTACCTCTAAAGGAATCTCAGAAGAAGATTGGCCCAGTGTTAGTGTTGGATTGTTGGGAGACATTGTACTATCATGGAGGGGATTATCTTCCGCATTAGAAGTCGTTGGATCACCATTTTGTAACATTTTCCATTCATTCGTAAATTCACTCTTCTCCGTAGCATCTCTGGATGAAGAATTATTTTCTAAAATTCTTGAAAAAAATGCCCCCAATTCTTCATAATTTATCACTTCTTCTTGATTCTCCCCCTGAAGTGGTAACTCAGTAGTCAAAGTTTTTGCTCATGAAAGGTAATGTCCATGGAAACATGAAGTCTCCGAGAAGATGGATCATAACACTTGTAACCTTTTTGATTGCTCCCTTATCCCACAAAAATACACTTCAAAACCCGAGACTCAAGCTTAGTCCGTTGGTGTGAATGCAAATGGACATAGACTACACACCCAAAAATTCGAGGAGGTAGAAGGACTACCGGTGGAAGAGTGCAGTGATCAGAGAGAGCATCCAATGGTCTTCTAAAATTGAGAACACTAGATGGTGTACGATTTATTAGGTAGACTGCCGAATTCAAAGCTTCACCCTACAAGTAAACAGGAACATGACCCCCAATCAAGAGAGAGCGAGTTACCTCCAATAAATGTCTATTTTTCCGCTCTACAACACCATTTTGTTAAGGGGAGCCTGGATAAGTTGTTTGGTGAATAATCCCTACTGAGTGCATGAAGTCCAATAAATCTTGCTTGTCTGATAAAAAAAATAAATCTTGCTTGACGTATTCTCCGCTATTATCAAAACGAAGGACTTTTATTGGAATGCCAAACTGAGTAGTCACCATTTGATGGAACATGCGAAAAACCGAGCAAACATCACTCTTGTGCTTCAATTGATAAATACAAGTCATGCGAGTGCAATCATCTACAAAAGATACAAACCACCTCATCCCATTAAGAATAGAAATTGGTGCCGGTCCCCAAACATCCGAATGAACTAATGAAAAGGGAAAATTTGCTTTATTATTTACTCAAATGGAAAGTAGTACGGTGACTTTTTGCCCTCACACAATTTTCGCAAATAAAATCTGAAACATTACATCCACTAAACAAAGAGGGGAATAATCTCCTAAGATAGCTAAAAGAGGGATGTCCTAGTCTCCTATGCCACAACCAAATTTCCTCCTTCTAATTCACCAAATCTTCATTCACCACGTAAGCTTTCCCCTTTTTGCTGAAATGTTGGAACCCATCCTCCAGATAGTATAATCCTCCAATTCGTCTACCACTGCCAATCTTCTCCCGAGTATGGATGTTCTGAAAGATACAATGAGAAGGAAAAAATAGAGCAACACAATTATGAGATTTGGTTAATTGAGTTACAGAGAGAAGATTACAATTTAATAATGGCACAAATAAGACATCTTTGATAGCCAATGTGGGAGATAAATGAACTGTACCAACTACAATAACTTGAGATGATACACCATTGGCATTGGTAATGGTGGTTTTGGAACATTTAAGAGATAAGTGACTAAACCTATAACGATCACAAGTCATATGGTCCGTTGCACCAGAGTCAATTATCCAATCACTATTACTAGTAAAAGACATACCAGACTTTGCAGTAAATCCAGGAGTTATGGCTAGGTTCCCCTTCGGATCAAGCTCCTTAGCATTGGAAGACACATAAGACGCAGTCTTGCCTTTTGGATGCCAATCTGGATACCCATGGAGTTGAAAGCATGTATCTACGGTATGACCAATACCATTGCAGTGAGTACACTTTCGATCCTTCTTTGAGCTAGGCATCTTCCAAGAAGCCATCACAACCCCTTCTCCAATCTTTCCTCCAAGCATAGCCTCTTGGCGATTAGCTTCTGCACAAACCATAGCATAAATAGCTTGTATATTGGGAAGTGGTTTGGTAGCAAGTACGAGGTCTTGAACCCCATCTAATTGAGGGTCTAGACCAGCCAAAAATAGATACACACGTTGGGAATTAACCTTTGTGTTATATGTCACAATATCATTGGCACACTCCATAATACAATCATCAATATCATCAAGTTCATGCCATATTTTCTGTAGTTTGCCAAAATAAGAAATAACAGAACCTCCATTCTGGGAACAGAAATTACCTCACAGTGTAGTTGATAAACCTTTGATGCATACTGGTCAATAGAATATGTCTGTTTAACTGCCTCCCATATCTCTTTCGCCCTAGCCAATCGAAGAAAAAGAGAACGGATATCCTTTGTCATCGCATCAAATAACCATGATTTGACCAAGCAGTTTTCATCTTCCCATGCTTCATATTCCTCCGATTTAACATCTGTTGGAGCAGCCTTAGTACCCGAAATAAAACCCCAACGTTTTCTCCCACGGATTTTATTTTGAGTGTTCAAAGACCACTCAACATAATTGGTACCATCAAGCAGTTCCGGAGTGATTCGAGAAGAAGTTCCCTGCATATGAAACCCATCCGATATAGTAATAGATTCGTTCTGTTTTTTAGAGACATCACCACTTACTTTAGTTATAGTGGTAATACACTAAAAAAAAAAAAAATTTGCAGCGGAATAGTAAGAATATAAACAACAATTGTGAATACATAACCAAACTTCAATTCCTAGGGTAAAGAAGAGGAGATTGAAGGAGGCTCTGATACCATGTAAAAAACACAATTGTTGAATAATTTTATGATATTTCATTCATTGTAGTTCTACAATATATATAGGGAGGAAGCTATGGTACACATGGTATACCGTATGTCTAAAATATGACAATTTGTGATTTTCATTATGACGTTTTTTGGTTTTCTAATGCATATTTTTGATGCTAGTTACGACGTCTACTTTAAAATTTACCTGTTGAACAGGTCATTAGCAGGTTACCCATAATTAAAAAATAAAGTTATTATGTAACCATAATTATTCGTACTAGAAACCATAATACTTGTACCCCAACCAAATATATGTGTACAATATCAAAAATTAAATAATACTACCCACAAATGTTTTAACAACACCATAAATTGGCATTATCTTATCACAATGAGTCGTACCAAAAATTCTTTAACACGTATGATATTCCGTAACAAAATCAAAATATGTCGTACCAGAATCAATAATTATTATACCCAAACAAAATATATGTGTAAAATACCACAAATTCAGTAAAATAACCAAATTTGTTATGACAACACCTAAAATTGTCATTTTCTTACCACAACATGTTGTATCAAAAGAAAACATCTTTAAATACTTCAAATTATATAACAAACCACAATTGTTATGACAATACCATAATTTAGCATTTTCATACCCACAACTGTCATAGCAAAGGAAATTGATTAAAATATTCCGTAACAAGACAAAAAAATCACAAATTTAGTAATATAACCAAATTTGTTATGACAACACCATAAATTGACGTTTTTATACCCATAACATGTTGTTTAAAAAAAATTAAATCGGAATGTTCAATTAACGATAGTACAATTAGCAAAATACCATACCAAAAATTCAGTAATATAACCAAATTTGTTATGACAACACCATAAATTGACGTTTTTATACCCATAACATGTCGTTTAAAAAAATTCAATCGGAATGTTCAATTAACAATAGTTATAATCAGTAAAATACCATACCACAATTTTAGTAATATAACCAAATTTGTTATAACAACACTATAAATTGACGTTTTTATACCCACAACATGTCGTTTAAAAAATTCAATCGTAATGTTTAATTAACGATAATATAATTAACAAAATACCATACCAAAAATTCAGTAATATAACTAAATTTGTTATGATAACACCATAAATTGACGTGTTCATACTCACAATGTGTTGTATAAAAAGATTCAATCGGAATGTTCAATTAACAATAGTATAATTAGCAAAATACCATACCACAAATTCAGTAATATAACCAAATTTGTTATGACAACAACATAAATTGACGTTTTTATACCCATAACATGTTTAAAAAAATTCAATCGGAATGTTCAATTAACGATAGTTATAATTAGTAAAATATCATACCAAAAATTCAGTAATATAACCAAATTTGTTATGACAACACCATAAATTGACGTTTTTATACTCATAACATGTCGTTTAAAAAAATTCAATCGGAATATTCAATTAACGATAGTTATAATCAGTAAAATACCTTGCCACAAATTTAGTAATATAACCAAATTTGTTATGACAACACTATAAATTGACGTTTTGATACCCACAACATGTCATTTAAAAAATTCAATCGGAATGTTCAATTAACGATAATATAATTAGCAAAATACCATACCAAAAATTCGGTAATATAACCAAATTTGTTATGATAACACCATAAATTGACGTTTTCATACTCACAATGTGTCGTATAAAAAGATTCAATCGGAATGTTCAATTAACAATAGTATAATTAGCAAAATACCATACCACAAATTCAGTAATATAACCAAATTTGTTATGACAACACCATAAATTTACGTTTTCATACTCCCAAGGTGTCGAATTAAAAAATTCAATCGGAATGTTCAGTAAATGATAGTTATAATCAGTAAAATACCATACCACTAATTATTTTCAATTCCCGCCACATTATTTTTTCAAATTTTAAATTTTACATCATATTATCTTAATTTTCGATTCCCTCCACACTATTTTTTCAAAATTTTATTTGTCCCTACACAATACCTCAATAATTGAAACTAAAAATAAAGTTCTTGCTCAAATTTTTCATCCAATAAATTCACCAAAAAGTAAGTACTATACCCAAATTTTCGAATACAACTACAATTTCCTCTCAAATTAGTCTAATTTAAATTCTTTCTCTACAAAATTTAATTCAAAAACTTATAATTTATTCAATTTTTTGTGAAAAAATGAGAGTTCACTAAAACAAAATAATTATCCAACTGTCTCAAGATACGGATATTCAGGGAGGTGCACTTAACAATTGACACTATATTTTTGACATGCGGATCGGTGTCAAACCTTCACCCTATGCATACAAATCCAAATTTAATGGTGGTCTTTGGAAATAGGTCATGGAAGTACAATCTAAAATTATTATAGTCGACATACTGATTTACACCAATGACATATGCTATAATATGATGATCTACAAATGCAGGCCCAACAGTAAGACGGAGGCTTTTGAGGCCACTGTCTTCTGAAATTTTCAACCTAAAAATAAGGCTTATACGTACAAGAAAGTATTATATAATTAATAACCTTCAAATTTTCAAATTCTCAATTGTGTACTACAGTGATAAGGTGTTGCAGTTTGGACATGAGATTCAGGGTTCAAGTCTTGCACCTTTCATTCCTTTTTTTTTTTTTAAAGTTTTTTTTAAGGTTAAATTACATAGATAGTCCTTCTAGTTTCAAACTTCAACAAATCTAGTTATTCAATTTGAAAACAACATTAACATCTAACAATGCATCATTTGAGCCCCACCTAAGGAAATTTTTTTTATTTATTGAAATCGTCTATGTTTTACATAATATCAATTAGGACATTTGTACCAAGAATAAAATTGATGGCTTATAGCTAGACACTTAATTGGATGGAAAAATATCATTCTATTATGCCTTTTTCATGCCGATGATGGAGCTTCCTAAACCAGATCGAGGAAAAAATTTGCGTAGATGACTTAATCAACAAACATAAAAAATTGAACGGAATTGATCGTCATTATTGTGTCACGGTCGCATGGTTACCTTACATTCAACTACAACATATCACTAGGTTTCATATCAAATATAAATTGAATGTACAATCTAAATGTTGTTAGTGAGTGTATTTTTAGAATGATCGATCAGGATTGTTAGGATGTCAAGTTATACGATATTAAGCATTGTCACCAAAATTAGAGATTATCGGATATCGACAACTACGTAATCGAAAGACTTTTAATGTATCCAGATGCATATTAATGTCTAATAATGCAATAGCTGAGCCCCATGTAAGCCGTTTTTGTTCGATCGGACCCATCTATCTTTTACATAATTTGAATTAGATTAAATGTACCAAGAATGAAGTTCATCGCTTATCGTTAAACAATTAATCGGATGAAAATATTCTTTTTTAATCGAAATAGGGAGCCAATGAAGAGGATTTCTAAACCTGATTGTCACTATTGTGTCTCATTTAATGCATCCCAAAGTTATTGAGAACATCATGTGTGCTCTCTCTCGCATCTCTCGGTATGTATCTTTTTTTTTCCCCGCTATCTGTATGTATCTAGCAGCTAGGTATAATAAAATTGGGTGGTATCTCTAGGAGAATACGCCGATCTAAGGGCTCCTATTGCCAACTTATATTTGAGTCGTTGGATTAAAGTTGTTTTTTCTTCTCATAATTGGAGTAAACCTAGCCCCCTCTCCCCACGTTCATACTATCATTTTGAAAAATCCCAACAGTCTCACGTCCTCTCTCTCTCTCTCTCTCTCTCTCTCTCTCTCTCTCTCTCTCTCTCTCTCTCGATTACCTTGCAAAACCCCAACAATCCCACGTCCTCTCTCTCACTCTCGCTCTCGCTCTCGCTCTCTCTATAACCTGATAATTGGGTGAAACCTGATATTGCAGAGGTTCGAAGGCCGCTCCTCAAACCACCGCAAACCACTATCGTTGCCACAATCGGTAAGAAGCCGTGTATCAATTCATCTTGGAAATTTTGAGTGTCTATATGTTGGGATTTTCTACTGCCTTTGTGCAAATATTCTTGTTAGGGCTCTTAACGGTGCATGGCATAATCATAACAAAATTTAGTATCATTCTAGCCATGAAATCGTTGCTCATAGAAAATGTAATGGTTGTTCTATATTTGGTTCTATTATTGGATTGAATGTGTTCGTAAGAATGCCTCATATAGTAAGAACCCTCGTGAATTGACTCCTTAAACAAACTTAGCAATACAAGTAAAGCAAACAAGAATCTTAAGCACAGTTACTTATCTCCAAACATAATCGGCGATTTCACTCGCACCCCAACAACATAAAAATCTACAAAGGACGATCCAGTAAGGCAAAGGCGAACATCACATCCTAAAGCATTAATCTAACTGCTTCCAAAAGATATTTTAAACTAAAAGCTCAATTCCTTTAAAAATAAAAATAAAAAGGTTATATTTAATATCCTTAAAAAATGTTTCTCGGTCAGTATTAACTATTAACCCAAACATTTTGAATGTGATTACCTCGGATATTGATTCATAAAACCACATAAAAATACTCGCAAAACAAAAGCACATACAAATCTTTATGGTAGTAAATCCAACGGGTGGGGATTGGAATTCATATATTTACCCACAAAAAGAATGCCTCATACAATTGGAATTCAATTATATAGTCCTCTTTGTTCAGTGGGGAAAGCAGAGAACTTAGGAAATGAACATGGTTGGTTTTACTACAATTTTTTTGCAATTTTAAAATTGTGACAAGTTCCATCTTTAACTTTTGAGCTGTCATTTGTGAGCGTTACAGTTATTTTCAGACCTCAATGGTTGTTACAAATCAGCACCCTCAGCCAAAACGGCACCATACCAATGCCTTTTTATTTTATAGGTACCTCTTACGAACTTCTTTCCTTCAAATTTTTATTTTTTTTCACATTAGCCACATGTTCTCATTATTGAATTGATAATGTTTGTAGTCATGAACAGTTGAAGCACAATAAAGAAGGAAACCATCGACTAAACAAAGGGGTAAGCGTTTAAACAAGAATTCTTAACTTGTGTTCTATAAGTGATGCTTGTCTCTTAGCTTTGTTATTTTAATCTAATATTTTCAGGTCATGAAGAATATTGGGGATAGGTGGAAGTTGCTTTCACAGGATGAGAAACAGAAGTTCTTGGATATGGAACAGACGAGCTCGGCGCAATATTTTTTAGACAAGGCTGGACTACCAAAAAAAGCTCGACAGGTAACCGGCTCGATACATAGTTGTTATGGTTCATAACTAACGCCATTGGCCTACCAAAAAAAGCTAAATATTTTTTGTCTTTTTCGTTTCTAGAGGAGAATCCAAACAAGAATTTCTCTGGGATCAATTGTGCTAATAGTCAATAAATTGAACGAACAACAACGACAGGCGGTGACCGCAATTGGATTGGGAGGTTTGTTGGGGTTAAGGTGCACACGACTAAATCTTGAGTTGTGCGAATTCCTTGTTCATAACTTCAATCCCAAATCTTGTTCTTTGGATGTACATGATCGTCAAATTAACCTCACATTGAAAGACGTTAGTGATATATTGGGAGTACGATCCAACGGCTGTGACATTGACGTACGGGGATCTCTTGAAGGAATGGAGAGTTTGCATGAAAGTGTTGGAGTGGTCAATGGGGTAATTCCTTTAGATGGATTAAGAAAGTATCTCGAAGACGAAAAGACCGTTGATGCTGGAGATGAGTTCAAGCGGAAATTCGCTTTATATGCATTAGGTGCACTTTTATGCCCAACCACGAAAGTATCCCTGAATGTTTCTTCCCTTCATTTCGTGAAGGATGTTGAAGTCATGAAGAATTGCAATTGGGGGAAATTAACATTGCACTCCCTAGTCTGCGGCATCAACATTTACCAAGACGGAAAAAGGGTTAATATCAGTGGATGTTTGTTTCTCCTATTGGTATGTACCTCAATTATATTCTAACAATTGCTTGGTTCATGTGTTACCTACACAATATATAGATGTACTTCCATCAAATGAAAAAGCACCCACAAATTAATGCGTTAACTTTTTAATTTATGTTTGTTGTTCATAAGGTCCCTTGTTATGCAGTTGTTGTTTTTTTGTCATGCAGTTGTTTTACTTGGATAATGTTTCTCCAACTTTCGAGAGTACATATGCTACTACGCGATCGATTCCCCGCCTGAATGATTGGGGTGATTCACAACTCAAAAAGACCTTTCAACTATTTCGAAAGTTGGGGGGATTCCATAATGAGGTAGTACATTTCAATCACATGCACACATACGCATTTTGATTCATTCCATATGTGAACCTGAATTTGTGGGTATGTTTGTATGATTAGGTGAAGGTTACTTTCAGTAAGCTGAATCAAATGAACGATCATCATGTCGATGTGGGTAAAACTGAAATTTATGACGACATGCGCCACGATATTGGTGAGCTGAAGCATACGATGCTCTCGATGAAAGAGAAAATCATGATTTGGGAACAAAAGGCCAATACACCTGGGTATGGGGTAGAGACACGTCAACAAATTGGCGAGCTTAAAGATGTAGTGTATAACTTACAAGAGGTGATCATGAAGCACATAGTGCGTCCAGATCAATTGGCCGCTGCAAATGGGCTTGATTGTTTCAATTCAGTGGTGGGAAAAATGAATGATGATGAGGGGGTGAAGGCAGCAAATAAAATAGGTGCGACTACAGAAACAAAGATTGCCCACGATCTCATGTCAGAAAAAAATAATGGGGAAGCAAGTGACGGCCCATCAATAGAGTTTTTGGGCGTGAAGGAGAGGGCCCTAAAAAAGGGTAGAAAAGATCAAGTAATAAAAGAAAAAGAGGCCACGGGTTCACCTTCTACTGAACACAGTTTGCCAATCTTAGAAAGTCAAAGAGGAAGAGGCCGAGTAGGAGCAAGAGGTCGTCGTGGAAGAGGTCGGTGGCAAAATAAATCTAGCCTTATGCATGCTACTACTCAATCGGTCGACATGGGGGATATGTCATCATGCAACGATGACTATGTTGCTCCACTTACTCGATCAGAAGAGGAGAGAAGGCCTGCTCCATGCGTTCGTTCACCTTATTTTGCTGATGGCGTCAAAAAAGTCCAAAAGGTGAACCAAGTCCAAACCACCAGCATGCCTACTGATGATGATGGGGATGCCGCAGTTAAAAATGTAAACCAAGTCCAAAACTAATAACATTATTTGTCCGAGGTCTTCTTATAATTGGGCTAATTCGAAGTCATTTAACAACCGTTGTGTTTGTAACCTTTTGGCAGGTGGGTAAATTTTTGGATAATCTTTTTGGACCATCGAATGAAAAAATTATTCCACAGGTAATTAGTGTTTATTGATGTTGTTACTAGGATTGATTTGCTTTAATTTGAAAAATTCTACCGTATAAATGTAACTTTTGTTCTTTTATGTTACATCAAAAACAAGTCCCCGTTGATCGAAAAAACAAGTCCATGTACGTTTCTAACTTCAGAGGAAGAAGTGATGGTGAAGTTCATATTTGATGAGAATTGCATACAAGGGTACTCAAGCATTGCCCATATTAAATTTGTTAATAATTTATGAGTTAGTTCTACTTTTAACCTCTTACTATTCTTATATGATGTTACTCCTTCCAGGGAATCTGTCATTGAAATGGGGCTTCATTTTACGAAATCGGTTGAAATTGGTACTCGTCAGTATATGTGTTGTCTGAAACCCTATGCCTGGATATGTACTACCGTAAGTATTGTCTTTGCCTCTCATAGATTAACCATTTCATTCTTTTTAATAATTTTACATTGTGTGGTAACTTTTGGAACAATCAATGTAGGTCATAAACCTGATAGTTATTCAATTGACAAATAAACAAAGGACGAAGTACCCGGATGGGAGGCATAGGAATTGGTATATATCGGAATATGCCTCGGTGCGTACTCTTTTATTTGTCAGTAATCTTTAATATGTTATATAAGCCTACCTATTGGACTCAATGCTATGCACGGAGTAAAAAAAAAAGGTCTATATTATGTCATTCATATTTTGCAGTTTTAAACTTCTTTCCTTGTTCATTTTACCATACATGTCCTAATTGGAAGTTCATTGACTGTATTCACCATGTATATGTAGCAAATGATCATTAAGAATGAGGAATACGAGGGAAACAATAAACGTGTAGCAGACTTATTCTTCAAAAATATAGGATACACCGGACCAATTGATGCTTGTGAAGAGGTAATATCGCTACGTATTTGTATGCTAACATTAAAATAAGTACAACCAAAATGGTTAGATGACCACTGTCACGATAAAGTTGTTTTGGTGCATGTGTAGATTTATATACCGTTCAACCACAACAAAGATCATTGGTTGTGCTTGAAGATTGATATGGTGCAACATGCAGCCTATCTATTCGACTCGAAGCCGTCTCGAAGGTTTGGTGAAGACAGGAAAAAAATCGGTGAACTACTGGTATACAATATTTCTTTGCTTTACTCTTGACATTCACTTATTAAGAAAATTTTCAGGCAATAGGAATTATTTGTTGTTTCCATTGGCTGTGGTGTAAATCACCTTCGTCAATTAGCAATAAGTTGGCTGAGGATATGACTTGGGAAAAAAGTTGGCTGACAGACCTATGTATTTGATCCCAAGCAGATTATAGCTTGTTTCCATAAGTTGTACACGAGATGCAAGAGCCTTATTTGTTGGTTCCTAATAATTGTTTATTCGTTATCTTTCCTTTTCCTTCGAGTCTTTCGGTTCTCGTTTAACTAATTTATCGAAAGCTTATCCTGTTAGTTATTTCATGAAGAAATTATCTCAACGCTTCTATGGCTAACTTCTGTTACGAGTTTATTCCCTTGAACAGCTTGAAAACATGCATGAGGTATTGAAGCATGCGTACGGGTCAGATTATGTCCAAGATGTGAGCCTATTTAAGGTGGACTGGCTCTCAGAACAACCTTTGCAATTTGATGAAGATAATTATGACTGTGGGTTGTTTGTTCTAAAATACATGCAGAGCGCACCGTTGTTGCCTGGTTACCAAAAGGTAACTATCGATTATCAATATCTCTTAAACAGAATATAAGTCGACATGATTGTATACACTAATTTATTTTGTACAAAGTTCGATCCAATTGAAAGGCGCAGGTTGCTGGTAGACTTGTTGAAAGATGTGAATAATAGACGTTATTTGGAGTTTAGAATTCAGTTTGACATGTATAACATGAGGTAGGTGAACACAGAATATTACATTACAACCCATATTTCGAGTAATGTTGACTTATTCTTTTTTTTATGCCTACGTTATGGAATCTATTTTCCTCTATGCAGGGATAGTAGAATAAAGGCTATACTTCAGGGTGACAAGGCTAGTATGACTGGCATTGAGGCTAAAAAGTGTGTTCCTCGTCGCAAGAGTGGTAAAAAGTAGGGGTTGAGAATGCTCTTCATCAAGCGATTTTCATTTCGGATAACATCGACTAACATTTAGGACAAAATTTTTTTTTTTTCAAAATCCAAGACTAGTTGTGGATACTTTGAAATTGGGCGTGAATTACTGAACAGAATTTGATTGATTTATAAAAAGTAGGGGTCATGTCGTGTCCTATTGAGTTTTTGGCACATAATGAAACCTTTCATTGCCATGTGGTTTTTATGAGATGTTGCTAAACACTTGCAGGATACGTATGTTATGTTTTTTTTTTTTTTGAGAGAGAGAGTGAGAGAAACCCCACAAATGAGGAGTTTTTGGTTTTATTTTTTTATCTGTTTAGGCCCAATGTAGGATAGAATTGGAAACTCCCAAATTAATGACACCACATTAGATAAATTGGTTTTATTTTTTATCTCAAAAAAGGAGGATTAGTTATGCATGCCCGTCTAGCAATATTTCCGTTGGCAATGCCACGATTATTTTGTATCACAATACTGTCTAAACCATTAGTATAACCGAAGTGGCCGGGAGACAACGGCACTAGTCTGTAGCTCGCAAGTGACCGCGGAACAAATTCTTCAGCCATAGGGTTCAACTTGGACAACATTTCCTCCAAATCCCTCGTCTCGCTCCTCATCAACTCCATTTCTGACTGAAAAAAATAGATAATTTTCCGCCCCCGATTCTAGTCCTGTAGATATTTTCGGATCGATCAAACAGAAAAATTACCCGATGGACGAGAAACTAATCAGTTGGAAGATCCCAAAATGCACAACAAACGGAGAATTTTATTTCAATCCCAGCAGCATATTACAACATAGTTCATCCAATTGCAGCAGCAACAACAGTCCAATCCTCAAAAAATGAAAGCCAAAAAGTAGTAGACAAATAGTACAGAAGGAGATGAGGGATTAAGGCCCAAAACTGAGCCTAAAACATGTAAGACTCAGCCACAAGATGCTGTTAATGAGAGATACGGGAGTCCACACCAATATAAGATGAAACAAGACACCAACCCAACACACAAGCACCAATCCAAGACACCAGCCGAAGACAACACCCTAAGACATAGACACCAACCCCGAGAAAATACCAAACACTAATCCAAACAGAGAAAATTTCGACAGGGCTTCCTTGCTTTATGGCCTAGCCCGACGCCTTACGTCTCAAAATGGCAACAACAACAACAAACATAAAAACAATAGTATGTATGAGCCCACGCTGGGCGTTTCGAACTCCCTATGCAAAGTATGCTTAGAGAATGTATGCCCGACATTTGAACTCCACTAAATAGTCAAACCTAAGAATTGTTGAATGTGCAAAAAAAAATCTTCCGGTGTCATTTTATTTGTAACTAAAACTCAAAAACGATCAAGGATTTCCTTTTTATATAGGCAGGATATAGTCAAACAAAAATCCAGTTCACCAATTATGCCAAGCAGAATCAAAAACTTAACAAGCATTGATAAGCTAGTCTACATGCCCAAACTCAATGAAGCAGTTAAAAAAAGCTAAAATAACTCATAAGACACCATAAAGGCAAGATAATGCCACCTATAAGACACTAGAACTTCGCACACTAGAACAAGCAGAAATCAAGTAAAATAAAAAAACCATCATCACTATCAACTGCCTTGTCCACATGTGCCTCTCCCTCGGAACCTTGACTGGACAGCTCCATTTGTTGCAACTCCTTCTTCATCTTCCTGTGAGAACACAAATGATAAAATTACCCATAGGATGAACATCATTGTACTACTTTTCAAGAAAAATTCCAAAAAAATTTAACTTGTAAAAATGCGATCAAAGGTGTTCTCTCTTTACAATAGTACTGGTGCTTGCTTGGGAAAACACAAACATTATGTAGAAAATAATAGTGCAATTAAAATCCCAAAAATTTAAACTACACCTGAGGTAGACATACCTTACTAGCTTCACTAATTGTGAATGAACCATTTTGGCACACTTGAGCATCACGACTCGCAGTTGCTCTATTGATGTCATGTCCTGACTCCAAAGGAGTTGAATCTGTACGCTCATGGTTAGTGTAAAGTTGTCTTTTCACACGATGGGTCATAGCAGGATCTGTTGACTTCCTTTTACATCTTGTTTGTGTAAAAGGGGAAGGAGGAGGAGTTGGATAGCCGTCCTCCGAAGGACAGTGTGTCGCCGATGGTTGGTAGTCATTCTTATCGAATGAGTTACTACCGACTCCTCGGTTAGCTGAAGGAAATTTTGGACACGTTCTCTTTGTGTGGCCTGGAACCCTGCACCTTCCGCATTTCCTTGGCCTTTTGGGTTTGCCCGTAGAAGAGTTTCCCCCCGGATTACCTTTGGTCTTGACTATATTAGGATCCCCAATGCCAAACAACTTGGTCTTCCTATTTCCTTGAACACTGTTGGGGTTATCCTCCTTTGTCATTGCCAAGCGTTTCTTCAACCGCCACAGAAACTGGACGGCTACTTCCCTAGCCTCTTTGAAATCCAAGTCTGCGTGTGAGGCATAATACGATACTTCGTTGAAAAGTGAGCTTAATATACCGTAACATGCTGTCTGAGTTAGTGTGGTATCAATTTTGCTATGACTATGTACCTGATGGTTACGCCTATGTTGCCTTGCCCACCTCTGCAAGACACAATTCTGAGGAATACACAATAGATGGTTTAATTTCATAACACAAATCATGTGGCAGCAGGGTATGCCAAACGATTCAAATTTCAAGCAAGAACACATCATTCGATTCTCTGCTGGATGATAGTCAACTGTCCATGTTTTCTCAGGTGACCCGTATTTAGATAAGTAATACTTGTGATGGTCTATCCCCTCGATCACAACTGTTTTCTCCACAATGTACTTTCCTGCTCGGTCAAGTTCCTCACGAAATAACAAGAAAATATTTCGAGTGAACATGTCGGCTCCATGTTTCTCTAAACGCTTCAGTGGTGTAATCAAAACCGGAAAACTATTCTCTGTTCGGACCTCTGCCTTTGCCTCTCTATTTCGAATACGCCCAAGAGCCCTATCATAATGTACCATAAATTCAAATAGCCTTAGTCTCTGTTTTAGAAATTGGTTGAAATAGGCATTCATGCCTTCTACCCGTTGTGTACTCGAAGCCCCAGCAAACATATAGCCACGAAGGTATGCCTGAGCCCATAAAGAACGTTTGCTATAAGTCTCCAACACCCAAGGTTTTTGCTCAATATTGTACTGTTTCACCACCTGATCCCAAGCATTTTCGAACTCATCTATTTCACAATCCATTTGCATACACCGCTTGAAATCTTCTTGAAACTCAGGTTTGTGGATATTTGTCGCGGCATTTCGCGACAGATGCCACGAACAAAGACGATGCCTACAATCCGGAATGACTTCTTGAATTGCCTGACGCATTGCCCTATCACCATCTGTCACTACGGACACAGGTCGTTTGTCATCCATGGCCTCCATTAAGGTTTCCAGCACCCATGTGTATGTTGCAAGCGTCTCATCAACCAACAAGGCACAACCAAAAATAGTCGTAAGAAAATGGTTACTCACGCCAGCTAAAATGACAAACGGTTTCTTATATGCATTAGTTCGATAGGTTGTGTCGAATATCAGTACATCACCGAAAGCAGCGTAGTCCATCCGAGACTTCGAGTCTGCCCAAAACAATTTACCTAGCCGGTTGTCCTCATCCACGGTATACTTGAAGAAAAATAACGGGTCAGCATCGGCTCTCGCAGATAAGTAACCCAAAGCACCCTCTGCATCCCCGTCTTTGAGTTCTACTCTGCGCTCAACTTCAATTTTGTTCTGCAAATCTTTGAGAGTGAAGCCCACATCCCCGTACCCCCCTGATTCATTGACCTTCAAATCCATGATCTGACCTGTCTTCACACCGACATTGTGCATAGCTTTTGTTTGAGCTTTAACCGCATCACTCACACGCCTATGCGAGAGGAGGAAAGACACACAACGTTTCTCTATAAATGGATGGTTGTGTTCATCGTCAAAGTGAGTCACCACATATTTTTCAAATCCTTTATCATATCGGATGCTGAAAGTAGCTCGACATCCAACTCTAGTTTCATCCCTAGGGGGTCTTTTCCGATCCTTACGGTCCAAATGTTTTTTTGCTCTTTGACCTTGCTTTGAACATACCCATTTCCTCTTACGAAGCACATTGGCTTCGTCAACTTTCAACCTATCTTTCCGTATGCTAAACCCCATTTCCTTAGCGTATGCATTGTAGAAGGCATGTGCATCATCCTCCGAATCAAATTTCTGCTCGAGAATGTCATTCTTACTATAACTGCTAGAAT
This sequence comes from Rhododendron vialii, assembly GCF_030253575.1. NCBI lineage: Eukaryota > Viridiplantae > Streptophyta > Magnoliopsida > Ericales > Ericaceae > Rhododendron > Rhododendron vialii. The sequence goes on along the minus strand of NC_080569.1, from coordinate 21,234,698 downwards.
TAAATTTATCATTCTGGACATTTGCATGACCACCCTGACTACCATCGTACTGATCCATAATATCTACATACCAAGAAAAGTAAAGGGCTATAGTTAAAACAATTAAATAAAAACACATAAAATGGATAACTATACCCAATTGATGATTGAGTTTAACCATGAGCAATCATAAGAAGCTTTGAGAATTAACGGATATATGATATTTACCAAATGCTTAAAAACAGTTCATCAAGTCTCTAAATTGACAGCGTGAGTATTTTTAAAAATTGAAATTCCGATAGGACAAGAGACGTGCACATCCACTCAAAGTGTAAAAAGTGATAGCCAAATGTATTGGACGCATACCTCTCTTTCCTCTCTTGACTAATTGACCTAAGCCAATTGGTCTCAAATTGAAGTTCCGAGAGAGTTGGAGAATCAGTACTCTTTCACAAGACGTGGAGAGGGAGAGAGATGGGTGACTGGTTAATTGTCTTCCCTTTCTTCTACTCAATTTTATAATCAAATGTTACTCTATTTTACTTAACATATTTGGTGGAGTTATTTTCTAAGCATGTCAGTGTCCTAGTGGGTTATTGTATGCATGAAAATCAAAAACCAGTTGTACCCTCCATGGTCCAACCATAGGACTATAAAAAATACTCCTTGTGATTGTTAGAATTGTACCAGGTTGTCCAAGGGGAAAATAACTGAATAAAGAACCATGGTCTGAATTTTAACTCAAAAGGCATGAGCATATTCTGATATTAGCATCCATAAACAATTAATTAGTTCAATTTTCTCACAAACTAAGATGATATGTATTACGTAGAGCTAATTTTCATCATAAATTGGAGTCATATAGTTGAGAGAAGCATTTTATCAAACACATGGTTCGCAGTGAAACTACGAAATCAAAATTTTCATTCAACTATGAATAGCATTAAAGTAAGTGGTAGTGTTCTAAAAGTCAGCTGGCTAGTCCCCGGCTAGACGGCTGACTAGTTGGCACCTAGGCGCTAGGCAAGCCCTTTTCTGCTTGACTAGTGCCTAGCAATTTTTAAAACATTGATAAGTGGTATTAACTAAGAAGGAAACATTGCAAGGTGAAGCTGCAGCTTGCAGTAGTGAGACTAAATCTCGGCATTCTGCTTTGTAGGGGAGCCCCTCATTCACTAGTCAAACTGTACTATTGTTCTCTTCTAGTATAGATCATTTTCAAACTTTAGATCCACGAGGGCTTGACTATGTATCTTCAACTTCACCAGATATAAAATGCTTTGGTTCACACTTTTAACGTTTTTCCATTTTATTCGGAACTGCAGATAATACGAAATGCTACTGATATTCTTTTGAAGCTGAAATTTAAATTTTGTCGTTGTTCTTCTGTGAGCCTTGAAATGTTGATATGTGCGGCAGTTATTGATGATGCTATGTGTGAATCAATTAGTTCAGTTTTCTCACAAACTAAGATTATATGTATTACGTAGAGCTAATTTCCATCATACATTGGAGTCATATAGTTGTTGACAGAAGCATTTCATCGAACACGTGGTTCGCAGTGCAACTACAAAATCAAAATTTTCATTCAACTATGAATAACATTGATGTGATGAAGGCAAAAAAAAAACTACACAATCAAAGGTTGAACCAATTCCTTATCTATGGAAAAGCCCTAGTTTTTCCCTACAGAAAAAACTAATTTCTAAACCCATGAAAGGATTTAATTAAAAGGAACAAGATGGAATGAGCCCGCGGTTGCTCCTCTATCGTTATGTGTAGGGTGAGAAATCACCATTACCAGGCCCGAAGAGAAAGGGAGAGAGACTTACTGTCACGCTAGCGAAGGACGTCCGAGTGCGTGGTCGTCGAACCAGAACGAGCAGTGGAAGGGACAGAGAATCAGAGACAATAGTCCTGCGAAATCAGACGGATTGAGATGCGGGAGGATTGCGGAGGAAATCATTCGAGTGAGGTCTTCGAATGGTTTAAAATTATGGAGGTCTTCGGATTGCGGAGGAAATCGTCAGAGGAAATCGTCAGTGGGAGGGAGAGAGAGCCTGTGAGGAGATATGGAGAGGGCGAGAGAGTCAGGGAGGGATAACCACCGTTTACCTGTTAAGCCAGTTTTTTATTTTGTTAATTGACCTAATAAATGAGTGGTCCGGATTATTCACATCTAAATCCAATGGTTTAAAATTGTGGTGTGTACGGTACATCTCCTAATAAAGGGTGTGTACCATAGGACTACCCTATATATAGTACAAACATTTACAATGAAAGAATAAGAATACAGGGAAACGTCCTATAATTAAGGAAGAAAATAAAAGTACTTACTGAATTAAGGATATTGACAATATCATATCCTTAATTCTAGCATCGATCGTGCTATGGAAATTGACCGGAATTCCTGATGGCCACGCGGATACACTCTAGGTCTCGCACGGTTGATCCGAGCCGTTCAATAGTTAAAATAGAAAAAGAAAAAGAGAAATCGAGTGTGTTTGTGAAAAATCAGCTCAATCCGATAGTATTAGTTTAAGTGCTTGATCAAATCTTTCATTTTTTTATTAAGGTTTTGAATCCTGAAATCTGAATGAAAAAATGGAAGATTGAATCTAGCATCTACACATATTAAAGTTAGCTGATTTCTCGCAAGCTCACTAGGGTTTTTTTTTTTAATTAGTGAACAACTCGGATCATCTGTACGGATCCGGAGTGAGCCCCTGGGCCATTGGTACGTTTGGTCAGTACCTTCGGTGGATTTCTATATCATTTTCTTAGTAAAATTCGTGAACATTTTGATAAGCTACGCTTAGAATTCAACATGCATGGTGCCAAATTATTGAGTCATGCATGTAGCTTATTTGCTTTATTCTATTCTTATGAATCTATGACGATAAAAAGCGTATTGGTATATTAATTATTTGGCTATTATCCAAATAATTATATACCAAAAGGCTAAATTGTATTATCAAAATTAGGCCTTGCAATTAACAGATAAGGAAATAATCAATATATATATATATATATATATATATATATATATGCTCTTTCTCTCTCTTTCAAAAAGATAAATACTGTTAGGCATAAGTTATTCTTGCGACAGCCAACAAGCTAATTTTTGTCAAAAAGTGCCAAAAAGTTCTCAAGTCTGCTTGTAATCATAGCGTCACGCAATTAATTAAGCTTTGTAAAAGTAAGCACGAAAAGCATAATCTTTTGTTTAATTAGAGAGATTGGGATGATGTCAAAATATCACTGTTTACGTGTTCGAAAGCGATTACAATTAATTGACCTAATTAATTAAAGTACCATCATCCATTTCCAAACAAGTCGTACGGGAGGAGTACCGACAATAATCTTGTCAATTTTCCACGAAAAGCCCAAAAAACACAAAAGAGAATCAAACGCTAATATAACTAACTAAGGTAAGCTTTGTTGGTCAGGACTCTTACATCTCATTAGGAGGTTAAGAGTTTGAGTCTCTCTACTTGCGTATGAGTGTTTTTTTTTTAGAGGACTTTTCTTTCTTTATTTGTTTCTACCCTATAATGGGCTTATTTCTTGTATTGGTTGAGTTGTTGGATTTGATTATCTCGTGGACTCTCACAATTGATGTATTGTCCAGGATTTGTACTTCAGATTTGATGTAAAATGATATCTTCTATCAATTGACAAAAAAAATACTAATAATGACGTAATTAGTAATAATAACAGTTTCTTTCCAGTAAGAGATCCCTTATTTTGTTAAAATACGAATTTTTCATTTCATGGTCATATTATGATGATCCAAACCGTTCAACTTATTTAGAACATATTTTAGGGGTATCAACGAGAAATAAGCTCAAAATATGACTAGAAGTGCTTGATCCAAACATTTTTTTACATATTGTTTGGATCAAGCACTTTCCGGTCACATTTGAGCTGATTTCTCGCGGGTACCCTTAAAAATATGTTTTAAGAGCATCCACAGTGGAATAAGCAAAACAAAAAAATTGTTAAAATTAGCAATGTTGGATAAAAAAAGTGCTCACATTGGAATAACCAAACCTTGCAGCCTCTTAACAACTCATCAAATTTTGGCTCTTCAATAATCAAAACAAGTAATATTTTGTCAATAATCAAATTTTATCTCTCAATCAAGTACACCAACATTACACAAAAACATTCTCTCTCTCTCTCTCTCAACAATGTTTTCGAAAAATAATTTTAAAAAACTGTATCTTTCAGATTTTTTTTTCAGAAACCCCTTTTTTAACAAAAAAGAAAATTTTCAAAAATTTAAAAAACTGTAAGTAAATAAAGTGTGTTTTTCAAAAAACTGTTTTTGAAATTTCAAAACTCTTTTATAGAAAATTATTTTTTTTACACAAAATATGTTTTAAAAAAACTGTATTTATAGTTTTTAAAATTTCAAAATTATTTGTGTAAATACAATTCTTTCAAAATTTCTCAAAATTGTATTTATAGTTTTTAAGTGAACAAAGTGTGTTTTTTGAAAAACTGTTTTTTGTTTCGAAAAACTTTTTTTTTTTTTAACTGTTTCTAACATAAACTCTTTTTTTTCCTTCAAAAACCGTTTTTTCAAAAAGTATGCGTGAAATGAAGGAAAAAAGTTTAGAAGGCCCATTGGTTTTGATTATGGGCAAAAAATAACCAATGTGGGATTTGACGTTGTTAACTTTAGCAACCTCTAAATGAATAATCAAAATCTGATGTGGCATGTTTTGATTATTCACATTTGCTTATTCCACTGCTGATGCTCTAAACAAGTTGAACAATTTGGATAATCAAAATATGATACGGAAAGCTCCAAACTATGAGGTCCGCATTTAAGGTCTTCATTTTAAAGTCTTTATTAGAAGCTTACTAAATAAATCTATATGGTACTTTTATATCTCATATTTTTTAGTTATACTCCCTCATTCCTATTTTCTTTGGTCTTTTTCGATATTCCCGCCGTTCTTTAAACTCTTATATTTTTCAATTTATAATATATTTCATAATTTTGAAAACTTTGTATTATAAATTTAATCAAGAACTATCAAACAAGATCCATATTTCATATTTTTTAAATTTGTATTGAAAGATATAAGAATTTAAAGAACGACACAAAAATATCGAAAAAGTCTAAAGAAAATGGGACGAAGGGAGTGTGTGTATATTATGTGTTTGAATCCAGAGTGGAAGAATTCTAACCAAACATAGAATATGTGATACCTCTGATATGTAGTTGATCTAATACTCGTGTGTGTGTATATATACTGGCCTTCTTTAACAAAAATTTGTTCATACATGTATTACATTCCTCTTACAGCCCGTCATTTGAGTGTGATATATTCAATTGTGAGACGAAAGCTTACACAATAGCTAGAGAGGAATCCAATGGAGGCAAATGAGCGTCTATAGACCGGACAAACTATTATAGAGGGCAATCAGAGTACATGATGTGGAGCTCTAATTACAAACTTGCCTAGCGAGATCAAGTATGTAGAAAATAAAATTAATATCGAGCACATGACCAACAGACCGCCAAGGTAAATCCATACATAAACTGAACTAATCCGGACATAAACCGGACTAAATCAGGACAAAAATGAAATAAAGCAAAAAATACATTTCCCTCTGTCATTGAGCAGCCCTTCTCTTGCCTAGCCCCCTACCCATCAAGCTCCCAAGCTGGCGACCACGCGGCTGCGAACCTAGAAGCGGAGCGGTGGCGAACGACAAACGGTTTTGGTGGAGAAGGGGAAAGAGAAACCAAATCTGAAGGCAGGGATTGGTTCATCCCCTCCCGCCGCCCAAATTTAGATATTAAACCCAAGGAGAAGGAAAAAAGAAAGTGTAATGGCTATTTTAGAGTTAGAGAGAGGTGCTCTTGTTTTAGGCTAGTATATTCACAAGGCTCTAACTTGTAATAGGATTTTAAAGAACTAGTAATGGTTAGATAAAATCAAGCTTCTTTTTTTAGGGGAGGAGGTATGATCTTGAGAGCTCAAATAAGTTCCAAATTTCCAATGCTGACAAAAGGCTGTGATTTTTAAGCATTCTAAAAATCGGCCATGGGGCAATTGTAATAAGCAAACAGTGTCCAAAAAAAGTCAAAACGTTTTTGTTCCACATATTCTCTTGTATGTTCACAAATATTTTTATTTACTTCATCCGTTCCAAATTCTTGGTTCTATACGGTTTTACTTGCAATTTTTAATTACTTATATCTCTTAATGTATATATATATATTTTTTATGTTTTTGAAACATTATTTTATAAAAGTAATTGAAATCTATGAAATAAGATACATATTGCATATTTTAAACAATATACGTTGAAAGATATAAATCATTAAAAATTACACATAAAACCGTAAAGAACCAAGAATTTGAGACGGAAAGAGTATTAATTTGTTATCAAATGTCAATCCCTTTATATATATATATAGCATTCTAAAAATTGGCAAGTGGGGTGTCAGTGCAATTGACACGGCTTCTTATCCCTTTGCATGAGGTGCGGGGTACCGTTCGAGTCTGCCCTCCCCTTAATACTATCAAGTACTACTGTCAACCCGGGAAATTATTGAGGTGCGAGGTTCGAGGACCCGTTGAGGTGGACCTGCTCCTTACCACTGTATCTGCAATGGAGAGAATAGAAAAACAGAAACTACTTGCTCGGGAAATTATTCAGTGGTTCTCTGACATCAAAACGTAATGCTCTACCGTCGATAGTTGCACATATGTGTAGGTGCACGACTAATATATTCCAAACGATTGGTATGATTGTAATTTGTAAAGGACCCAATACCGTTGATAATTTTTTTTGAACGGCAATACCACTTGATAATTGAGCCTAACTATGGGGAGTGGGTACACCATTTGGGGTGGACCCATCTCGAGGTTTCACATTAATTATCGGAGCCATTCAAATTTTTTAAAAATATTAATTCAAGAGTTTCTGCAAAAAATTACCTCGTATGAATATCCAAAAGTGATTGATCGATTTAATCTATTTTTTATTTCTGCAGGGATCAAGCCTTTACTCATATTTGAATGAGCTGATTTTTTATAAGAATTTTTAAAAACATTTTTTAAAAACAAATTGGATGATTTTAATCATTTGTTTGGAATTCCGAGATGGATCCCACACAATTCATTCTACATTACCCATAGTTTTTTAAAGTTTTTTTTATTTAATAATTCCTGTAATATAGGTAGTTAGTAGTTATTTGATGTTGGGTGTGAAGCCAATTTCTGCGCTTGAAGCTGTTGCTGTCAGGTAGGGATCAAGACGGACTCAAGAAGGAGTTACGGTCTCAAGATGGGCTCAGGATGAAGTCTGTCTGGACGGTCGCTTGTGTTTTCCCTTTCGGACAGTCGTGACGAGACTTACGTATATTCAGTTTGGATGGTTTTGACTTCTGTCCGGATAATCGGGCACAGTCTAATAAAGCCCTGAATCAGTTTTTTAGAGTTAGAACATCATATCCTTGATTAAAAAAAATTGTACTTGTAGAGACGGAGAGGGTTTCCTATATGAGTAATTATTCCATGTCCCTAAATTTTTTTCCCACCACACTTTGGTGGAAGAAGAGTTTGGTACACCACGTGGTGGTGCTTTGGAGGCATTGAATAATTTTCCTTCCTATATTGAATTGATGTAGCACTGGAAGAGTATGCAATTGGAGTAGGCAATTGTTTTTTTTTTTATCAATCGATAGAATAGATCATTTACATCATATATGAAGTACAAAGTACAAATCTGAAACACTACATCAATTATGAGAGTCCACGAAATTTCTTCCAAGCCAAGCCTGTTTTGTAACATTATATCCTCGAAGCCCTCTCCGCAACACTGCACTTCCTTCTAGGCCATTTTTCCCAATGTACAACGCTAACATTAGGAAAATTATCCTATGTAGATCGAACATTAGATTGTAATGCACAATTCATATATATCTAAAACTTTAAACACTTATAACTGTGTTGTGCATATCCAAATTTAAAAAAAAAAAAATCAGAAATCTACTAGACGAGATCTTTTAAATAAGATCCATTTTCGATATGAAATTAATTATGTATGTGTAAAAACATTTATTTATATTTCTTAATGAAGAATTCATCCCCTCTAGACAATTCACTCCCACCAAAGTGAAATAATTCACTCCTCAAATGCAATATTTACACCCTTCTAAGAGACAATTCACATCTCATCTTATACAAAATTCACATTCATATGCAATAATTCACACTCTTCTGTAACAGACAATCCATACCTCCTCTTATACATAATTAACACCCATACAAAATAATTTACACCCCTCTATAACAGATAAGTCACACCCTCTATAACAAACAATTCACACATTCTATAACCAACAATTCACACCCTCTATAACGGCCAATTCATACCACCTTAAACTCCTGTTTTACTCAATTCACATCTCTAAAAAAATAATTGGCATCCTCCTTGTATACACAATTTACACTCATATACAATAATTCACACATTGATTAAAAAATCGAAAAATCTAATCTCAAGGAAGATTTGCAGGGAACCACGCAAAAAAAAACACGTTTGGGCCCATTCCGGGTCCCACAAATATCTAGAAAAATATCCATAAATTTTTGAATATTATTTTATGGGGCTCTGTAAAAAATCAGCTCTAATGGATATCGGTAAGTATTACTTTTGGATTCGTAAAGGCGAACTTCGAATCCAAAAGTCGCCCCTACGAATTCAAAAGTAATACTTACCGATATCCGTTAGAGTTGATTTTTTACAGGGCCTCATAAAATAATATTGAAAAATTTATTGATATTTTTCTAGATTTTTGTGGGACCCAGAACGGGTCCAAACGCGTTTTTCCTTACGTGATTCTCTACAAATCTTCCTTGCGAATAACAGGGCTTTTAACAAATAGTTCACACCCAAAATATACACAACAATTCACACCCACAATAACAGACTATTCATCCTGTTATACACAATTCGCACATCTTGTTATACACAATTCACACTCATTTATAGTAATTCGCACCCTCTATATCAGCCAATTCACACTCGTAATTTTTTTTCACATAATGTCATATCTAATATGAGTCTTGTTTGATAGATCTCTTGAATAGGTTCTAAAAATATAAATTGCACAAAAAATAAATATACATAATAAAAGATATTGCATTGCAAAGTTTGTGATGCAAAAAGGTAATAATATATGTCCACATCAACATGAGGGCCTATGTGGAAGGGAAATACAATAAAGAAAACTCTAAAAGCGAGGTCGGTTTAGAATTTTTCAAGGATAACCAAGTCCAACAATTCAACTAAAACCCTATTTTGGAACGTAAAATAAGTACTTATTTTTTAAAAAGACAATTTCAAACTCAAAAATAATGTATTTACGCAAATAATTTTTCTACCAATATGGATCTTGTTTAATAGATCTCATCAAGATCTTTAATACAGTGCAAAAAAAATTAAAAAATTATTTTTTATTTACATTATTTTTGAGTTTGAAAATATGAAATAAGCTGCTTATTTTTTAAAAAGGTTTCTGGAACGGGGCCTAATACCAGAAATAAAACCATCATAGAGAAAGAACAAAGTACAAAGAAAAAAAGAAAAAGTCTCTCTAAAGAAAAAATACCCACACGCAGGTGGAAAGATTCGAATTCCTGATCTCATAATGAGATGCAAGAGTTTTGGCCAATTGAACGCTAGCACCAATTGGTAGAGTAGGCAGTTGTTAAATATTGTATATCTGTGTGTTTTGTTCTCTCTCTGATTTGTTTTCTGTGTTTCATAGAATCATAACATTCAAGATTCTAAGAATTTATGTATGTGGAGTACACAAGTGCAAGCGGCTCTCTCTCTCTCTAATCTTAGCCATTGCACCTCTTTGTTTCTCCCTCCCTCTCCCTCCCCTTAGGATTTTCATCCTAAAAAAGAGGGGGAGGGGGGCACAATCTCCCCTATGGAGATTTTTTTCTCCGTTGACTTTCGATCGGAATCTCTTTTTCCCTCCTTTCATCACTCTCCACCCTCATCGTCCCCTCCTGCCTCCAAACGCCTTGGTCTCTCTGGTTCCTCTATCGCCGAACCTCCTCCATCATATTTGCCAGTGACTCGTCTCGAGTGATGTGATTCAGATGTGCGGTTGTGGGTGTGGAACTTTTGTGCATGATTGGGTTACCAGAGTTGGAGATCTATGTTGGTGGATGATGATGACGAGGTTTTTTTTTTTTCATTTTCTTGTTGGTTTGTGTATTCTTCTCCCTTTTGTGGAGGTTTTCTCTCAGTTGGGTTGTTTTTTGTTGTTTCTTGTTTATGCAGGAAAAAAAGGTTTAGTTGTGTAACGCCCCGATTTTCGGAAATAAAATCGGAGGTATTAAATATTAATTTTTTTGAAAATTTATTAAATTAAATTCAAAATCTCAAACAGATAATTCACCCTAAAGATTCATCTATTACAAACCATTGCGGAATACTGAAAATAGTCTTCGTGATAATAATTTAGACAAAATAACAGAGCCGTCTTCTAGGATTGATACGGATCCCAAGCGTATACTTGCTCAGTCTCCATCTCCGGATTCATCTCTAGGTAATATCGCCCTCCTTCAGGGTCCTGAGTCTCTACCTGATTCTCTGCAAAATCTGACACGGATGCCAGACAATCCGTGCCTGAGTGAAAAAGTTCACCCCGTAATATAATCCAACCCAATCACCCCTCCTTTACAGTTAGCATGCAGCAGGATAAATATGGTACGAAAAGTAAAACAAAGATTTTTCACATAACTTGATTTATTACTATCCATTATCCTATCGTGCGATCTAAGATCTCATCCACGGGATCTTTCCTCCCTAGCCGCTAGCCATGCTCGGTCTCATGAGATCACTTCCCTTTGCTGTCGCAGTTATACCGAGCGTGTGCACCCCAATCACTACAACAAGGGGAAAGCTTATCATGCCTGAATCACAACTAGGGTTCGCTTATCTTATACACCACTTCACAATCATCACATTCATCACTGGGCTTACTTTGCCAGTTTCAATTCATCATTCATCACTGGGCTTACTTTGCCAATCATCATTCATCACATTCATCACTGGGCTTACTTTGCCAGTTTCAATTCATCACTGGACGCCCGCCAGGTTTTATCATCAGAAAATATCACTGGATCACCGCCAGGTTTTAGCATCAGAAACAACGCTGGACCACCGCCAGGTTTTATCATCAGAAAATATCACTGGACCACCACCAGGTTTTATCATCACAAACAACGCTGGACCACCGCCAGGTTTTATCATCAGAAAATATCACTGGACCACCGCCAGGTTTTATCATCACAAACATCACTGACCAACCGTCAGGTTTTACTGTCGCAAAATATCGCTGGACCACCTGCCAGGTTTTATCAAAACATCACTGGGCTTACTTTGCCAGGTTTTATCAAAACATCACTGGGCTTACTTTGCCAGGTTTTATATCATCACTAGACTCCCGCCAGTTTCAATTCATCGATCAACACTGGGCTTACTTTGCCAGTCTATCAATTTATCACTGGACACCCGCCAGTTTCAATCTCATCACAAATCTCAACATCACGCCTGCAGGCAATCTAGAAATAAAACTTTCCAATTCATCCATTATCTAGTATCGTCTATGTGAACTCTATTCGCATACCACCCCATGTCTCTAGGGTCCAATCTATCACTCAAATCGATGCAATATACAACAAATCAATAATAATTAAAACAATTACTAAACAACGTAATCACACAACTTGTTATGAACGGGCCGTTGCCCTTAATCTTGTATAGTCATAATGTCAACAATAAAGTAAGAGTTTTAAAAGGAATTTAAAAGGAAAATTTTCTAGGCTTTTATTAATTAATTCTAAGATAATAGATTAATTAAAAACTAATTAAATACATTAATTGGATAAAAATATTTAAACATTTATCGTGACCTAAATAAAAGTCTTACAGGTCCTATACAACTAGTCGAGTGTCAAAAGTTGGGTCCGGAAGGTCACGGGATTAATTTAAATAAAGACGTTTAAATAAAGTGGCCGAAAGTGAATTAAATAGATAATAAATAATTTGCAAATTTAAAATATGCTACTGTTAACAAGATTTCATCCTCAGAATATAGAGAATCTAAATAAAATTATTCGGGCATTTATAATAAGGTTATAAGGTCGTAAAGAATTTTTAATTGGAAACGCTATAAAAATAACGATAAATATTAAATTAAATAAATACAATATTAATTTAACAAGATATCATCTTTGAGGTGTGAGGAATCAAGAAAAAATAGTGTGGATGTTAAAAATATTATTTGAAAGGTCACCATTATTTTTCGTTTGTAAACTTTGATAGATAACGAACAAATAATTTAATAAATAGATAATTAAATAAAAAAAATATGACCTTAACAAGTTATGATCTTTGGAGTGTGAAAAGTCTAGGAAAAATAGTTCGGGGGTCGAAAACGATGTTCGGAAGGTCGAAAAGTCGCTTCGAACCAAAACAGTGAAAACCGCAGGGTTGGACCGGTCAGAGGTTGCGGCTGGATCCTCTGCCGCAACGTTGGCTCTGGTTCTTGCGGCCCGAACCTTGCGGCCGCAAGGTTGAAGGCAGAAAACGTATTTTTTTTTATTTTGGGCTCGGTTTTCGATGCATGGAGCCATAAGGGCTATTGGGTTACGCATAAAAACACTAAATATACTTAGAGGAGTGTTTGGAAGGGATTATACTACCTTGAATTGGATTGAATTGATTTAAAACCGAAACTTGAACTTTTGGGGAAGACGACTACGGTTTTGGCGATCGGGGGACTTTGGGCTCGAATTGAATGATGCTTGGGGATGCTTGGGATTGAAGGAAGAGATTGGAATGGTCAATTCGGATCTCGGTTGGTCGTGGCTACGAAACCCACTTTTCTCTCTCTTTCTTTCTCTCTCTAGAACTCCATGGATTGGAGTTCGGTTTTTCTCCGATTCCTCTCTCTTTATGGACTGGTGGGGCGTGAGAAATTTCGTGGTATGCCCTAGGGTCGGGATAATGAGGTATATATAAAGGAAAATTTTTAAAGAAGGGTGATAAAATTGTGTTTTAATGGGATTCAAACTCTTGGCCGAATATGGACGAAAAATAGGGTTAGGGAGGAAGTAGAGGTTGAGTAGGAGAGGAAGAGATGGAAGGAATTTCGTATGCATGCATGCATGTAATTTGAAAAAAATAATAATAGTAAGATAATTAAGATAAGATAATTATATTTGTATATATCCATAAGGAAAAATATATATATATATTATTAATACGAATAATACTTTTTTTTTATGATATTATAAATGCTATTAATAATATTAACTCTATTATTTAAAAAAAAAAAAAATAGGGTCGAAAATCCGGGTTGTTACAAGTTGGTTTGGGGTATAGTCTGTGAGATGAATCTTCGCCGTCGTGGTTACTTGGTCTTTTATCTAAGGACGAGTTTTCATCTTGATGTAATATTTGGTTGGAGTTATAATATCATCCGTTATCGGTTTGTAACGTAGTTGGATTAAATCCTGACATTTTCCAAGTCTAAATTCGAAGGTGAAAACTAACGACTTGTCAAGTAAATTTTCACAACGTACATTAGTTACCCGTTAGAAAGCAATTGACATGTCACCATCGTATGATCCCTTGTACGTGTGGTAAAGCATGGGTTAATCCTACAGTTTACCTACTCTTTCAAAAGGATAATTAAAATAATAAACATGGACCAACATTATTATTATCTTTTTCATTTCGCATTAGAATATGTAATTTATTACGCAACATGTTTCCCTAGAAAACAACATATCACTTGCAACATTTTTCATGACAATTTTTAATTTATGGGTACTTTGTAAAATAGTTTAATGGGAAGTGCTACAATACACATTCTTTATTTGGGTGTGTATCATATGCACCCTTATTAAAATACACCAAAATGTTATGAATTCAAAAATGTTACGAATCTATTGCTAAAAAGTTACGAATCATATTGTTGAAAAGTTACGAATTTTTAGTATAAAAGTTACGATACGAAATAAAATGTTATGAATGACCGGTCCTACAAGTAATTTTTTATGAGGTGGCACAATATGAACCACACAATAGGTGCATATGGTACACACCTTAAAGGGGTGTGTATTGAAGACTTTCCCTAGTTTAATTAGTTTTATCGACAAATGACAACTCGTATACTGTATATATATATAGTAATAGATCTAAAAGAATTCCGATTAAAAAAAGCACAATTTCTAAAAGAAGTGGCATACGTGATTGATATTTAGGGACGGAAAGAGTAGTAGATTTTAATTGTTGAGAATTTGAATTACTTAGAAATGAGCTTCCAATCATATTCAAGTTATGTTTTTACTTGTTGCAATTGTATTGATGGGTCATGACGGTTTCTATCTCGATGATTTGAGTAGTTTTTCGTTTAGATCTCCCAAATAGTTTATGAATGCTAAATAAAGATAGTCCCTTTTTCAAGAGACAAATGATTCGATTAGGTGGTTATCGATCTCGACGATCTGATTCCGATCGATCAAGGTAAATCTTAGTATTTCATAAGCAAATGGCTTTGATTAACTAGGATGAATTTTGTGATTGACCCTCCACCTCAAACTATACCTGGGAAGCTATGTTTCGTATGCATTAATAATGTTAAAAGAAACATTTACATTTTTTTAAACAAATTAAATTATTGTAGAACATTTATCGGACATATCCAACCAAATCAATCAATTGAAAGTATGCCAAGTTTTTAGATTTCGCTGACAGTTGATTTATTGGCTATTAGAGCATCTCCGACCCATTTCTATTTCTTCAAAAGAGAGAATGAATGTGACATAATGGGAAGATTTTGTAATTTACTCCCTATCTTCTTCACTTTTTGGGAGAATTTTGAAGGACTCATTGTATTTTTTAGAGATTTGATCTCTAAAATGAAAGTATGGTCTCTCCATATTTGGAGATCCAAAAGTAAATTTTGGAGACCAAAATCTCTATGATAATGGGTTTCCCCAAAATTCTCCAAAAAAGTACAAAAAATGAAAACAGATGGGATAAATTACAAAATATTCTCTTAATATATCACATCCATTCTTTAGTAGTTTGTAGAAATAGATATTGATTAGAGATGACCTGAGATATATAAACTCTTTTGATATCTGTCATTCGAGTTTTTTTTTAAAATAATTGTAAAAGCAAAAAATCAGTTGGATAGGACAACCTTTCATTTTTTACGGAAGCAACTGTTATGTTCTGCTAAGGGTTTTTTAAAAATAAGTATTTATTTGCCATTTCTGAAATTAAAAATAATGTATTTACGAAAATAATTTTTTCAATTTTTTGTATTGTTCAGAAGATCTCATCGATATCTATCAAACAAGATCCAGATTGTAAAAAAAATTATTACAATAAAATGAGGGACTATTAAATTGGAACCGATGAAGTATAAATTGGGACAAAGAGAGTATAAATTAAGGCATGATTTCTACGATAAGAGTAAATATGTACTGAAAGTCTGAAACTAACGCCGACTCTTACGATAGTTTCAGTACATATCGATCTACTCACGTTCTACGTACACACATTAAGACACAAATTTGTCCGAAACCAATAAACCATTTAGGATTTACTCACAGCCAATAGTTCCGAACCGATATGCGTCGATGTGCAGTTTTTTGATGGTAAATAGGCCAATGAAAAGCTTAATTACGAAATTTATACTATGTTTTTAGTCGCTTTTAAGTTTTGTAAGTAAAGTAGGTAGGACCCTGTGATTGCCGGATTCTGATTTGAACTGAGTGTGCTTTTCGCGTAAAACTGAAAGGCACAGCACCAGTATTGTAGTACCCACCACAGGTGAAAAAAAGGCCCCACGGTTGGGTGTGACCTCTCTCGTTCGTTCATTCATTCATTCAGAGCTCAGTCGGCACACGAGGTTAATCAGACCAACGGCACTCAGAGAAGATGGGAACATTTATCGCCTCCAGTTGGCATGCTGTGGCACCACGTGTTCCTTCCTTGCTTCCTTCCCTTTAAGAGCGATCGTTGTCTCTGGACCGGACTCCTGTCGTTGACAACCACAGCACAGCACGTACTGAATCATTCACCCAGCGGCAGTGAGTGAGGTTTGACGAGACGACGTACGTCTCGTCTCGTCTCAGATGGAACTGCATGCCGACACTCCGTTTTAACGGAACGGAGTCATCATTCCATGCCCCTGTACGTGGAGCCATGCTCTAGCCTCTAGGGATGACCAGGAGCATAAAATAATTTCTCGATAGGCCAAAGCTAGCTAGCATCACTTGCTCACTCTGCCGACAGTCACCGTCGTTAAAATCTGTGGCATAACATTTGTCCCTTGCATAATTCTTCCATAAAATTCCCTTTGCTCTACGCTCTCGTTTTCAAAATTCCCTTTCCTTGCTTCTATTATGGTGCTTTACAAATAGTCTGAATGACTTATAAAAAAACGATCAATTATGGCCTCATTCATTATATATTACTCCCTCCGTCCCTAAATGTTTGGCACTTTCATGTTTTTTATTGTCCCATATTATTTGTCTATTTTGAAAAGTCAAAAGCAAAATATGATAAATTTCCTATGTTACCCTTTTCTTTTGGGTACCAAATTTCAAATTCAAATTTTCAAGTACTATTCAAAGTACACTAGAAGGGTAAGATTGGACACTTGATTTTTGCACAATACAATAATATTTGTTCCTTAAAAGTTAGAACTCCCAAAAGTGCCAAACATTTAGGGACGGAGGGAGTATCATCAATTGAGATTAACTCAATTGGCTAGCTAGAGCACCTGCATCGATCTCTCTAGAAGGTCAGGGGTCCAAGCACATGGGTGGTATCCCTCTTGTATTTGTTGAGATTATTTCTCCCTTTAATAAAACTATTAGTTGGGTTGAACTTTTAGTGATTGATTGATTGTGGACTTGTTTCCAATTTGCTGTAATTCTAATACTTGTATTTTCATAGCGTTTGAGATTTCCCTACACATGAAGCAAGTTTGGATCGACAATTAAAATTTTATTTCGTGAGATCAAGATAACAAAATTTGGCTTCAAACTATGGATAGGATCAAGTTACACCAGTTGTACCTTAGTGCTTCGGCATTGTGTAGGACCATACACTTTTCAATATAAAGGTAATGATTTTCGCACTCCCTTTTTTAATAAATGTACTCATTTTTATGTATTTTAATGAAAAAAGTTAGTACATACAAGGGTTTCACTTAGCTAAGAGACAAGAAATGAAGATGTATTCATCAAATAAGGAAGTATAAAAATCATTTCCCCGTAATACAGTACCTCAAACAAATACTGCTATTAGGACATATTTTCGAATACCTAAAGGGGACACCAGTTATAAACGGTATAACAAACCACAAAATGACATATCATTTTTTTAAAACGGCATAACATTTTATTATTATTATTATTATTATTATTATTATTATATTAGGTCATAATACTTTTTCAAAAATAGCATAACAAACCACTAGAAGGCATAACACTTTTTTGAAAGGCATAACCGGTGTTCCCTTTTGGGTAGGGGACACCATAGCATTTGCATACAACCTTATATCATTCGCAAGTTATATGCCATATGGTTTCACAAAAAGAAAAGGGGTATGCTAAATCTTTTGGAAAGAGAATTTAAATTTTGACATTTTAAAGTTTTGTGAATTTATAAACATAGCTTTTAATTCTGGCATTTTCAAATTTTTGTGAATTTATAAATGTAACTTTTAATTTTGACATTTTCAAAGTTTTGTGAATTTATAAACTTAACTTTTAATTCTGACATCTTCAAAGTTTTGTGAATTTATAAACGTAATTTTTAATTCTGACATTTTCAAATTTTTGTGAATTTATAAACGTAACTTTTAATTCTGACATTTTCAAAGTTTTGTGAATTTATAAACGTAACTTCTGCTTCTTTGAAATTTACAAGTGGGAGAGAACGAGGGTCTTGGTGGAAGAATGATTGAGTTAGCCCCGTGCTCTCTCTAATGTCGACCAAAACGTCTTGTCTCGTTATCTTAATTTGAACCGTTCAATTGTAGAGTTCATTAAACATCAAATTTGATGTAAAATCATTAGAATCGGACATTAATATTCACATGATCAATATAAATTTGGGGAAATGATTTTTACACTCTCCTTTTTTATGATTATATTTCATTCCTTGTATTTTAGTGCAACTTTTATGTGTAATTTTTTCGTTAAAAGACAACAAATATACTGCAGTATAAAACAAGGGGAGTGAAAATCATTCCCTTACATTTGTCTCATAGTATTTTTTGGAATTTTATAGTATATTTTTGAAATTTTATTGACCATTCATTTTTGTGTAAATAATGTTGTCCAACTATTGGACTAATGATATTCAATCAATATTACTTTTTTTTCTTGAATAATCCACAAAATGAATTTTATAATCTAAACAATTTAGATCACAATAATGAGATATCGATTGAGCCTATTGAGAGGGATCCGGGGATCCAGCAGCTAGGCAGAACTGCTGGAACTGCAGGGCACCAAAACGACGTCGTTTTGGTGCCAAATGGGAATGTCACTAAAGCCATCTAAACTACGTCGTTTTGAGCCAAGGAAATAAACAAAACCCTTATTCCGCTCATTCGCGCTCAAACGACGAAACGATTCAAACGATTAGGGCTGAGGGCTTCACAAGTTGAGATGGACTTTGAAGGTACATCCATGGCTCATCTTCCTCCATCCCCTGTAGATCTCGTTGATCATCCACCATCGGAATCGCCGGAATCATCATCTCCTCTATCCCCTCTAGGTCTCGCCGATCATCCACCTTCGGAATTGCCGAAATCATCATCTCCCACCAGGTATTGCATCCATCTCTATTTGGCTGTAGAATATTGTTGTTCTTTGAAAAAGAAAAATGATTGTTTTATTGACCAAGAACATGTAACAGGAGTTCTAAACAGAGTAGAACAAAAACATTGTTTTATTGTTTTAAATAGAGCCGAGTGATAAGTGTGCTTCGGTTTCATAGATTTTTATTTCAATCTTTCTGTTCTTTTGTGCCATTAGACAATATAATCAAAGATTTCCTGTTTTGCATTTAAGTATTTCAAGCTGTCAGAACTTGGATGAATGATTATTACTAAGATATTGTGTTCTATTGAGGAAATGTGACAATGACTTCTTAAATGGTTTGAGAAAAAGTATTTAACTTGTTTCCACTCAACTTAGAACTCTTTGAATCATTACTGACTTTTTAATTCATTCAATTTGTTATTTATTTATCATGTTAGTGCTACTTTTGATAAATATATTTGGATGTTAGAATGGAGGATGATGGGCGTGAGGAGAATGTCAAAGAAAGTGAGGAATTGATCAAAAAGTACCTTCCATGTCTTAAGATGGAGTTTGAATCGGTGAAAGCGGCGTTTGAGTTTTACAATGAATATGCAAGGATTACCGGTTTCAGTGTTAAAATATGTTACAGTAATTTAAGCAAGAGAGATGGCGTTATGATTAGTCGAAAATTTGCATGTAATAAGGAAGGACAAAAGGCAAAAGATAAACGGAACTTAGTTGTAGAACGACCTCACAAAGACACCAGAATTAATTGTCTTGCATCCCTGTTTGTATCATTGGACCGAGGAACTTCGAAATGGGTTGTGAAAAGGTTTGAAGAAAACCACAACCATCTTTTACATCTTCTCGAACATTCCCATTTGCTGAAATCCCACAGAATGGTAAGCGAGGCTCAGGCTATAAATATTGATATAGCTGCTGATATTGGTTTATCGCTTAAGGCATCGCACGATCTCTTAAGTGCCCAAGCAGGGGGGAAGGAATGCTTAGGGTTCACGCGGGAGGACCAAAAAAATTATTTGCGTTCGAGAAGACAAAGGAGCTTAAAGTATGGTGAATCGGGGGCTTTGTTGGGATATTTTCGTAATCAATCTGCTCAAAATCCATATTTCTACTATGCGGTTCAATTGGATGTTGATGAGAAGATAACCAATATTTTTTGGGCTGACCATGAGATGATTCACTACAAGAAATCAAGCCTTTTGCGAGGAAGCATATTCCTCGCTAAATACAATATTTTGCTCGCAAAAGCATTTTTGCAAGGAAATTTAATTCGTCGTCTTTTCCTCGCAAATGGGTAGTCTCTGATTCTTTTTTGCAACAAAAATAATTTTCCTCGCCAAAAATCTATTTTTTGCAAGGAAATTTGGTTCGTTGCTATTGAGTGAACCATTTTGCGAGGAAATTCATTTGACACTGATGTAAAACAAATTAGTCGCTATAAATATTCCGTTCCTCGCCAAATATGCATGTTTGGCGACAAAACATTTCCTCGCAAAATGGTGTACTCAATAGTTACAACTCAAATTTCCTCACAAAATATACATATTTAGCGACAAAGCATTTCCCCGCAAAATGGTGTACTCAATAGCAACGATCCAAATTTCCTTGCAAAATATACATGTTTAGCGACAAAATATTTCCTCGCAAAATGGTTTACTCAACAGCAACGACCCAAATTTTCTCGCAAAATATACATGTTTAGCGACAAAATGTTTTCTCGCAAAATGGTGTACTCAATAGCAACGACCCAAATTTCCTCGCAAAATATACATGTTTAGCGACAAAGCGTTTCCTCGCGAAATGGTGCACTCAATGGCAACAATCCAAATTTCATCGCAAAATATACATGTATAGCGACAAAACATTTCCTCACAAAATGGTGCACTCAATGGCAACAAAACAAATTCCCTTGCAAACAATTGACTTTTTGGCTAGGAAATAAGTTTTGTCCCATAACAGGAAATACATTTTTGCAAGGAAACTCATCCTCGCAAATAACACTTTTTGCTTCCTGTCATACAATAATCTGCTATATAATTCAAATAGCACAATCCATCAAACTCAAAGTTAACAGCAGGAACATTAAAATAATTTCACAAATGTCATAGCCTGGTACTTCAATCCCCAAAATATAATATCATGTGTCGAGTATCTTTACAAAAACTGCAATGAAGTACTATATTATGTACTATTATATACCAAAAACTAATTGCATCCTTCCAATATCCTTCTTCCATCTAGAAGTCCCAAAAAACAAAAGGCAAGAAGCGGTTTTGTCCTCCAAACATCATTAGTTTCCCATCTAACACTTCATTGCGTCTTCATCCATCAAAAGATAACATCATTGGTTTCCATCTAGTACTCCATTGCATCTTCATCGACCAAAAGATATAATTGGTTTCCCATCTAGTACTCTATTGCATCAACCAAAAGATATAATTGGTTTCCCATCTAGTACTCCATTGCATCTTCATCCACCAAACGATCACCATCGTTTGTTGAGTAATCTACATAAATGTTACACAATGAAAAGGTTTACAAATTCTAGTCACCATGTACGAAAGAAAGCGAGGAAAAAAAAAAAGAAAAGGCCAAACCTATATATACACCACTCTAAACTCCAAAAATATCGAACAATAATTGATCCATTGTCGGGTTGCACTCCCTCGACTCCCAACAAAACAATGTAGAAATCAAAGAGTAGGGGTAAATTTAAGCGTTTTTTGAAACTCTTGTAATTATTGGTCGTAATTGCTTGTGGATTTTTTCTTGGACCATGGCTGTTTCGATTAGTTGGACTGAAACTTTGGACATCCCTGGCTGAACTAAATACTGGTGGGCGCGTATTAGATTATACATAGCTGGTTTAACTGCGTTACTAAGTTAAACGTTGCGGCAGCTAGCAAGTGATACCCAAGCGCGAAGTGTCTGAAAAGGCACACTAAAGATGTGCTTGACACATTTGTTGTTGTGTTCCAAGCAATGATATTAAAAGGATCATGATTCATATATGTTGGTTTCTATACCCAAACTACCTTCTTTGGAGAGCTCAGATTATACACCCTGCTCAGCTAAATCTAGTTGTGCAACAATTGTTCACTATGTACCACAACACAAGGCCTATTTATATTTCTTGCGCTGATTTTTTTTCCATGCTTTTTTCTTTAGTTGCTAAGTAGGTTTATGAACAAGAAGCTTAGCTCATGTATGTAATGTTTGAAGTCTTTTCTATGATAGGTCTAAAGTTGGTAGAGCGCAAGGAATATCATCATGGGTTTACTAGACTGAGCAATATTATTAGATGTTATAAGTCTCAGTCTAGTCTAGTATGCGATGTTATTAGATGTTCAACTATGGCACAAATAAAACTATGTCGTCACTAATTTTTTGCCCAACTACAAGTCTATAAAAGTAAAAATAAAAAAAGTGAGGAATAGATACTCACTAGCATCATTGGAAGACATGTTGTGACCATTTTGCTGTAACAAGAAATTTAATTGGGATTGCATATTAGCCACGGTTTCTGCTAGTTGCTCTGTATTTTTACGAGCCAATGCTGCTTCAACTAGAGCCTCCTCACACCTCTTCTGCGCTGCTGTTGTTTCTTCTCTAGCCTCTTCAGCATCTCTTATAAGTTGTGCTCGAGAAGTTTGGCCAGATTTTGTTAAGCTAGGCTTGGGACCATGTCCTAAACCACGTATGTATCCTGGTTTGGATCCAAAGACTGTACATGAGAGCTCCTCATCTGTCAAAGGAACAGATCCATTTGCCATCGCTTGATCCTGAACATCTTTTAACTTTTTCTGCAAATATCACAGTAAATTATGCCTTGACAATGAAAACAAATTTTTCTAGAAGATAAAACTAATACATTATGAGATGTTTTTCACTTACATATATGGTTTCTGAACCATCTGTCCAACATTTTCTCTTTTCGCTGTAATGAGTCTTCATCCAAGTCTCGGGAAGGTCAGGATTCAAGCCATTGTTTTTCTTTTTCTGGGGAATTAGGTTCGTGAAAAAAAAATCACATACTTTTTTTTGTACTCAACAAATATTGAAACCCGTAAGGAAATAATAGACATACCAAATGATTTTTGACCTTGTAGAAAGCCTTTGATCCAGCAACATGGTGATTCCTAGGCTTAGATCGACTATCCTTGTACTTGTCACATTTTTCCTGCATTTTCAATAGCCAATTAGGAGTACCACAATATCTATATGTTAGAATTTATAGTAAGAGTTGGGGTCGTGAAGATATTACCAAATGTTAACTAGAGTAAATTAGTACTACATACTTGATAGTCTTTGTCTTGCCATAAGTTAGACAGATATCCCCAATCTGCCCCGTCTATGTGTGTAGGGCAATCGACAGCTCCTTTCTCAAACTTCTTCTTGAGGCGGGATCGGCAATCACAGTATCGCTTACCCATACTTTGCAGTATAGCTTTGTCTACATAAGTTGCTTCAGGAAGATCAAATTTTTCCTATTTGTCCCAGAAATTCATCCAGTCAAATGCATATATAGAGACAGCAAATTCAATGTCAAGTAAAAGATTCACATTATCTTTCTTATGTGCGATGTTTTTCATCGAACTATCAAAGCTACGTCAGAATGCTACTAATACTTACACGAATGTGTGCAATACACATTTCCTTTGCATCTTGGGGCACCACCTTCCAGCTTTTTGCCTGTAAAGGAGCAAATTGCCGAATAATAATACCTAACTCTGTGGTGTACCTAGTCAAGTCATCCTCGTTGTCACTCGTTGGTTGTCCCAGCATTCTAGAAAATCCCAACTTAACCTTCTCTCCACGCCTTCGAATTTTAGCTAGCGCTAAACCTTTAGTTCTCCCACGTACTTGCTTAGTTACAGGTGCATCTTCTGAAAAATGGAAATATAGATTTGTATGAAACTACATTGTATAAATTGTAAGTGAAAAATGCATTCTTTAACAAGTACCGGGTGTCAAGGATTCATTTGGTTGCTCAGACTCAGATATGTGCAGAGCGGCAGATGAGTTTTGCTCTGGATCATTATTTGGCGTAGATTGCACAGTTGGAGTAATCATTGATCTTGTAGTCACACCATTATTTGGCGTAAATGGCATAGCAGGAGTAAGCACTGATCTTGTAGTCACACCATGAGGAGTGATTCCATGACCTGTCATTCCACGACCTCCTCGTCCTCCTCGTCCTCCACCTCTAGTAGACATCTTTGCATATCTATAAGACGACAAAAAATAAGAATAGACCAACCATCAAATACATCAAAGATGCGCAAAATCAGTAATACCTACTTCTTGTCTAAAACAATCCCGAGCAAAGAAAAGGCTGAACTTGAAAGCATCCAACTGAAAAAATTATGATAATTTATTCTCGTGAATGTGAGGCACATCCCAAGATTTATCTAGATGATTTCTTCATGAGGCACACACTTGGTATACAAACATCACGAAAGTTCCATTACAATGGCATATAAAAAGTAACATGGAGCTCTGATCCAAGCATTAAAAGTATGAAAAGAAATATTGCTTGAACATGATTTCTAACATGCTTTAAAACAAGAAACATATTACGAAGTCTATGAGAAACATTAAAGGAGGTAGGTCACGATACTTCACAAGACATAATAGATGCAGGAGACAAAAGGACATGTAAACGAGAGTCGCATGTGTACAATGTATGGGGTGAAAAACATGGGATCCTATTTCCTCCATGCCACTCTACATAACACACCCAAATTTCATCTTCAGGAGAGCAACTAGCAAAAAAGAGGCATAGATCTATATAAGTTGTAACCAACACTAATGATAATGCTATGTGAACTGCAATTGATCTCAGTGACTACTAGGGGCCCGTCGGTTAAGAGTCCAGTTCCAGTAGCAGGGAAAGCTTTGTGAGAGCAAGATTACAGTTGTAGTTTGACTAAATGTAATGGAAGACACTCGTTCAAGGGAATTTCAATAAGCTAAGCATTCCCTATACGTCTACGGAAAAAATGTCGGAAAGTAAAGCCCATCACGTTGCGCCATATAAATTTCTTGCAGTTAGCTTGAATGTTCCACTCATTTCCTTTGCCACAATGATATCAATGATTAAATGTTGAGCATTGAAGATATGAAAGGTAAACAAAACACTAAACGACATTCTGTTGGGGGGAACAAGGGCCCAAATGCACACACAAATATCACCAAAAAAACAGTCACAAACTGAGCAGAAACGCAGCAGAAACACAGCAGTAACAGATCAGATTTTCAGCACTCTATCAAGCTACAAACATGCAGTTTTCAGCCACAAAACAGAGCAGAAAATACAGCAGTGAATAAACTTATCTGGGCACCAAAAAATTCTGATTTTCCTTCACTTGATTCAAGCTTTACAAAGCCTTCTTCCTTCCCTTTCAAACACAGCCCACACGAGCACACAAAACCCACTTTTTCCTTTTCTCTTCTCTGTTTCTCACTCTGTCTCTCACATTTTTTTCTTTTTTTTCTTAAAGACAAAAGACACACACATCCACTTGATATTTCTGTACAAGATTCTAGACACACACTTCACTTATTACATACTAAGGACAAAAATATAAAGATATTACATGAAAGCCCCCAAAAAGTAAAACAAGGAAATACCCAAATTGGGTTTACATATTTTTCTAACACATTCACCTTATTCCAATTGTCACGCAAGTAAATTCTCCTTACAATTAAGTTTCTATTCAGATAGCCAGACCTTTTTTGGAAGCCATAATTGGAACTTCGAAGTCATTCCCTATATGCCTCAAAATCCTAGGGGCCAATAGCCCTTTTTCCCATCATAGTTGTCACACTTTCTTTCAGTTCAATTCACTATGGGCATTAGGAAGTGTCCCGCAACAAAAACTTATCAAACAATATACCTTCAAATAAATATTGGCAACAAAGTTTCTTCAAGACATTCAAAGTAAAGGCCCTAGGAAATGATTCCTCATGATCCTAGAGATTTTTCACTTTCCTAATCAGCTTTTGTCAAGGTTGTGAACAATCTCCTATTTGAAGGAAATAAAGATTTTTTACTTTTCTAAGCAACTCCTGCATGTGCTTAATTTCATGATCAGCAAAAAAATAAAAATAAATTCCATGCATGTTTGGTCTCTCCGAACGGATTTCTCCAATATAGTTTCAAGATTCTTGATTTCCACACAGTAGGTTCAGCTTTTCATTATTGTGAGTTGGGATTTTTGGTCTTCTAATGTAAAGCCTAACCTAATCCCAACCCCTACTTTATGTGATTTGGCTTGGGTTGCTCGTTGGTGCATATGAGATGGGGTTTTGTGACTATAGATTGGAGAAATACTAACATATAAGTGCATATATATACACAGATTCATGTACAAACATATATATATATATATATATATGTATGTATAAGATTATGGGACCTTTGCCCCAAATAATCACAATAAATCAACTGGGATTTAGGATCTTTGGAGGAAGATATGGGAAAAGAGAGATGGAAACTTACCACCGTACCTAAAATCTCAGACTCGAGCGATTAGAAAGTAACCCAGTTCTGCTGCTTGAGGCTCCGATTGAAAAATAAGTCAGTGTGCGTTATGAGTTCATCGTTCTCACCAACTTCATCAGAGAGGAGAGAGAGAGAGAGAGAGAGGCGAGTAGGAGTCGTATTCCCCTTTTTATGCCCAAGTGCCGCGCCTTTTGTGCTTTTTTTTTTCCCTCCCCCGCGCCTTTCTTTTTTCCCAATCCCGCCATTCCTAATTGGAAATTTTTGGACGAATGACACGAAAATTATTCCTCGCTGAATGAATTGTTTTTGTGAATTTGATTTCTGGTTCAACAGTGCTACATATATAACAATTCAAACACAATCTCTCACATAAATTTTTTTTACGATCGATCTCGTTAATTTCACTGCGTTTGTTGATGAAATCAGTCACATAAATTTTTGGCTCAATCGAGTTCAGTAAACCTCTTCATCAATCGGGATACAAATTCATTAATAAAATGATACGTTTCGTTAGATCAAACGTCTAATGATACTTGATTAACTTCATGCTGGTATAAAAATAATTGAATTCATATTATTTAAAAAAGATAGACAGTTCGGATGGCAAAAAATGACCTCAATGTGGGCTCAAGTGATGCACCATAAAGACTTTAATGCCTCCAGAAGCATTAATATCTTCCGATCATGTGATTATCAATATCCGATGATCTCAAATTTTAGTAGAAATGATGTAATCAGTAAAAGGTGAAATTCTAACAGTTTAGATCGACCATTACAAAAATAGACTTCACAATGATCTTTATAATCCATACGTTCAACTTATTTGATAGTAAACTAAATATTGTGCAGTAGTTGAATGTATGGTAGCCACGCGACCGTGACACAATCATGACGATCGAGATCGTTGATTTTATTAGGCTTATTGATTATAGCAATCATGTAAATTTTTTTTACTCAATCGAGTTTAGAAAGCCCCTTCATCAGGACACAATTGATGGTAAACAAAGTCTTGTTCAATTGTTGATGTACAATAATTAATACATGATTAACTGTAATGAATGATCTAATTAATCCATATTTCACAAAACCTTGAAATATTATTTAAAATGTAATATTATTCTGATAAATTTTTTTTTTTTGGCAAAACTAAGATATAATGACATTTATTTTAAAAAAGGGCAAAAATAGTATAAAACTACCAAGGGTCACCCTTAAATAATACTCATGTTTTTTTGTTGAACTTTTTTGCAACCATCACATGTCTTCGCAAAATGTTTTTACTGTTAGTATGAAACAAATTTACCACAATTAGGCTTTTAGCAACTAAAATTTGCAGTAATATCAAACAAAGTTACCACAATTAGGCAGTTGTGGTTGGGAAAACTCTGTTCAAGTGATGGACGGCATTGCTCTGTTTTTTCTTTTTCTTTTTTTGGTTTAAAAACAGACCCATGTTTGGCACTCAAGCACCACCATTCTGTGAGAAAAAAACCCTTTTCAATCAATGAATAATAGCTAATTCCAATTTTTTTTGAACGGCGAAAAAGGGGATATATTAATAATAATAATGGAAGGAGTACAATAGATTGAGACCAAAAAAGGAAAACATCACAACGTGAGAGTAGCATCCCAACTAGGTTGACACACTCTACACCACGAAAATCATATGCTATTCAAGCTCCAAGGATTGACCAAAAATAAATCCACACAACACCCAAATTACAAGATACATCTAATAGCCCACCCAAAATACAATTCCTAATCATAGAACCAGTAAAGTGTCATCCGAGTTCCTCAGCCTTGAAGGAGCAGAAGGATGAAACCATTTGAATTATGGTTCCAAAATGTCTGCAGCCACATCCAAAAGAGAAAAGCAGTGCATGTGCAGCTAGGAGCAGCCCAAAAGGCACAACTTCAGTCCATCTAGAAGTAAGCAGCATTCCAAAGACGGCAGAATTGCACCTTCAGACAATCAAGAATAGCACTCCAAACAGCAGCAGTCCAGAATAGCAGCAGAATTGCTACAAGAGATCATCAAAGAAGTAGCACGCCAAAGTAACAAGATTACTGCACAAATATAAGGGACCAAAAAAACAACAGAACTGCATAAAGAGACTATCAGGGGATAGCACGCCACAAAATAAGGGGACCACATCATCCAAACAGCTTCCCTAGGAATAGGCAAACACCAACTGGCCAAGCACAGACATGATAAGGCAAAAACACACCCAAATCCGGAAACAAGACAGAGACAACCAAGTACTAATGCCATTCCACTTCCCTTAACAAAAAGGAGGTCAATACATGACATTAACCAACAGCTACTTATCCCATTCCACTTGGTAAGACAAATCCAGTTCAATGTACCCCAAAACTAACACCTACAAACTGGACAAAACATGCACTCATTGTCTTACTACTACAGTGCAAATTCAAACATCAAGGCAAATAGCAACTTTGTCCTCCAAAACATTTTTCAACTCCTATCTCCTACTCCAATATTGTATCTCCATGCACCTTATGATCACCATCGATTGTTGAGCAATCTGCATATACGGAACACAATAAAGAGCTTTACAAATTATAGTTATGATTTAAAAATCAATTTATCATACTACTAAACATGAATATCCCAACTAGTTAGCATGTAGATTGTGACTGGACGAAGCCCACAACAAATCAAGCAACAATAGTCCCTAACCGGATGACACTAACTACAATGAGTTGCTCTAAAACCGTTCTCTTAACAACAGTTCAACACTTCGTCTCAAAGTACCAGCGCTTGTGCATCAATAAGGCTGCATAAGGGTGAAGGCTAGCCGCTAATTTCAATCATGGAGCGAAGGCTCTTTCGTTGAGCTAGCTGGCTGATATTACCTAAACTAGTGAGATAGAGGGACAGAAATTCGGTTCATGACACACAAGCTACCGCGTGCTCATTTTAAGTCAAAAGACACATGATCAAGTTATAAAACCAACCAACTCTACTCAACAAGCCTTAATACCATAGCTTATCAATTACCAGTTTACGTAGACATGGGCTTCAAAGAGGAGCTACCTCTTTGGACCTGTTGATCGCTAGCTTTTTTTGTAGAACAAGGGTTACCAAATAGAGAGCTTGATTACCGAGCCCATTTCTGTTTTTCAAACTCTAAGATCAAAACATTTCACAATTAATATGCAGTGTATAACACAAGTATACGTTCCAACCTCCAAGTAGTGAACAAATAAAACTATGTATCATCACTATTTTTTGCCCAATTGCAAGTCTATAACAATATCAATAGCAAAAGCAAGGAATAGATACTCACTAGCATCATTGGAAGGCATGTTGCGGCCATTTTGTTTTGGAGCATACTTGAAGTTGACTTGAAACAACCTGACATGAAGCATAGCATAAAATAAGGGGTTAAATGAATATGAGTAAGAAATCGTAACAACTTTCATATATAGAGAGGGGAAAAGCCATAACTTTTGATGTTGTTTAACCATTACATTTAAGATATGTGCATGACAAAAAGGACATGGTACTGCTACTATTCATCCTCACTATCACCGTAAAATGATTCATCTGAAAGTTCATCATCAGAAGTCTGGACATCAATCATGTCATCGTCATCATTAATAAATGCATCGCTATCATCTTCTTCTTCATCGACATCTATTTCATCATTGATTACATCAACATGGATAGAATCCGTATCATCTCTATTCATCATTATCGGCTGGTCATCAACCGCAATGCTATTGCCAAACCCATACGGTTCGTCTTCTTGGTATGGCTCATCTTCCTCATGTTCCTCCTCTTCCTCTTCAGGTAGGTCATAGACTGCTCGAGGAGCTATCTTTTGAACAACCCTCCAATTCTCACCATTAACTATGTCTTTCAAATAGCAAACTTGCTCTACTTGACACGCTAGCACAAAAG
The DNA here is from genome assembly GCF_030253575.1 of Rhododendron vialii. NCBI lineage: Eukaryota > Viridiplantae > Streptophyta > Magnoliopsida > Ericales > Ericaceae > Rhododendron > Rhododendron vialii. The sequence goes on along the minus strand of NC_080569.1, from coordinate 21,204,364 downwards.
GCTCATCTACATACCAAGTTTTTGATACGTTTACACTAGTGAAATTGTAGTCATCAACTAGTATTCCCCTAGCACTACCAACATCCCACCAATCACACTTGAAAAGCATGATATGATTACCGCCCAAATATGATAGCTCAATTACATCTTTAACAACACCATAAAAATCAATACTCTCCCCTTTATGGTTGCCCATAACAACCACACCACTATTCTGACATTTTCGATGCATCTCGCGTTCTTGTGTATGAAACCGAAATCCCTTGACCAAGCAACCATTGTAACGTGTCACTCGCCGATCAGGACCCCGTGCTAAATTTAGCAGTTGAATTGTCACGCCTTCAGAACCTTCTTTCCATTTTCGTGTCACCTATTTTCAAAAGTGAGTCGAATCAACAAAACAAATAGAATAGTACTTATAATCCTATTAAAAGACAGAACTTACAACCCTTACAAGTTCTAAAAACCACTTCTGAAATTCAGATTGATGCCTCTTTTCTATGTCTCGATTGCTTTGTCGCTTGAGCTCTTCCTTGTGTTGCCTAGAACATGAAATTTTGAACTAAGATACTATCTCTATTCTCAATTTTTAATGCGAAGACTAAGATAGGAAGAAAAAGATAAAAGTAACGTTTTGTATGACAATAGTATACTGGAATTTGACTTACTCTATATATGGGTATACTTCCTCACAATTGTTCAACACATATGTTTGGGCCATTGCTAGTTCTTCACGATTAAGCTCATCATATTTCGCTGCTCCCAATCCGCAAGCATTTTGGGAAAATATAGGCAATCCACTACCTTGGTTAGTTGATGTATCTCCTTCGTAGTTTCGCTCTGCCCTATTAAATCTCGTTTCAATCCCTTCAAAGTACATTGAACAAAATGTCATACATTCATTATCTATGTAACCTTCAGCAATCGAGCCTTCAGGACGAGCTTTGTTTCGCGCATAACCCTTTAGAACTTTCATGTACCTATAAACATTTACAAACCAACCACTTAACATTGAAAGATAGTAAAATTTTCTTTTTTTTTGTTTTAAGATAGTACATGTTCAAGTGAATACCTCTCAAATGGATACATCCACCTAAATTGCACTGGTCCACCAAGCATTGCTTCCTCTGCAAGGTGAATGGAGAGGTGGATCATGACATCAAAAAATGCTGGAGGGAAAATTGTTTCAAGCTTGCACAAAATTAAGACAATGTCACTCTTGAGTCGCTTTAGCACATCCACATGCAAGGTCCTGGATGTCAACTCCTTGAAAAAACAACTCATCTCAATTAATGTTTTGGAAACATCCTTCCTTAAGTATCCACGCAAGGCAACAGGAAGAAGTCGCAGTAGTAAAACATGGCAATCATGGCTCTTAAGTCCGGTGATTCGATCATCATCAGTCACACATCGAGATATGTTTGACGCATAGTTGTCCGGAAATTTTACGGACCTTAAAAACTCGCAAAAACCACTTTTTTCACTGGGAGAAAATGTGTAACATGCAGGAGGGATGTATGTTTTTCCATCAACACACTTCGGGTGCAGCTCATGCCTTATCTTCATAGCCACCATATCAAGTCGAGCTTTATAACTGTCCTTCGTTTTTCCCAAAATGTTCATTATGGTGCCAATGATACTCTCAAATATATTCTTCACTATATGCATGACATCAAGATTGTGGCGGAACAATAAGGTTTCCCAATAAGGCAATTCAAAGAAAATACTTCTCTTCGACCAGTTCAAGTAACTAGGAGAACGTTTTCTTTTCTTTCCCCGTTCATCTACTTTTCCGAAAATTGTTTGCACTAGACGATTCAATTGAGCAACCACATCTTCTCCGGATAAGAATTTTGGTTCTGGCCTATGCTCGGCTTTACCGTCAAAAGTATGATTACTTTTTCGCATTGGGTGGTCCATTGGTAAGAATCGACTATGTCCCATGTAACAAGTCTTTTTTCCATTATGCAAGTATTGATGAGATGCATCCTCGTTGCAATTAGGGCAAGCTAGCTTTCCTTTGGTGCTCCAACCAGACAAATTAGCATAGGCAGGTAAGTCATTGATGGTCCATAACAATGCAGCACGCAACTGAAAAATTTGCTTTGTAACCGCATCATATGTATCAACACCTATACTCCAAAGCTCTTTTAACTCATCTATTAATGGCCTTAAAAACACATCGATGTCCACTCCAGGAGACTTACGCCCAGGAATTAGAAGAGTCAACATGAAAAATGGATCCTTCATGCATTTCCATGGTGGCAAATTATATGGGACAAGAATTACAGGCCACACACTATAGGAATTACTCATACTTCCAAATGGATTAAAACCGTCGCTTGCCAACCCAAGCCTTACATTGCGTGGATCACTAGCAAATGACTCATGTTTCTGGTCAAAATCTTTCCATGTTAAAGAATCAGCAGGATGTCGCATCACTCCTTCCTCCTCAACTCGCTTGTCCTTATGCCATGTCATATCCTCAGCTATCTTTCTTGACCCAAAGAATCTCCTTAGTTTTTGTTTGACAGGAAAATACCTTAATACCTTGTGAGGAACCCGTTTACTCTTTCCCTTTTGGACCTCCTCCTTGTACCTTGGTGTCTGACAAGATGGACACATGTCTTCAAATTCATAATCTTTCCAAAAGAGTACGCAATCATTCTTACAAACATGTATCTTCTTATAGGTAAGGCCTAAGTCTCGAATCACTTTCTTTGCCTCTCTGTAAGTTCTTGGGATTGTAGCTCCAGGAGGAAATGCATCACTTAGTAGTTTGAGTAACATATCAAATGAGTTGTTACTCCACTTGCTAATTAACTTTATATGGAGCAACATCATAATGAAAGACAAAACTGAAAACTTTTCACAACCAGGGTAAAGTTCCTTCTCTGCATCCCTCATTAACCTTGCAAATTTGTTCCCTTCCCCTAGTAAGTCATTAGACATGTCCGGACCATGGCCTGTAGCAGAGGAACCCGTCCAATCATTTGTGAATTGTTCTGCACGTACATCATCAAGTATTTCTTGCATTGCATCCACAGTGATGCCCTCTTCTTCAATGTTAGTATTACCCTGACCATTATTTTCTTGATCAAATTCTTCCCCATGATAAACCCATCGATTATACGCCACCACTACCCCCCACGCATACATATGTTCTTCAGCTTCATCAGGAGTCATCTTGTTGAAATTGTTGCATCTTATACATGGACACCAAATGAGAGTTTCACTAGGTGGCATATGATCAATCGCAAATTTGATGAATTCTTTGACTCCTTCAATGTACAAAGGGTGCCTTCTATTACGAATTTCCATCCAACTCCTATCCATCTTATGCCCTTATGAACTGAAAGAAAACTACAATATCAATAAGAAAACCTCCAAAAAGATAGCCAACCACAGCAACCTACCAACCAAAAAAAAGAACCAAATTCATAACCAAAAGCTCACGAAAACCCAACCAAACTGCTTCAGAAACTCAGAGCCTCATAAACCCATCTAGCCCCCCAAAAAAACATATGTGGAATACATGATGTGGAAAGTAAAAGCTACTTTATTAACCTCTTTATTAAGAAGTATAGAAAGTAGTCCATATTTTAGACTGTGTAAAGGGATGGTCATTAAATATGTGCAATATATAATGTGGACCCGGTAATTAAGAAAGGACCACTATTATTCTATATTGGGAACCACAATCCCCAGATAGCCACCTCATGAAAGTTCTAAATCTTAATCCTTCGCATCAATTGTAATGCTTTCCAAATTTTTTGTTTAATAAAGTTAAGAACATTGAACTTTTAGAAAGGAAACATTAAAATATCATTTACTGGAGCACCCTTTTTAAATACCATTTGCCTTTCGAAAAAAAATAAAAAATGGTAAATCCTATTTGGCTTCAAATTTTTTAACAGAATGTTACGGAGACAAAAACATATAAAATTGGTTTACCCTCCAATCAAAAAGTTTCCTTTACCATTCAATAAACCCCACAAGCCAAATACAAGAACACCAATAGATATCCACAACTACTTGTCATAAAGGAACAAACAAACTAGGTTAAAATCTGTGAATGATTCAAAGTGAAGATTAAGACCCCCCCGGATTGAAACCATAGCTTCAGAGTGAAACATACCTTATTTTTTTATGGCTTCTAGAATAGAGCTTACATGTCACCAACAGGTATGATTCCAACAGAGATTCCGGCAAAGTATCAATAGTTGATTCTGTCGATAGCTGCTATTGTGTTGTAGATCCACGAGAAAAACCTTTAGCATGAAGACCTGGAAAATAAAATGCAATCTCAAAATGGAAAAGAAAAGAGTAAAGTAAAAGAAAGAGGAAGGAAAGGAAAGTTACTTTTAGGTCGTGTTTGATAAGTGTGTTGGATTAGATGGGAATAGTAAGGAGGTGGGATTGATAAGGAGATGGGATTAATAATCCTAAGTGTAATTCCAAGTGGGTGTTTGGTTGTGTAAGGATTAAATCATGGGATTATGATTACCAATCCTAATCCCTTGTTTGATTGGAATACCAAGGGATAGGATAACAAATTGCATTTTCCAATCATACCCATGGGTGAAAAACCTGGTCTATTGAATTGCAAGGAAGACCCACTAACAAATTAAATTTCCCAATCATTTTTGGACAATTTGCATTTTTTTTCATCCAATCAATTTCCAGATTCTTATTTGGACAACCAATTGCAGACTTGTATGTGACACTGGTCTATATTAAGCAAGAGAGAACCAAAAAAAAAAGAAGGATCAGCAGGGTACAAGCCTAAACAATCATTGTATATACATTTATGTATATGCATCTTACAAAATGAGGCAATCATTACATGCCAATAGGGGATTCTACAAATTCCCTCTTTGCCTCAAAACAAGGCACATAACATGCCATAGGGATCAACCGGTCATTATAACATAATCATATGAAGTCATACCCACTTCTACTATTGATTAAGGTCTTGCTCACTAAAATTTTTCTTGCTTTGTCCTTATTCAAAATTTTATTCGCGTTTGTTAATTTTGCGACTAACTTGTGGGGATTATTGATTCGTCTACTCAAAAAATTTACTCTGACATGTGAGACATTTTGTCGAACATGTGGTGCCCAAAAGGATGGGTTGCTCGAAAAATATGTTACATTAGAAGGCAAAAGCCAAAGACTCTGGTCCTCAAGTTATGGAAGGCTTGGAACATCCTTGACTGGGATGTTCCAACGAGTCTTTAGGTTTTCCTTTTTATAGAAGCTTAATTCAATTTCATACCTAGAGGAGAAATTGAATGAATTCCCATCTTCGTAAACGCCATGGGATTTTAATTGAATTTCACCAGTTACTAATCAAGGAACTAAACCAAAAACCACCAGATCCGAGTTGAAGCCAGTCGTAGTTGAACTCACTTACCTGAGCCGAGGTCGCCGGAGGTCCAGAAGGCAGCTCGTCTCCTTGCGCAGCTCCAGAGGGCAGAATAGAAAGAAGACAATGTAGGTATTTTTGGACTGGTTTAGGGCAGTGGGATGAGGGTTTTGTGAGAGATAGATGTGTGGTTTAACGATTGGGTGATGTAGGAGAGGTGAGAAAAGAGATGGAAATGGCAGAGTTCGCTGCAAGAGAGAGTGGAGGCGTTACCGTGGTTTCTCGACAGTGGAGATTTCGGCCAACGGCTGGAACGTACGTACTTTGAACAAACCCAACTTGAATCCTTGTAATTGATGCTCAGAACTTGCAATTTAGGGCTGGATTTTTTGGATTTGGCAGTGAACTGATGTGGGTTTATGGGACTTTAAAAAGTAACTACAGATTTTTAGCGAGGAACACAATTCCCCTCACAAAGTAAGGAGTGTTGCTATATGTACCGACCACGGGGAGGGAAAACGTACCGACGGCCGCCGGCGGGCCGTCTCCGGCCACCGGACGGCCGATCCGAGCCGTTCAAAAATTTTAAAAAATAAAACCGAGGGGGTCAACGCGGGAATCAAGGGCATCCGAGGTGTTTAGGGTGCTTGATCAAAGCACCCTTTTTTCGTGTATATATGTGTGTGTACATATATACACGAAAAAAGGGTGCTTTGATCAAGCACCCTAAACACCTCGGATGCCCTTGATTCCCGCGTTGACCCCCTCGGTTTTATTTTTTAGAATTTTTGAACGGCTCGGATCGGCCGTCCGGTGGCCGGAGACGGCCCGCCGGCGGCCGTCGGTACGTTTTCTCTCCCCCAATGGTCGGTACTCATAGATTTTTCGCAAAGTAAGTATATGTTTTTAGCGATGAATTCTTTATTTCCTCGCAAATAGACAATGTTTTTGCGAGAAAACTAATTTCTCGCAAAAGGATTTCAACTGTAGCGTCCCAGTAAGTTTGCCACAAAAAATTACTACAGGCATTTGGCGACAAAAATACTGTATTTTCTCGCAAATTCATTTTTCCCACCTATATAAAAAATTCTCGCCATATTTTTTGCGACAACAATTAGCGAGGAATTCCGAAACTTTGTCGCAATTACTCTTTAGCGACAAATAAATAGCGAGGAAAATATGTCTTTCTCGCAAAAAAACACCATTAGCGAGGAAACAATAATTTCCTCGCCAAAACTCTTCCTTTAGCGAGGAAATAGACATCCTCGCTAAAAAATTTCTCGCAAAAAGACTTATTTCTTGTAGTGATTACAGATTATGGGCTTTTCGGAGATGCTGTATCCTTTGACACAACATTCCGCACAAACAAAGAGTGCCGACCCTTTGCTCTTTTCACTGGTTTTAACCATTTTAGAATGACAACAATTTTTGGTGCGGCACTATTATATGATGAAACGGCAGATTCCTTTGAGTGGTTATTTAAGACCTTTTTGCATGCTATGTCCGGAAAAAAGCCTACTACCATTTTCACAGACCAAGATGCCGCAATGGCTAAGGCAATTTCCAATGTCATGCCCGATGTAAGTCATGGATTGTGTACGTTTCACCTTAATCAAAATGCTTTGAAGCATTTGGGTTACTTGTTCCATGCTGATTCAAATTTTGGTAAAGAGTTCAATGCTTGCATTTTTGGGTATGAGGAGATACATGAGTTAGAGAAAGCTTGGCATACTTTGATTAAGAAATACAATTTACAAGATAACTCTTGGATGGCTAAAACTTGGGAAATTAGAGAGAAATGGGCGCATGTATACATGAAATGGTCATACACTGCGGGAATGCGGAGCACCCAACTTAGTGAGAGCCTTAATGCAAAACTAAAGAGGTGTTTAAAATCGGATCTCAACATTGTTCAATTCTTGACTCAATTTGACATAATTGTTGTGGAGAAAAGATATGAGGAATCTAAAGCCATATACAATTCTAGAGAAAAGTTGCAGAGATTGTTGCTGAAAAAATCTCCTATGTTAATTCAAGTTGCACAATTGTACTCCCCTCCTCTGTTTGACTTGTTCCATGATGAGCTTGACACCTCACTTCGTTGTAAGGTGAAGCAATGTCATGAGTTGGAAGGACAATTTAGTTGTGTGATTACCATGCGTGGACAGAATGTGGAGTATGTGGTGAAGGGTAGTGTTGAAATAGATGAGACTGACGAAACTATTTGTCGAGATGTTTGTTGTACGTGTCGAAAATTTGAAAGTTTCGGAATTTTATGTAGCCATGCAATTAAGGGGCTTGATCGAATGAGTGTTATGGAAATTCCTGAAAGGTATGTATTAGGGCGATGGCGATTAAATGCAAAGGAGTGTGAATTGGAGAAGGGCAAAAGTAGAGTGGATGAGAATGATCCTAAATTACTAAAAGCGGCTCGTTTTAGGATTATTTGTCCAAAGATGGTAAAGTTAGCTACTCAGTCATGTGAACTTGAAGAAACATATGAATTTGTGGAAGAGACGTTGGAATACATGTGTGCAAAAGTCGCTGATATGCTTCTTGGAGCGGGAGAGGGAGCCCCCATTGAAGTGGAGAAAGAATTGGAGGTTGATCCTCAATTCGCACGAGTCAAAGGTTTGAAGAAGAAAAACGGCATTCAAATTAAGGGTACGAGAAGATTAAAACCTTGGCATGAGCTCAAGTCTAGAAAGAGGAAGAAAGTTGTTTCACACTCTACGACACAGCTTAGTGAGGTATAAATCCTACGCAACTAGTTTATTATAAATGTGTAGACTTTTTTTTTTTTTTAACTTTATGCGTTGCACTTCTAACTATTTTACAATTTCCATAGCATGTTGACCATGTTGCCACTACTACAATTGTGCATGGTTCGGTTTTGAAGCAACCATCGGTTAGTTATTTTTATTTGTGCTTAAGTTATAACGTGATATGATATGTTGCATTTACTTGTGAATACATTTTTCTGTTTCAGGATGTTGGAATCCCATATGTTCCACAAATGATAAGTTATGAAGATAGTGGTCAATCAATTCCATCATCTTCACAAGCGTCATGTAATCCACAAACTTTGAAGGTGTGTTTACATTGTTACTATCAATTCCGGAAATTGAAATGGAAAACTAACGGGATTCATCTTATTTGCTTTTAACTTATCCTTTGTATTTTTTTTTCCTCAGGAGATGCCATTTGATGCAACGAGTTACTCTTCATGGGCTGGCGACTCAATCTTGCATGATGCTTCTTTTATGGAAATATTGGCTTATTCGGGATACCCCGCAAAAAATTGAAGTGTAATGTAAGGATAATGAGGGGTTAAATTTTAGATATCAATGACTCTCTTTTTGGTGAGATATTGTTTAATTAACACATTCTATTAAAGTTTATGGAGGATGGTGATGCCGTTTTGGTGGTTTGAGACTTCGGTGTTATGGTTTTTGATTTTAGATTTTGGCGTTGTGGATAATGGTTTTAATTTAAATATGCACAAGTTCTTCACTTTATTTTTCTGGTTGATAATTTGATAGGGAGGACTTTGGATGTTGCTTCTTGAGTGACCTTATTTTAACGTCTATAATCTTTAATGGGGAATTATTGTCCAATTTTTTTTGTGCAAACTGAAAAATGACGTAGTTTTGAGTGCGTAATATCCCCATTTGGCACCAAAACGACGTCGTTTTGGTGCCTTATAATTCCTGTACTGCAGTTGCATTGAGGTATCCAGTTGGTTTATTTCCTTGGCTCAAAACGACGTAGTTTTGATGGCTTTAGTGGCATTTCCATTTGGCACCAAAACGACGTAGTTTTGGTGCCCTGCAGTTCCAGCAGTTCTGCCTAGCTGCTGGATCCCCGGATCCTATTGAGAGGCACCACACTTCATAGTGCAGTAGCGCAGTACGAAAATCATTCTCCGGTGTATGTGATCTTGTTAATTTGCAAAAGTGTTTTTGTAGAACCCAGAAATACTATAGTTACAGACCATACGCACATATTGTGCACAAATGGCATCGTGAGGCTCACTTGGAGTCTCAAACAAATAATCCATACGTTCATTAACTTTAAAATAATTTCCTAAATTGCCTAGCAAAGAATTAGATAAATTGAATAACTATGAGTGCTTGATTGAGTATTTAAATTTTTTTATTCGGAATCTAGAATCCTAAATCGTGAGGCTCAAGATAAATGTTGATGGCACTTGGGTGAACAAACAAAATTCTGGATGAGCAGGTGCAGGTATGGTGGTGCGAAACTGTAATGGTGCTTTTGTGGCTGGTCGTTCAATGAATTTGGGAGTGGGAGATACGGCGTTGTGCGCAGAAGCATTAGCATGGAGGGCTGCCTTTGATTTTGCAAGCTTGTTGGGTCTGGAAGCAATTCCAATTGAAGGAGGAGGCTCACAACAATTGGTTAAAATTTTAGGCAGAGAAAGGTCGTGTCCCACAGCCTCTGTGGAAGTTTACTGTGGAGATACAGTATTTGGATGGCTTATGGGCCTGTGATGTTTGGTTTTTGCGACGGTCGGGTCGGCTAATGTAGTTGCGCATTAGGGGTGTGAAAAAAACCGAGTCCCAACGGACCCGACCTTGACCCGAAAGGTTTCGAGCGGGGCCGAACATGTGGTTCGGTCGGGTACATTTTTCCAAAAAAATCAGTTTTCGGTTCGGGGCTCGGGGGGCTGTTTTTTCTTACCCGACCCGACCAAAAAGGCAACGAATTCATATAGTTTACTTCGGTTTTGGTCGGGACCGACCCGACCTGACCCGACCAAAAAATCGGTTACACGGACGGGTATCCCCCCTCCTTCGGTTCGGGTTCGGGTCCCAAAAAAATGATAACTGACCAGTCGGGTTCGGGTTCGGAGCCGACCCCGGCCGGTCCGACCCGTGCACACCCCTAAATGCGCATACATTGGCGGGATCGAGACATGGAGTTTGGTTATTATCTCCTCTCGAGAGATAACCTTCATTTATGATATATTTGCCCTTGGGTTGATTTATAAAATTCTAGTAACATTTTGACAAAAAAAAAAAGTTAGACGATTGGATCAACTTACATTTTTTTTTTATCAGCAATACCAACTTACACTTGCTGTTATGCGATTGAGTTCTTTTTTTTTTCTTTTATTTTCCGTAAAGTGACTTAAAAATGATCTTCAATTAATGAATAGGTTAATTATCTGTACGACACCCTTAAATGAACCCCAGGCTCTCATGTGTGCATAATCCGTGCGTATAGTTTGTAGCTTAGTCACATAATTTTTCAAAATGACTTTTTCTCATGCTCTCAATTTTCAATTTGTCTTTGCGCTATCGATTCTGGCACTCACAAATTTAGTTATTTGTGAGATTTTTGAAAAATGCTATTACACTCCCATTCATGCTCTCGTATCCGCACCTGTCCGCACATTATGTGACTTAGGCCCCATTCGGCTAAATAAGCTAACTGCCTTATTTTTTTGTCTTTATTCAATTTTTTTTCGTATTTGTTAGTTTTTCATCAATTTCTGGGGATTATTGCATCGTTATGATAAAATGAATCTAAAAAGTAAAAAATTACTATCGAAACCTAATTTTTTTGAATAAAGACAAAAATAAGTCAATAAGTCAATTTTTTCGTCTTTATTCAAAAAAAATTAGATTTTAATAATAATTTTTTAGTTTTTAGATTCATTTTGTCATAACGATGAAATAATCTCTAACAAATTGACGAAAAATTAACAAATACGAAAAAAATTTAAATAAGAACAAAAAAATTAAGCCAGTTAGCTTATTTAGCCGAACGAAGCCTTGGATCTTTTTGTCTATAGTGACAGACTGAGAGTAACCGTTTGAGGAAAAAAAAATAGTCATAGTAGCCTGAACTCAAACCAAATCATCCTACTCACGGAAAATTACTGTTTTAATCACTCCAAACAGACCAAAAATCTGCTTATTACGGAATAGTAAAATCCTCCACATCTATTCCTCCGCAGCGCCTATAAATCCACCATTACTCCTTTCCTTCAAATTCAATACCCTTTTTTCCACCACTAATTTCCATCCAAATTTCTTGAACCCCTCAATCCACAGAAATTCACATGTGAGCCTTTCCAATCCAATCCACCCACTTCTATTTTTTTGGGCGTGGGTTACTCCATTTGCTTGGGATTTCAGCAATGGTTTCTCTGGAAGATTCTCACTCCACCTCCAGTCGCTTCCCGGCAACCCGCCCCTTCTACAGCCCATCCTCTTCCCCTTCCCCCAAAACCCACCGCTCCATGGGCCGCTCCATGCGCACCATCCGCTCCAACCTCTACCACACCAACCACACCCGCTCCTTCCCCGGCGACCACCTCTCCGAGAACCTCACCGACTCCGCCGTCGACTTCCGCCTCGACCAACTCGCCGCCGCCCAACCCAGCCACCACTCGCCTTACTCCGATAACGACAACAACAACGACGACTACTTCCTGGACCTCTCCCAGACCTTCAGCGACTACTCCGCCTGCAGCAGCGACATCTCCGGCGAGCTCCAGAGACTCGCCACCATCCCCAACCCGGAAAACGAGTCGGATCTGTACCCGGAGCAACCCGAATCAAAACCCGAACCCGAACCCTGCCTGGGGTTCCTGCAGAGGGAGAGCTTCTCTACCGAGATCATCGAGAGCATATCCCCAGAGGACCTCCAGCCCACGGTCAAGATCTGCATCGACGGCCTCCGCTCGAGCTCCACCGCAGTCAAAAGATCCGCCGCGGCCAAGCTCAGGCTCCTCGCCAAGAACAGGTCCGACAACCGGGTTTTAATCGCCGAGTCGGGCGCCGTGCCGGCCCTAATCCCTCTCCTGAGGTGCGCCGATCCGTGGGCCCAGGAGCACGCTGTCACGGCCCTACTGAATCTCTCCCTCCACGAGGCCAACAGGGGGTTAATAACCAACGCCGGAGCGATTAAATCGCTGATTTACGTTCTAAAGACTGGTACGGAGACGTCGAAGCAGAACGCGGCGTGTGCGTTGTTGAGTTTGTCGCTGCTGGAGGAGAATAAGGTTACGATTGGGGCGTGTGGGGCGATACCGCCTTTGGTGGGGTTATTGATTCACGGGTCGTGTAGGGGGAAGAAGGACGCGTTAACGACGTTGTATAAGCTGTGTAGTGTTAGGGTTAATAAGGAGAGGGCGGTGAGGGCGGGGGCGGTGGGGCCTCTGGTGGGGATGGTGGTGGCGGGGGAGGAGGGGGGTAATAATGGGGTGGGGGAGAAGGCGATGGTGGTGCTGAGCAGCCTGGCAGGGGTGGAGGAAGGGAAGGCGGCGATCGTGGAGGAAGGTGGGATAGCAGCACTGGTGGAGGCGGTCGAGGACGGGTCGTCCAAAGGGAAGGAGTTCGCGGTGTTGACGCTGTTGATGTTGTGTGGGGAAAGTGTGAAGAATAGGGGGTTGCTTGTTAGGGAAGGAGGGATACCGCCTTTGGTGGCGCTTTCGCAGACCGGGACTGCAAAAGCCAAGCACAAGGTCATTCTCTCTCTCTCTGTGGCCATAACTTGGCCTCCTTGACCTTGTTAATGTAGTACGTTACTTGTCTGAATTTCGCTTAATTGTGGAGGTGTTTATCTTGATTTGCATGTCAATTGGGGCTTCCAAATTTGAGTAAAAGCTTCACTTCAATGGACAAATTCAATCTTAACACAAATTTGACTAAAAACTTCATTGAGGGAAAAATAGCCATGCAAAAGTTCTGAGAGAAATTTTGGGTCTCCCTTTATTTGAGCAAAAGTGCGAGTAGAACTCGATTTGCGGATTGGATATTAGGGTGGTTTTGTACTCAAATTTTGAGTTTGAGTGAGAAGAAAGGGTAAGGGCTAGAGATGCTCTTACTTCATCACATTGCTTAACCTTCATTTGTGCTAATACTGTGATATGGTGGTATTACTGGCCTTGAGTTCGATTGTCCGATGAGTGTCTGAGTAGTGTTCTGTTTCTTCACATTGTGGTATGCTTGCTGCTTGATGTTAGAAATTAAGATTATCTTCTAGTGATCGGCGGAAAAGAGAAAGGTAGATATGAAGTTATAATTGGACTTGACTTTGCTTATCCGAAATCGTTCATTGATCCATTTTAAAATTAGGAGACTGTGAATCGAACAATTAGATGTGGTTTTGGCTGGAAATGAATCAACTCAAATTTGTTTCAGAACCACTGTTGTACAAGGGTTTTGTTCTCTTTTGTGAACGACTGGACTACGGAAGGCATGTTCTTAGGTGTGCAGAAATTTGAAGTTAACTTGTATGTTCAAAATGTGTCATTTTCTTTGATTTGTTAGTTCAACTTGGGGCAGTCGAAGAATAAGTCCGTTTGCCCAATCAAATTGTTTACATGGTAAAGTTGCTTTGTTTTTGTGTCTCGGATTTAACAAATTCATATGGGTTACAAATTAGAAGAGTTTAGTCCTTGCAGTTGTTGACTGCCTACTGTTGAAACGTCCAAACTTGTGGTTGGGTTTTTTAGGTATATTGGATAATGGAAAATTCCTAAAATCAGATTGGGCTGACAATAGTAAGTGTGTGAATATGTATTAAATGGTATATAAAGTAAACAGGAATACGTGTTTTTCTTGTCTTCTAGTGTGTTTATTGTCAACCCAGTATAATAAGACCGTTGGATAATTGGTTGCATCTGCATTCAATTTTTCACATTCATGAATTCTACCGCAATCCTTCGTATGGCTTGACTTGTTAGTTTAAACTGGGGCAGTTGAAGAAACAAGTCCGTTTGCCCAATCAAATTGTTTAGACGGCTCATTGGTTGCATCTGCATTCAAATTTTCGTACTCATGATGAATTCTATCGCGATCCTTCATATGGCTGATTGACGTTGAATGGTTCTTGGTTGGTTTTGCAGGCTGAAACACTGTTAAGGTATTTGAGGGAACCAAGACAAGAAGCTTCTACTTCAAGCCCATAGAGAGGAGGTATATCCCGTATGGGATTAGGTTTCAATTTTATTATATATACTAGAGAAGAGTTTGGTGTTGACTGTATATAGGACCTATTTTGATCGTTTGTATAGAGTGGGTGAGAAAATTGAGATAGGAGAAAGGGTTAAAATAAGTGGAATCTCTTTAGATGTTTGTTTAGTTTGACTAGGTGTTAGGGTTTTTCTCTGCGAACCGACCTTTTAGTTATATGGTATTGACTAGCTTTTGGGGGGGTTTATGATTTGTTCTTTCTTTATTAGTGGAGTACTGTATTTGTTTTGTTGGAAGGGGAGAACTTGCTTTCCGAGCGGGTTTTTGGGTTGATAAGGACTCGGGCTATGCCTTGTTTTTGACTTTTGGATTGAGTGGAAAATATATATGTTTGGAGATAATTCTATTTACAAACACTTGTTTGTATGGTAATAGGAACAAGCCGTGTGTAAGTTTTCTTCTTGGTTTTCTGTGGATGTTAGTTTGGCTTTCTTTCTTTTCAAGGAGCTCGAGTGAATAAATTATGGAATCCCTTGGTTCAAATAATCAAACTGTCTATTGGTATTTATTAATGTCCATGAAATGGTTGGACGATTGAATTGTGTTACCTCAGGTCACTTGTTAGTGAATGTACTTTTGTTTCCGTGCAATTCTAACTGCGGGAATGCATGAAACCCATTTTCTGGAATGATATTATTGTGCAATCCTATGGTTGAAATTGCACCGAGCACAAATAATTTTTCAGTGCAAAAGAAAAGATTTGACCTTGAGTTGGATGGACGTTGGATACCCTTCTTTACAGACGAGTCTATTTTGTAACAATCATAACGTGGGGTTCATGTGTGGGCCACGAAGAAGATGATGATGTCGGAGGCCAAATTGGGGTCGCTTAATCTTCAAGTGTTAGGTGTAAAGTACGGAGTAGTTTGGTACCCACTGGTTTTGTTTTGCAGCAAAGCCAGCTGGCCGCCCAACCCCCCCACAGGTGACGTTTTGTTTGTTGTGGTGCACCATCTTATATTGGCTTTATTTTCCCCCTTTCTGGGATAGAACACTATTGTTGCGGTGATCAAAAAGAAAGATACTGCGGCATTCGCTTCTCTCTCTCCGGCACGCCGGAAATTAGACCTCTCTTGCCTGTACTAGTATGGCTAGCCACTTCTTAATCTTCAAGTGTTAGGTGTAAAGTACGGAGTAGTTTGGTACCCACTGGTTTTGTTTTGCAGCAAAGCCAGCTGGCCGCCCAACCCCCCCACAGGTGACGTTTTGTTTGTTGTGGTGCACCATCTTATATTGGCTTTATTTTCCCCCTTTCTGGGATAGAACACTATTGTTGCGGTGATCAAAAAGAAAGATACTGCGGCATTCGCTTCTCTCTCTCCGGCACGCCGGAAATTAGACCTCTCTTGCCTGTACTAGTATGGCTAGCCACTTCCCCAGAGTCATCGAATGCTTCTCGAATCGGTGACGGCATTTTTAATGGTAGTTGTTTTTTTGATTGATTGTGGACCAATTTGTTTACCTTGTGAAGGGCTAATGGCTCGTTGGGGGTGAAATTGTGCTAATAGTAGGAAGGGCAATTCTTCCGAGCACAAGAGCATCTCGAATTGTGTAGTTAAAAATGTTACTAGCATTTACGTGAGAAAAAAGAAAAGAAAAGAAAAGAAAACATGGGACCCGTTGTATGTTAAGAATGTGTTAATTTAAGGAATGTTCCATTGGTGTAGTTAAAGAAAATGTTTAGTATGATCTCCTCCATATTATCTCATTCTGTCTCCTGCCTCCTCGCACCTTACAAGTCTCTCTCCTCTTTGCGTAAGTTATGACCTCTCTTAAAATTGGTACGCATCTTAAAGTACTTCTTCACTAACACGCAAAATATCTATTCTAATATAGAAATGGGCCACACACGGTGGCACAAATACTTTTGTTAAGTTGTGTCACAAAAGTGATTTTCAACTCACGTCGCACCATGCCCCACCTTTCACTCAACTACTCACTCCGGCGCTTGCATGCCCGATGTATTCACACATGCATACACCACATCCTCTAGTTACACCCAAAACACATCCTTTATAGTCACGTTTGATTGTTAGGTTAGTTTTAGTAAGGATCGAATAAGATGGGATTAAGAATATGGATAGAGAAGACAAGTGGAGCCCTTGTGATAGTAGATGGGATTATATGCATACCGAGATTAGTTGTACTGTGTTTGGTTAGAGTGAGATAAAGATGATAAATTATTTTGGGGTTGCACAAAATGCAGACACCCATCCTATTCTCTTTGAAAGGGTACGTAAATTAAGAAGAATCGGTAATATCATGGCCCAGAAGTGGGTGATAGGTTCTTGATTTTGAATGAACCAAGTCCCTGAACAATGTGTGTTCGTAAATCATTCTCACACCAGACATGAAAGGGGAAACCGACTCACAATTGATGGGGCACACCGGTTTGGATAGCACTGAACAATTGAGAAAGAAAAAAGAAAAAAAACCTTAACCGAACCGAGAATGTTGGTGTGTTTACTACTACTACTACTAGTCGAGATAATGCCTCAATTCAACGAGGATTCACATTGGGAGTTCCGTATTACGCCTTCGATATGAAGAATACGCGGGATGGCCCCCCCCCCCCCCCCCCCCAAATATTAATTTACTTACCAAAAGCATGGGATTCAGTGCGTGGTATCAAATTTCCGTGTCGAGGGTTTAGTGTAGCCCCCCGAGTGGATTTTAAATGATGTTGCAAATCTAGCTAGCAAAACATGAAACTTGATGCGCGAAAGCTGTTGCGGTTGCTAAAAGTGATCCCTGTATTGAAACTACGTGTCCGCGTCATTGGACTTTCTTAGGGAGATGAATGTCCATGGTGATGTATTTGTAGAAGTAAAATTCTATCACTGAGGAAATGATGACAAATACCATGAAAGAACCGAAGTTGATTGAGCGATAACGAATGTTAATATCGTATTGTATTTCAAACAACAGAGAGTCATTCTTCACATGATTGTCTAAGCACTCGAGAAATAAGCAAACTCGCATCTATTGCACAGGGTGCACCATTATTTCTGAACCATACGGAAACAAGTTCTGCATTCATTTCTACCTCCTGGTGTTGTGGTGTAGCCGATATATTGTATTGATATTCCGACTCATGTGATTTGATTAAAGGAACTTCCATCAAAACAATATTGGCCTGATAAAATGAATCCAACAAGCATTAAACCAATTATCAACCATTGAATCCAAACAGCGAGAGGCCCAGACGGACAATTCAAATGGACGGGTTTGGGTCAAATTGGGTAAGTTATTAGTGGATTGGGTCTTTAATGAGTCATTGACCCATTTAGACCCAATTAGTTATGAGCCTAATTATTCATACACAACCCAACCTATTTATTTGAAATCAAACCCGACCCGCGCTATTAACCCAATTACATATATATTAAAATTTAAAATGACTAAAATACCCATATACACTAAAATAACCATATTACCCTTATACATTTAAATGACCAAATTACCCTTGTATACTAAAATTACCATAATACCCCTATATACTAAAATGACCAAGTTACCCCGTATACTAAAATTACTGAATCAAATGGAAATTTTGCTGAAATTTTAGCATGCATCCAATAAAAAATGATTCGAATGAATTGACTAGATAAAAAAAATAGAATTGACTATTGCCAACTCCAAAAGTTTCATTCAAAAACCCAAAAAAAAAAAAAACTTTTGACAATGAACTCACGGCAAGATGGAAGCAATACCAAAAATATTCCTGATTTTTTTATTTTTGATAAGTCAAAAATATTCCTGATTCATTACTGATAAAGGGGGAATATGATCCATGCATGTCGCTTTAGTTTTAGTTTTTACTTTTGTTCAGCTCTAGACAAATCTAAGGTCCTAACGTACCTAGGTCAAATAATTAGCTAACATGAGCAGCAGCGGAAGCGTGTGAAAGTGTCTTTGGAACACATCCCAACCTACTAAGATTCGCGAGAGCGAATATTGAGAGCTCATGCGCGGTGCAAGGATTGAGGGCGCGAATGCAATGCATTAATTTTAAGGATTACGTGACTAAAGTTCCGAACGAAATAACCATGATTATGTTTTCAAGATTTTATATGGGTGCTTTTCATAGGATGATTGTGATGTGGTAGAAGATTTGTGTTGGTGACAAATCCCAGCCATTTCGCGGCGGCAATCAGAGGCGTTAGTGTGAAACCCATATTATGCTTTTTTGGGAAACAAACAGCACATTCTCGGCCTACTTGAACAGGACCTGCACATTCACCATCAGCAGCTACGAGCTCAAGTACAAGACCAAAATCACAGGTGCATAACCACGGACAAGCTCAACATTGTTGAGGTAATTCGCGACCGCGACGAGCTTGAAATCTATGTCAGAGTCGCCTCCGCCGATTTCCCCGTCGATGGCTATGACGAGTGGATTTGATTGTGACAACCACAATGGAGGAAGAATGAGATCAAGAGGATCTAATTTCAATTTGTATTGAGTTTTTCTTTTCTTTTTTTTTGATGGGTCATGTTCATGACTTATTGGATTATTTAAGTTGCCCCACTTAGAGCATTCACAGTGAAATAAGCAACAAAAAAAAAATTATTAAAGTTAGAAATGTTGGATAAAAAAAATGCTCACATTGGAATAACCAAACCTAGCAACCTCTTAACAACTCATCAAATTTTAGCTTTTCAATAATCAAAACTAGCAATATTTTGTTAATAACCAAATTTATCTCTCAATCAAGTACACTAACATTAGGATTCGTTCGGTTGTAGGTTTGGAAAAATTTTGGGTTTGTGAGAGAGATAGAGGGTGAAGTAAGATTAATGATTGAATATTGGGGTAACGAGTGAAGAAAGAAATGAAAGTAATTATTGAAAATATAGGTAATGAGTGGATTTGGATTTGAAATTTTTTTTCAAACCCACAACCGAACAAGGGCAAAAACCTTCTCTCTTCCATTCTCTCTCTCTCAACAATATTTTCAAAAAATAATTTTAAAAAATTGTAACTTTTGAATTTTTTTTCTGTTTTTTCAGAAACTTTTTTTATTTTTACAAAAAACAAAATTAAAAATTAAAAATTTAAAAACTATAAGTAAATAAAGTGTTTTTTTCAAAAATCTGTTTTTGAAATTTCAAAACTCTTTTATAGAAATTTATTTTTTACACAAAATCTGTTTTTAAAAAACTGTAATTATAGTTTTTAAAATTTCAAAACCTATTTGTGTAAATATAATTCTTTCAAAATTTCTCAAAATTGTATTTACAATTTTTAAGTGAACAAAGTGTGTTTTGAAAACCTGCTTTTTGTTTCGGAAAACTTTTTTTTTTAACTGTTTCTAACATAAACTGTTTTTCCCCCCTTCAAAAATCGCTTTTTCAAAAAATATGCGTGAAATGAAGGAAAAAAGTTCGGAGGGCCCATTGGTTTTGATTATGGGCAAAAAATAACAAATGTGAGATTTGACATTGCTAACTTTAGCAACCTCTAAATGGATAATTAAAATCTGATGTGGCATGTTTTGATTATTCACATTTGCTTATTTCACTGCTGATGCTCTTAGAGCATCCACAGTGGAATAACCAAAATCATAGAGTTGTTAAAGTTAGCAATGTTTTCTAAAAAATGTGCTCACAGTGGCATAATCAAATTTAACAAGCTCTTAGCAACTCATCAAATTTTGACTCTTGGATAATCAAAACTACCAACCTTTTGTCAATAACCATACTCTCTCTCTCTCTCTCTCTCTCTCTCTCTCTCTCTCTCTCTCTCTCTCTCTCTCTCTCTCTCTCTCTCTCTCTCTCTCTCTCTCTCTCTCTCTCTCTCTCTCTCTCTCTCTCATATTTTTAAAATAAGTTATTATTTTTTTTGCAAAAATAGTAAACTGTTTTTTATTAAATTTTTTTTTAAAACTATCTTTTTTTTCAAAAACTGTTATTTTAAAAAAAATGTATTTTTTTAAAAACTGTTTTTTAAAACTTTTTCCAAAAAGTATTTTTTTCAAAAAATTATTTTCTATTTCTAATAACCTGCTTCTATTATTTTGAAAACTATTTAAAAAAATATATTTTATATGGTGACAATTTTTAGATTTTATAGGTTAAAAAGGTAATGTGACAATTTTTAATTATTCAATGTTGATTATGACACTGTGGACATCTACGTTGCTAACATTAACAACTCCTTAAATAGATAATCAAAAGGTGATGTGGCAAGTTTTGATTATCCAATTTTGATTAGTCCACTGTGGATGCTCTTAGGCCATCCACAGTGGTATAATCAAAAAATGATAACCAAAAGTTGACACATCAGCTTTTGATTATTCACTTAAGAGGTTGCTAAACTTAACAATGTTAAGCTTCACTATGGTTATTTCTAGTCCATAATCAAAATATAGGGTCCACTACAATTTCATTCTCTCTCCCCCCTGTTTTTCATCATTCACTTCCCTCCATTTACGTTTTTTATGAGTTAAAATATATCGATTCCCTCTCTTAATTTTGAAAAAAAAATCGGTGACTTCCTTCCCTCCTATTATGATTTTTTCCTTTTTTTTTTTTTTTCGGGGGGGTAGTAGAAACAAGAAAGAAAAGTGAAACACCTTAATCCGGCGACGATGGATTGAATTGTACATGATCGAGAGATATGAGTTTCACTTTTGGAGGAAAAGAAAAAGAAATAGTTTGTTGGCAAAGTGAAAAAGATATAGAGTAGCGAAAAAGCTTGGCTACATAAAATTTTTATTCTTCAATTTTATTTTTTTAACCAAAAAAAAAAAAGAGTGGGCAAAGAAGGAAAGAAGAAAATACTAGTTGAAACACGTGTGTATACAAATTTGGAACTAGTTAACTTATGTGGTGTAAGATCCACAAATTTTGATTATTGAAAAAGGTTGTTAGTTTTGGTTATCCAAAGCCCAAAATTTGATTATTTCTAAGGATGTTGATAAGTTTGATTATACCATTGTGAGTAATCTTTTACACCAACATTGTTAACTTTAAAAACAATTGGCATTTGATTATACCACTGTGGATGGCCTTAGGACCTAATTACTAAATGGGTTAGATGGGTTGGACCCACTCTGACCCAATTAATATATGGGCTGGATTGGGTCAATTTTTTAGCGGGTGGATTTATGTTTAATTTGCCACCCCTACAATTAACCGTATGGATAACTCATCGAAAAAAGCTACTTCATGATAGTAACTGCAGTCGGACTCTTAAGTATATGCACAAATCAATTGATCACCTCAAAAGCCCGTAAGCAAAAAAAAAAAAAAAACCTTATGTTAATGTAATAATCTTATTTCTTAAAGGAAAAAAATGGAAGATAGCATAGGAAGTAGTCAAGTAAGTCAGCAACTACCACCAAGGTGAGACCATTGTAATTTCTTATGGTCTACCTCAAACAGTAGTGAAAATGGATCATACAATTAGCTTATAGAGGGATTGACATCCATTTTCTTGGCATCTTTTTCCTTGGAGCAGATGCTTGGTCGGTAGCCTTTTTCCAGCATCTTCTCAACCTCCTCGAATGGCAACCCCTTGGTCTCCGGCACAAGGAAATATATGGCAATCAGTCCAAGAAATGAAAATCCAGCAAACAGCATAAATGTCCCAGCAGAGCCAATTGCCTCGGTTAAAGTCAAGAATGTCTCACTGACTAGTAGATTTGAAGTCCAGTTAGAAACAGCGGCTATTCCTCCACCGATGCCTCTGTACCTCAACGGGTATATCTCCGAATTTACAATCCAAGGCACTGTTCCCATGCCTGGTGAATACAATATGATGTACAACCCCAAAAGAGCAACTGCCAAACCTCCTATTTTACTTGGACAACCCTTGGTGTACCACACACGGTGTTCAGCACCGCAAACACCTTTTGTGGCATCATTTACTTTCAAACAGGCCCCAGGAAGATACTGATCAAGGGAAAAACAAATTAGGGAATGCTCAAACAGGTTTTAAAAAAAACAATGGAAAGATAGTAGAAATGGAATAACTCTGCAATCAATGGTTAGCAAGGGCTAGCAACTGCTTGCCAATAGATTTGACATACTAAAGGTAATTAAGAGTGCTGTAAAAGTATACATAGTGGCAACTGGAAAGATTGTTGATAAGCAAAAAAGGAATAAAAATAGGGGATGCACAAAAGTTAGCTGTGTCAAACAAGTTGGCACTGCCTCAACTGTAAAAAGACAAAAAGAGAGGAAAAGAAATTATAAGTTGGACGTGCATTCCAATAGGAAGCTATTTGGGTCACAATTGCGATAATTCTAGCAAAGAAGCTTCAAAAGTGGTGCTCTAAGGGTGTGATATTTGGCCCACTATACTTCACAACTATAGAATTTGGAGCCAAATTTGGCACCAACTTTCGCTACAGCTAATTTATCCAATGGTGGTGATCTGTCCAAAAATAACGCCCATGTGATTTTCATCATCAAATTTTGGGATTGTTAAACAAAATGGGTGGTCCACACCTGGAGCACAATGCTACTGTCACTATGTTTCGCTAAATCATTGTAGCGGATAACTAGCCAAATAGGTCCATCATTAGAGGTGCTCTAAGTGGACACCTAACACCCACGAAAGGATGGAATAAACTGATTTATTGAAAGAGGAAAAGTATCGTGTACAACTTACTTTGTTTGGTGAAGTAGCGCAATATCCGCATTCTGATGATGCTTTCAAGCACGTCATGCAATTCCAAGATGATGCATCCGATGCTGTCAAGTAACTTGAACATGTAGAGTTTCCACCGAAGTGGCCGGATTCGAACCTACTAATAGATGGAGAATGAGTAGAAGATTCATGAAACACAACGGTTAAGGCCAATAGGCAGACAATAATTCCAATCATAGAAATTATCATCAACTTCCTCCTCCCGTATCTATCAACAGTGACCATACTGACAATGGAGCCCAAAGCATTGAGACCAGAAGTAACAAGAGAGAGTGCTAAGGCCGTCTTGTTTGAAGCAAATCCGGCCAGTTGCACTATGGTTGGGCTGTAATACATGACTGTGTTTATGCCCACAAATTGCTGAGCCACTTGAACTGTGATACCTGCGTAGAGGCCTCTACGAACTACATCATTACTCCAAGCGCCCTTTACTTTAGAAATGATGTCATCACCAATGGAATCTTCCTCAGCCTTTTCTGCTTCAACGGATGATTGCAAGGCTTTCATTTCTTCTTCTACTTCCTCAGCAGGGTAGATATTCTCCAAGATGGCCCTGGCCTCATCAACCTTATTCTAATCAACCAATGAAGACACAAAAGTGTTATTGTGATTGCATGAAAATAGACAGTTTTTAAAGTTAAATGAGGAACAAGCTTAGTAAGTTCGAATATCAAATAAACTTAGGTAGGAGTATGAGTTGATGACAGCATCGAAGGACTTAAATCCACTTTTCAACAATTGGGACCAACAAGGCATTGTCTCTGTCAAGTCGATGACTATCTAAGAAAAATGACCTGATCTTGAAATTAGGAATTTCTATGAATCCAAAAAAATTGAAATAATTGGAACCAACAGGGCATTGTGTCTGTCAAGTCAGTGACTATCTAAGACGAGGAAACATGATCTTGAAATTAGGAATCTTAACGAAATCCAAAACAATAAAAGTGCCAATTAGACTAGCCACATGGACATCATTAGGGACCAATGTTTTCAAAGGCTAAGTTGAGGCTTGCGGCTTGCCTCGAAGCAAGGCTAGGCTATCAAAAACGCCTCCTGGCCTTCAAATTTGTGCCTTAGCCTCCAAAAGCCTACACCTTATCCATGGGGCATTCACACAAGGTGTGCCTTTTGCATTCTTTTTACGCCTTTCATGTCAGGCGTACGTTTTTTAGGAACAATATGGCCCATAGATCTTCACATTCACTTCTCTCTCAACCTGCCAATATTTGCTTCAATTGAGAGAGTACCTATTTGAGTGTATTTTTTTTTTATATAGAATTTGGTGTACTGTTACATTGATATATGATAGTAATTAATTATGTATCCATGCTCAGAGGATTCTTTTTAACGTTTACAGTAGCACTTTTATCACTCTCATAAAATTCCAAGTGCTTACGCCTCAAGGACTACGCCTCGTTTCGTGAGGTATTTGCATTGCACATTCGCCTTTGAAACTTTGCATTAGACAATGACCTTGACAGAGCTTCAAAATTTTCTTGTCGCGTGCATGAAAAGCACCAAGTACACGAGCTACATGACATCACTTGAAAATGATTTTGAAAAAGCTTAAACCTCAAATTCTGTTTCCCATGACTCGAGCATCAAAGGGTTTTCCAATAAGGTAAAGAAACAGAACATTGTAAAGATAATTGTTTACTAGTGTATTACCTTTCTATATAGCCATCTAGGAGACTCGGGAAGTGACAGCATCAGTATAAATTGAAAAAGTGCTGGAATTCCGGCTACTCCCAACATCCATCGCCAGGTTCCAGGGACCTAAAACACATGCATTTAGAGGGGGTTCCATTAACATAGATTTGTTCCAAGTATGAAGCAAAGTTAATTCGGGGCGGTTCCAGGGACACCCAAAAAAACACCTAAAAAAACACCTCATAGTTCCCGATCAAATTTTGATGATCTGAGCCGCTCAATGTGATTAGAATGTGATTTTAAGGATACCCGTGAGAAATCAGCAAAAAAAAAGACCAGGAAGGGCTTGATCCGAACAGTTTCGAACAGTTTTATATTGAACGGTTCAAATAAAAACTACTCAAATCAAACCTTTCCCGGTCATTTTTTTTGCTAATTTCTTGCGAGCACCCTTAAAATCACATTCTGCACACATAACGGTTCGGATCATAAAATTTTGATCGGGAACTATGAGATTGAGATTATGTGTGTTTTTTTAGGGTGTCCCTTGAACCGTTCCGAAGTTAATTTTTTACAAATTAAAAAAACAGGTTTCAATTCTCTCACCCTGGTGAATGCCAAATTTATGAGATAAGACAAAAACTGCCCTCCAGTGATCAGCAAACCATTTGTGCTGACAAGTGCCCCTCTAATTCTAGCAGGAGAAGCTTCTGAAATATAGAGAGGCGAGGTCATGGATGCCATTCCGACTCCAAGACCTACAAATATCCGTCCAATAATTATCACCCACGGAGCTGGAGCGACAGCCATGACAATTGCACCAATAAAGAAGAGAAAATCAGCTACAAGAATCGATTTTTTCCTCCCAAACTTGTCATTCATCCAACCACCAATTGCGGCACCAACTATAGCTCCTGCAACTGCCATACTCACAATGGTTTCCTGCATATTGAGGAAGTAATATCATAGACCACCTCAGAAAAGAGATACCTTAATGAAACTCATTTTGAGGGAATCAACTGAATTATGTCAAATAACTTGCCTGTAGCCATGTCTTCCTATCAACAGATTTGAAGTCATCCCGGATGTACAGCAGAGCACCAGAAATAACACCTAATACACATAAGGGAGTTGATTAAAAGAGACACAGTGTCGTAACAACAGTTTGGACTTTAACATGATATTGTGGAGTCACATACAGGAAGATGTTAAATCACTGCGTCTGTTTCACATACAGCAATGTACTACTTTCCCATAAGTGCTATAACATTAAGCAAAGATGCAACACTGACTAAAAAATCTAACCATTGTGTTACCAAATAGAAAATCATCATATTACCCGTGTCGTATCCAAACAAGAGCCCTCCAAGGCCGGCTGAGAAGGCAAGACGCATTATGTATGGCGTTTTCCAACTTGTTCGCCAGCATTCTGTGAACTCTGTTTTATCCACTCGACCAACCCCCTCCATTTGATTTGTGTTGTTAAAATAAATAAGCAGCTGGACTGCTGCCCGAAATCTTTGTTTCGAAGAAAAAGGAGAATTTTAAATTAAGGTGAACCTGCAAGAAAATATCAAAAAATGAGATAAAATCATACAGAAATTGGCCTATTGAAGTAACAGGATATGTATAACATGAGTAAAGTATTCTCCATGCTTCATGAAACACGTAGCATCATGGAGTTGAAGCGTGTAAGCAACATGATCAGCATATATGAGACTCGGGAAATTGGGTATGATCAATCAATTATGAGAAAATCAGTATATCTCATAAGATCAAACTGAATAATTCAGAGTGTACGAAGTTACACATAACAACTGACATCAAGCTCATCATGAAACATAATAGAAGAATCAATTTCGTGCAACCATAAAGGGAAATTTGCTATAAAATAGACTGAAAGATGTAGAAGATTATTGTCTAAACTTATAAGGAAGGTGATGAGTTGAAGTTACATACTCGTTGATGATCATGATAAAATTTAAGGTACAAATTATAACTTTTTCCTATGTCACAATCAAAGGGAATTAGATTCAAACGTTTACAATATCGAGAGTGAGCATGGGACAAAACATCAGTCATGTGAGGACCGCCGCAACAAATAAATCGAACGAACAACTAAAGAAGTACGGTAAAGAAGTAAACCAATAACGAAAGACTCCTAGAATTAATAATCAAATATTGCTTCAGCAAGATATGATTCCTTGACCTCTCAATGGTAAGTATGTGATGGTAGCCAACTGAAAAATATCAAGGATTATAGACCAAAAGGTAAAAGGAAATATTGTTGCTATTCATGAAGAGGCATTGTGTCAAGCACATATGTGGGTATACAGCTACAGAAACTCATCGAAGGGCACCCTTGAACGAAGTGAATCTGCGTTACATATCTATTGGATCTGTGTCTGAATTGAGAAATTCCGAGGCTTAGGATCTTTTAATATTCTCTTATTGTTTTCAAATTGGGAGACGTATCTTGTATTGGTTTTTTCTATTTACAAATCATGCCGGGGTAACACATTAACAAAAGCTAATATACAATTAAAATTAGTTATATACCTAATTACAATCTGAATATTTACTGTATCTATGGAAAATAAGTGTTATATATATGGAAAATAAGTGTTATATATATGAAAAATAAGTTCTGGTGATGATAAATTCCAAGTCTTTCGAGTAGGGTCTGCTTTCGGTAAATGGACCAGAAGAAGAGCCCTTATCAAGTTCATGCGAAACACCCTTATCGAGTTCATGTGAAACATGATGGAAATACATTCTTTCTTCTATCCGAATTGTGATGGATTGAGTTTTGGTTTTCTTTAACTGGTTCGAATATTGCCATAATTATATCAAATGATTTAGAACGCGCTTGGAGTTCTGCTTCTTAAAATATGGTTATGAATTTTTTTTTTCAATAAGTAATCATAGGATGCATACCAAATCAGGCTACAAGAACGTATTCATATCGTGACGATATACGTATCCGTATGGTAGGTAAAATTTTAACAACCATGCTCTTATTTCTTGCCCCATGTCTTCTAGTTAGGCAGAATATCACCCTTTTTCCACAAAATAATCAGAAACCTCAAAAGAGGATGAAAGAGACTCTTCACAGAATAATTCAAATTTCTTTCCAATTGCTCGAAGGATTAATTGACATTTGCATAATCACAAGCATCAAAGACTCTTGAACGTGCAAGAACCCTTCATCCCCATTTATATTCATCACATGCAACCCAATCCACATATTAGTAAAAGAAATGAGAAGATACCATACAACAACAATGATTTTAGCAAAAACCCATGTTTCAGAAAGCTACAATCGACTGACTTGGTTTTTGAACCAAAAAACTGGGGAAAAAGGAAAACACTTTCAGAATGCAAAATCAATGGCGGCCAAACATTACCTTTAGATTTTAGAAAGCTGCTTCTATATTCCTTCTTCTCCTCCTCCTCATTACCTTCCTCTGCATGTTGGATTCCCCCCTCCCCCAAAACCCTGTATTTATATAGGCTTTTGAGGGTAACGAACCCGCAATTGCGGTGGGCCTCCTTGTTTTGGATGGTTCTCATTATTTTTCTCGAAAAATGCCATGAAAATTTGATAGAGGATAAGAACAGAAAAACATACCAATTTTATCTAATGAAAATTTGACAGAGGATAAGAACAAAAAAACATACTACTTGTTCGTAAATGGATTGTTTTCCGTTTATTATGTAAATTTTCCCTAGTCAAACACGTCTTAGTGGATCAGGACGGTCTGGAGTCTGATCTTCTTCAACTAAGGTGGGACCATAATTATTACTATGAGGATATCATTAGTCGAAAACTTCGTTGTGACAATCAACAAACATTTTGATAACTTGGCTTTGACGTTCGCAGGGGTACGAATCATGTGTAGTTCTACAGTGATAAAAAATTAAAAAAAAAGTTGTGTTATTTAGGAAACCCGAACCAAAAGATTGTTGATAACTAATACAGTTATTTTAATTCTTTTTTTCATCCAAGGAACTTATAGGGGTTCCTTCTTGTAGAATTTTTTAAATTAACCTAAAAAACTAGTACAGTTTAAAAAGAATATTTGGAGTTTAGTCCGGGCACCCTTGGCACTCCCTTTCGTTTGCCTATGTGCACAAGGTAATTTGCATGCGCCTCGACTATTCCTGAGATCCTAAAATTAACTATTAAAATTAATTACTGGACAAACCTGCACAGATCAAGCATTTCTCGATATTTTTTTAGCTGATTTATTGCGAATACTCTTAAAATCACGTTTTAAACACATTGAACGGTTTGGATCATCAAAATTTGATCAAAAAATAAGAGGTGCGGATGGTAAGTGATGTGGATATATATATATATAAAATCAACTGTGCTACTTGCACATTCATTTTTGCACATATCTTGCACATTTATTTTTGTGGAGCTCATATCAGGATCCCACAAAATGATCCGAAACACTCATCTTTTTTAAAATATTTTTTGGAGAATTCTTATAAAAAATCAGCTCCAATGGATATCAGTAAGGATTTTCTTAGAATTCGTAGGGCAAAACAGAATGATTTGTCTTATGATTTCTGAGAAAGCCCTTATCGATATCCGTTGGAGCTGATTTTTTACAGGAACCTTCCAAAAAATATTTTAAAAAATATAAGCGGTTCGAATCATTTTGTGGGACCCTGATATGAGTCCCACAAAATGTATGTGCAAGATATGTGCAAAAACATATGTGTGAGAATCATTACTGTCCAAAAAAACAAGACATTAAAAACTCTTCTAGTTATGTGTGTGTATATATACATACACTAGGTTTTTCCCGTCATGCAAGCACGAAGATTTCGTGCATGTGCAAGTGCTTTATATACCATAGTTTGCAATTTTAATGAAATAACACAAAATTATAGTACAATAATCTCAACAGTCATATGTAACCTTTTATGAAATTATCTTGTATTTAATAGTTTCTACGATTCTCCTCTATCGAGAATCTTTTTCTCCCAATAATTTTCAACCATGACACAATGCACAATCTCCAATCACTTATCACTTTTGTGACAATTGCTTTATTAACGTCTATTCAGTTTCAATTTGGCCACGAATACCCCAGGGTACCTATTGTCCAATTTCTACGTTTACGTAGTAATTCAAATTACAATAATCCACGTAACAATCAACAGTATACAAAAGTCACAAATACAATATCTGACATAACAATATTCTAATTTATTAAATATTAATTGATGAATAAGTCAAAATAAGCATATGGCGGTTTGAATAAAATCATTATCTTAAAAGATAATGTTTTTCCTTTTTCTTTTACCAAACTGATAATATCAACTTATACAGTATTTTCAAAATTATTTATTCTATTTCTTTATTATAAAAAAATAAATATTTAGTCAAACAATTAATTACTACATTTAAAATTAAGTCTACTTCTCACATTTAAAATTCATATAAAACATTTCCACTAATTTTCTATTTAAAATATTACCTTTAACTACCATATTATTATTCATAGATTTTCCAAACTAATTTTTATTCGAAAGTGCATGTAACGCCCCGATTTTCGGACACGTTAATTAAATCATTTCTAATTGATTTAATAATCTATAAAACTGATTTAAGAAATAAAATTTATTAAACAGAGTTTAGCAGCGAAAATCTCAAATACCGAATTTAAAACAACTTAACTGTCTTACAACCCAATGAAATAAAAACAGAGTTTGACAAATGTGATAACACTTTTGAAATTCAAATAACAATAATTTAAATTAACAGAGCTTCTAAGGGTAGGGTATCCAAGGTTCGACAAACTCCCCTTCCTCAGCTGGGAGGTCCTCACCCTAATACTGATCATCTTGAAGAGGATTCTGCTCTTCGGTCTCTTGATTAACTGGCATAAAACGCCAGCCCAACGGCACCATAATGATTTTGGAAACTCAGTAGATAATCCCAACCCTACTAACCCCTTACTCTACAGTTAGCAGTTCGACGATATAAAAATTGACAATATACAGAAGGTACAAAATAATAGCACATCATCCTTTTTCTTTACTATCCATCAACTTACATGATATCTAAGGATTCTCTCCACGAGATCCTTTTCCTCCCACATCCACTAACTACAATCGTCTCATGGGTCCACCATTTCTCTTGCTTATCCTGTACCAGGATCCTAGATGAGTTCACCTAAATTATGTATCTAGCATGTTCTCACTTAAGACTATAACAGGAGGATCGAGTCATCCCATGACGCATCGTACATTAGGGTCGGACATCCCTACCACCAACTATAACCGTCTCATGTGACCTATTCCCTCTTGAACAAAAGAAGCAAATTTTCCCATGACGCATTATACATTAGCGTCACAGCATCTCTCAACATTGGGCCCCATGGGTTACCCATTTCAATACAGGGCCCCATTGGTTACCCTTGCCATAGCCATGACTCAAATCACAATCCACAACCTCATACCTCAACACTTTATCAGGTTTCCATTTACTTAACATCGTCTACGTGAATCACTACTCGTAACCACCCAGTGAACCTAAGTCCATTCTAGCACGTACAACATGATACAGTCAATAACAACTCAATTCATAATAACATGATACATTTCAATGAGGAAAAAAAAATACATATCAAATAATATTGTGTCAGTAAGTAAACATATAATATTTTCTTGAGCTGATGCCTTTAAGGTTTGTTGAACAAGTAATTTAATTATAGTCTTTATTAATTTCAAAGGTGCCGTTAGCGATTTCGTAAACCTAAAGGCTCTTTTAATAACTCTTACAGACTAACAAAAATTTAATGAATTGTTTTTTTTTTAATAAAGCCCTTTAAGATCTTAAGTTTAATTATTGGTTTACGGCCTCCTAGTTTCATTTCAGTAACTTTTAAATCAAAAAAAAAAATGTCGATGGACTTATAATATGTACAAGTTATAAACTCTACTTACTTAGTTCTTCCTCTGACTTGGTAAATTAGCAATTAGCTTAGAGAAAGAAAAATTTCTGTAAGTCCTTATCTACACAATAATTTATTAAGGTTTTGGGTTTCCGGAAAACTATCTCAAACGCGATTCTAAGCTCGGGTAAGTGTTGCACGGTGTCCGTACATTGCTGTGGTGGTTTCGAAATCTTGACGCGGCGTCCAGCGGCACTCCGGTGGGACCGCGGCGGCGATGCGGGCGTGGATGGTTTAATTAATGTTTAGATATTAATATATTAATCATTATATTATATTATATTATTAGGTTAGATAGGTAAATAGGGCAAAATCAAGCAGCAAATTGGTCCGAATTGAAAAGTGTCCAAACCCTTTCAATAATATATTATATTACATTATTAGGTTAGATAGGTAAATAGGGCAAAATCAAGGGGCAAATTGGTCCAAATTGAAAAGTGTCCAAACCCTTTCAATGGTCTTTTATTATTAGATTAGATATACAGCTGATCATGGCTGACGACGCTAGCTCCCTCTCCTCCAACCTACTATTCGGCTGATCATGTACATATTCAATTAGAATCAGGATAAAATCTCCAAGAATCAGAATCCTAGCTCCCAAGATCTTCCTATCCCTCCAAATCTTTCGGTTTCCGTTTGTTATCTTAGCATTTGGACCGCAGTCTTGCTCTAAATTTGCCTTGTTGTGCTCTTGATTCTGCAACTTGAGCCTCTCGTTGCTTATCCATAAAAACTTGAGCCTCTCGTTATCCTCCTACTTATGAAGTACACTATTTATTTAGTTTTTAGCTCTTACATTGTGTTGTCCTCAGCTTTGTGTGTCTAATAATTAATTTGGTTTTAGAGGTTCCAAACAAAAAAAAAAAATTACACAACACTCAACCTGTATCACAGGTAAGAGTCCCAATTTTTTCGGGTGCCAATTATTCAGATTCCACTTGTAAATTCCAAAACCAAAAAACACACACATCCAATACACTTTTTACAGTTTACATAGGTATATCTAATACCAAAAAAACCTGAAAAGTTGTTGAAGCACGGGAAGATAATTGATCGATCTCCTTCTTCAAAAACGGCTCATGTTCTTCAAATGTTAGAGTAGAATGGTTAGCATCATACAACTATATTTTGTGTGGGTCGTCTAGCAATGATACAAGTGCTTGCCTTCTTTTTTGTTGGACTCATTTTGGCCTCTACTCCACGTTGTTTCTACTAGATTCATAAGATGTTGTATAGTACACAATTTTTTAAAAAGAATATTCAATTTTCATTTTGATGGTTAGTTGCCGCTTGTGACTTTGAGTTGTGTTTCGGTGTAGAGATGGAGTGTAAAATGAAGGCAAACTCATGGCCTCACTGTAAATGAAATGGAAACAGAAGCCTTGCTGTTAATGAAAAGTATTCTTCTATTGACTGTGGCCTTAGTATGGACAAATCAAGTGCTTCTGTTAATAGCTATCGGACGAGTTCATTTGAGAAGCTAAAAGAACAAGTAGTTAATTTCATACATTGTATGAAAAAAAGATGTTGAAATTACTACAAGAAAATGTGGCGTTACCGGCATTTCTATTACCGGTACTCAGGAAAATGTCGTTAAAGGGTACTATTATCGGCATTTATCGCAAATGTCGGTAGGAGTACTATTCTCGGCATTTGTTTTAATGGCATTTAACAAAACAAATGCTGCTAAAGGTTACTATTACCGGCATTTTTGGTACAAATACCGGTAATAGAAACCTTTAGTGGCATTTGTTAAACGCCGGTAAAACAAATGCCGGAAGTAGTACTTTTACCGGCAGTAAATAGAAAACGCCGGCAAAGGTTTTATATCTATAAAATAAAAAAAAATCGACTTTCTAACACAAAACTCACAATAGCCCAATGATTAAGTGTTGGACTCTTTTCCAAGAGGTTGGGGGTTCGATTTCCGGCCACAACACAACCAAAAATATTAACTTGGCACACACGTGGATGCCACGTGTTATTTTCCTCCCTTATGTTGCACTATTGTCGGCAGTTTGTAAAAACTGCCAGTAATAGTGGCACTATTACCGGCATTTGTAAACATGCCGCTAAATGCCATACCTTTACCGGCATTTTTTGTCATTACCGACACTTTTCTAGACGGCATTTCTAAAAATGCCGGTAAAGTCGGTACTATTTCTGGTAAAACTATTACCGGCATTTTTTACCACTTTTTTCGGCATTTGTTAAGTACCAGTAAAGGCATATTTCTTGTAGTGAATGTTGTTGCCGATCAATAGAACTCTGCAGCGTTACCCTCACTTAAATTTGATCAATTAGTATAATGAAATTGTCGACCTAGAAATTGAAAGGGAAACGGCCTCTTGGCTTGAGAAAGAAATGGAGGAGGATCTATGGAGCCATATGCGGACAAATGATCCCTATGAAATGAATGAGGGATATGTTTGAATGAAGCTCATCCACTTAGAAAAAGAGAGAGTTGTAGTGTTGTAAAGAAGTTTTGTAATTCTTTGAAATAAATGATAGAATACTAGTATTTCTCTCAAAGTTTTTCAATACAATATATGACTCGTGGTACATCTTAAATATACAGAAGATATTGACCTCTGGCTGCTATACATGGAAACATGATCGATTCTCTTACTATAAAGGAGCCTTGAAATCTTCTTATCAAGATTCATAAAATCCGTGTCTTGCAATTTGTTTGATAATCCTGCAATCACATGCTCCTTATTCTCATCTTATGATTTGATTGTATCAACAGTCCCCCTCAAACTAGGCTGGGGATGGCTAGAGGCCTAGTTTGATGCGCAACATATGAAACGAGGCACGAGAGAGTAGTTTGGTAAGAATATCGGTGACTTGGTATCTTGAAGAGACAATACGCATAATGACCGAACTTCGGGCCACCTTTTCACATACGAAATGATAATCAATCTCAACGTGTTTTGTGCGAGTATGGAACACGGGGTTAATGGTAAGGCGTAAGGTAGAGACATTATCACAGAAAAGGGTTGCTGGTTGGACTATCTGACCAATGTCACGAAGTAAGTATGAAATCCACGTTACTTCAGCTACAATGGATGCAAGAGCACGATATTTCACTTTTGTGCTCAATTGTGCCACAGTGGGTTGTTTCTTGGCATTCCAAGAAATACAGTTGGCACCCAAGAAAGTGCAAAATACTGTTGTAGAATGTCGAGTTGTTGTATAGCCACCCCAATCGGCGTTCGAAAAGGCATACAACTCAAGTGTTTTAGAGGATAATAAACGTAGACCATGATCAATGGTGCCATGAACATAACTCAAAATTCTTTTCATCAACTGAAAGTGGAAGATAGTGGGAGCATGCATAAACTGAAACACATAATTTACACTGAACGACAAGTCCAATCTCGTGAAGGTGAGATATTGGAGCCCGCCAAATATGCTTCGATAGAAGTAAGGATCTGGAAAAGGAGACTCACATCAGGTGTGAGTCTAGGTTTGGCCACCATTAGGGTAAAGAGGGGTTTACAATTTCCCATTTGTGCTCTATCAAGAAGCTCACCCACATACTTTCTTTGGTTGAGCAAAAGCCCACCAAAAAATCTGTGAACCCTGATGCCAAGAAAATAATGCAGGTCCTAAGTCTTTCATAGTAAATTTCTGATGCAACTTGGACATGAAGTCTTGTATAGAGGCAGAGTTATCAGTTATCACCCGTCAAAATAATATCGTCGACATATGAACAATGAAGAATCTATGGGACTGCAAAAGAACCCATGGGTAAGAAGAAAAGAACTAAATCTGTCAAACCATGCTCTTGGTGCTTGGCGGAGGCCATAGAATGCACGATGTAGCTTGCAAACATGGTTTGGATTGAGTGATAAGCACCCGGTAATGTAATATAGGGTGCGCTAGTGTCTAGTTTGAGTTCAATTTAATTGTTAATTAGTTGTTTTTAATGATGTTTGCTCGTAGAGTGTGTTAGTTCTGTTTTGTAGGAGAATCACCAAATAAAGGAGCTTTAAGGCCTAAGGCAAGTCACAAGGTGGAGGTGACCCGACGGCTAGAATTGGCAAGGCAAGGCAAAGCAACGGGCAAGGCAAGGATACAGCAGACCAAGCACTAGAGCTATTGGGCTCCGCATCGATGGGAAGTTTGAAGATCCATCGATGCCGAAGCACTTAGAAGTGAAGCGTTACGCAGCTCGGCATCGATGGGATAAATGGAGTTACATTGATGCCGAAGTTAATAGAAGAGCAGTCCAAAGCTGTTCGGCATCGATGGGAGGTTTAGCATTACATCGATGCCGAGGCCGTTAGCACAGCAACCTAAGCCTGTTGCCATCAATGCCGAAGACCTTAGGGGCGTATTTTCAGAGCATCTCGCGGAATATTCTAGGCACGAAATGCCGGAGTATAAAAGATTGTGACATCATTTTGTACAAACATGTAGAATAGATTGAATAGTACAACTTTTAGATCTAGAATAGATTTTGAATCTTTTTGCATTGTTCTTGAGTGTTCTTCATTTTCAGCTTTGAATATTTTAATTTCTATCTTTATTTGTTAGTTTTTGATATTGTCACTTTAATTAAAGTTGTTGCTTTACTCCCGATCTATCTTAATCTTTAGTTTACTTCAAGTCTTGTTATTTCATTATGTTAGCTAGATTTTTGCTTGCTCTTATCTCTCTAGATATGTGCGAGTAGTTTTCCAAGGTTAGGTCATGGGGTGATTAACACCTCATGGCTCAAGTAGAATTGCGTTTTTCACCATAAAGTTTAAACCTTTGGTTTCGATCATTGATGTGGGGTTCGGGTTTATTTGTCAAATCGCTAAAGTATTAATCTCCTTGATCATGTGTAGGTAGGAGCCTCGCCTACCTACCACACATGATACTTGGAGCTCTGTCGCACGAGGCATTTGCTAAATAAATTCTAGAGCTAGCTTGGTAATCGAACCATCTTATTTTTCGGTTTAGGGACCTTAATTGTGTATCCTGAACTGCGTAATTGGGTGAGAAATGCAGTTTAACTTGAGTCGTGAGTGTTAGTAATTCCTAGACCTAACCTGTTTTTTATCTTAGTTTATTCGCTTTTCAATTTAGCCTCTTTTACTTTCCACTACAAATGTAAAAC
Source organism: Rhododendron vialii (assembly GCF_030253575.1). Taxonomy (NCBI): domain Eukaryota; kingdom Viridiplantae; phylum Streptophyta; class Magnoliopsida; order Ericales; family Ericaceae; genus Rhododendron; species Rhododendron vialii. Next base: position 21,167,592 of record NC_080569.1, on the reverse strand, counting down.
CAAGTTGGCTGTCTAAAAGCCGAAAGCCCTCGCTTGCATCTACAAATCCAGCAAAGCCGTATTAATTTTTCCCTTGGGTACGATTCCGGACTTCCGGATTATCATGCTTCAACTGATGTATTAGGCCCTACGCTTGGGGCATTATCTCTTATATCGGAGCAAACAAAGCATTGAGCGAGTCAATGAATCCCAGAGGTTGCTCCATATAGACTCTTTTAGAAATTTGTCCATGTGAAAAAGCATTTTTTACATCCATTTGACGAATGTCCCAATTTTGAAAAAGGGCAATGGTCAAAATGATTCGAATCGTAGCTGGCTTGATGACAGGTGAAAAGGTCTCAATGAAATCAATACCTGGTATTTGATTGTTTGGCTACGAGACGAGCTTTCAATCGCTCAAGTGATCCATCTAAATGTATTTTTGTCTTGAACACCCATTTGCAGCCGATAATGTTCATGTCAGATGACCGAGGTACAAGTTCCCACGTATTGTTTTGACGAAAGCTGCCATTTCTTCCTCTATAGCATTAAACCAACTAGGGTGGCGGAGTGCGGATTTAATGCTTTTAGGCTCAATTGGAATGTCATAAGAAAGAAGTGCATACTCTGTTGCTAAATATTTTGGATTTGCCTTGACAATTCTAGAGCGAGCTCGAGTTGTCATTGGATGGGAAATGGATATCGGTGAATTTGCAGAGAAGTCCTCTATTGTGGAATTTAGAGGAGAAGTATCAATTTCTTCAACCCCAGCTTGGTGGGTAGGAGGTGCCATGTCTGCTCTTGGTAAAGATGCAATAGCAATTGGTTCAGAAGTGCTCTCATTGTTACTTGCAAATGCAAGTGCTTCTGAATCTTCAACAAGGACACCTTCAAGATCACATTGACTCACACCAATGGGAGATGAATTGGAATGAAGTTGACTTTCTTCGGTGTGGTACAATGCTGCACCATTGATGTTACCGAAAAGAAGTTGCTCTTCAGAAGTGCTTCCTCCTTTAAAACTTGAAACCCAATCATGAAAGCTAACCAATTCACCATTATTAGAAATTTAGAAAATAATGATGCTGGTTGCTTGAAGGGAAAAGTTCTCTCATCAAAGACAACATGTCGAGACAAATATACGCATCCGGTTAGAGGGTAAAGGCACCTATATTCTTTGTAGAACTCACTGTAACCCAAAAAGATACATGAGAGTGATTTTGGATCAAACTTATTTTTGGCGTAATCTCGAAGATAAGGAAAACATTTTGAGCCAAAGACTCGTAGAGATCGATAATTTGGCTTCTTCCTTGTCAATTTTTCAAAACGACTCAACGTATTCAACACCCTTATTGGTTGCCAATTAATAAGCCATGTAGCTGTTCCAAAGGCTTCAATCCAGTAACGTTTGGGAACATGACCATGAAATAGCATGGTTAATCCAAGTTTAGAAACATTACGATACATTCGCTCTACCATTCCATTCTGTTCATGAGTACCGAGACAAGAAAGTAAGTGTTTAATCCCATGTTTGCTTACATAGGTTAGAAATTTCTTATCCGAAAATTCTCCCCCACCATCCGATTGAAATTTTTTTGGATTCTTACCAAACTGATTCTTTAGGAACCTATGAAAGTTCACAAAGCATTGAAGAAAATCAGATTTCCTTTTTAATGGAAAGAACCAAGTGAAGCATGTATACTTGTCCACGAAAAATAACGTAATATCTGAATTTCTGAAAGGAAACAATTAGAGCTGGTCCCCACAAGTCAGAGTGCAATTTTGTTCACCCTCCTTAAAAGAAGGTAAATATTACCCTTCTTTTTATTAGTTCAAACGGTGTGGATCCCACAACAAAGTGATGTCATGTTTACCATGCAATACGCTTTTTGGTAAGCATGACATCACTTTATGGTAGGATCCACACCATTCCAACCAATAGGGAGGAAGGTAATATTCACCGTCTTAAGTAGAAGGTGAACAAAACTCAACTCCACAAGTCACAATGAATCCTTTCTATAGGGGTGTCACAATGATCCTCAACAGATAAAAAAGAAAGACAACACGCTTTACCCATTTGACAACTGCTACAAATTAAATTTAGAGGCTTATTATTACTGTTGGAAATTAGCTTATTCCTTTTGAGATTGTCAACGACTCGAATATTTGGATGTCCGAGTCTTTTGGTGCCATACATCATCATTTACTGCCCAAAACCTTGTTGAGAAAAAAACTTCATCATTCCTTAACTTCAAGGCATATAATCCACCAAACTTACTCCCTTTTGCTATCACCCTCTTTGTCTCCCTGTGCTTTATCACAAAATCATTCGCAGAAAACTCAAAATCATAAGGAAGCTAAGAAGTCATTTGGCTAACTGATCTTATTCTTTTTAATTTTCGGAACAACTAAAACATTGCTTAACTTAATCTCTTTATTTCTCATGTTAAGTGAGGCATTTCCAACATGGGTTATGTCTAAAGTATCACCATTCCCAACCATTATTATTTTATCTAAACCAAAGTAAGGAGTGCAAGCTTGAAGCTTACCATAGTCCGAAGTCATGTGTTGCATAGCACCTGTGTTCGGAAACCAGGCACTATCCTGAGCATTTAAGATATTTATTGCTACAAGTGTTTGGGCTGCATCACTAGGTTGATATGTTTGATTGAACCTCTGCCAACGGTTAATAGCAGTATGCTTTGTTTTATTGCAAATCTGACAAACAACTCCAGAATCATCATTTTTCTACTGTTGTTTTGGAGTTCCATTCTGAATGGAAGCTGCTGGTTTTTTAGTATGGTTCACACTACCTCGATTATAAGAGTTGTTGGCTTGAATAAAACCGCAATCCTGTGAGTTGAAAGATGTTTGCCCTTGTTTTCCTCCTTTGTTGTACTTTCCTCCATGTGACCTTTGATGACGTTGTCCAACAAACGCAGTATTAGGATTTGCTCCACCAAACACTTCAGGGCTATGAAAAGTTCTTAGCATCTCTACTAAAATTATCCATCTTTACTACCTGGTCGATTCAAATAATGAGGAACTATAAATTGTTGAAGGAATATCATACCATAAGCATGCAATCAGAAAATACTTTGCTAGCTATGAAAATGGAGACAAGTTTGAATAGATTTTTCCTTATGAATTTAAGGCATGGATAGAGTTTATTTTGGGTCCAACACCCAGGTTTCTTGAGTCATATCATCGTTCCTCAAGAGCTTTGACGGTCAGTGAGGATCTCCCTATGGTAAATTGTAAATTTTGTGTTTTACAAATTTAGTTATTACAATAGATTGCTTACTATACTTATCAATCATCATATGTAGAAATTTAATTTCATTTATTCAACCATGCAGATAAACAAACTTAATGATTCTTGATAAGCACCCAATAATGCCTATTCTTGGTGCTTAAGTCCTTTCGTTTTATTGTTTTATATATAGTTAATCGAGCTTTTTAGTTGATATCACACGTAGGGTATGTTTATCTTATTTTGTAGGTAAAATCGTTTAATAAGGAAGTCTTAAAGCCTAAAGCAAGCCGAAGGCGTCCAAAACTCAAAGGTGACAAAGCAACGAAGCCATCGGGGCCAAAGAATCAAGCATTGAAGACCCGACGGGTGGCCTAGGACAGTTGGAAGCCAAGCCAGAGGCTGGAAGTTGAAAAACCCAAGTATTTGAAGGCGGAATCGATACTCAGAAACCCAGTATCGATACCATTTAAAGACAGAAAGATTGGGAATTGAAATTGTGATTGAGTATCGATACACCGTTTTGCTGTATCGATACTAGTTGGTTTGAGCGGCCTAGTGGAACTGGAAAAGTGATCCGGTATCGATACTCCATTCCTCAATATCAATACCGAGTGCCTACGTGGCAGATATTTAGGGCGTCTTTTGGGATATTTTGTGGACAAATATGGGCTTGTATAAATACCACATTATGTCATCGTATCCGGATCTAGATAATTTTCATTGCACTTTTTAGATCTAGAAAGTATATTCCTTACTTGTTGCTTACTCTTATTAGTGTTCTTCATTGTTCTTGACTAAAACCTTCATTTCCTTAGTAATTAGTTGTTATTTATGACTTTTGTCTTCTTTAAAGTTGTAGCCGCTACTCCAATCTATCGTTTAATCTAGTTGTGGGCATGCGTGCCCCTTTTTCTTTCCTAGGAAGAGATTCTGTTCCCCTCCTAAAAGAGAAAAGTGTCGGTTCGCGGGAGCGCTTTTAAGCTGGACGACAAGCGCTCGCGAAAATACAGAGTCGCCACTCGGGTTTTGAAGGTCCGACACCCAAGGAACCGTATTTCGAAGCACTTGCCGCACTGTTTGATTTGAAAAAGTTAAGGAACCAGTCCGTCATAACCATATCTGGGTTAGGGAGCCAGGTTACGATAGGGGAAGGGTTTTATGGCACCCCTCGCCCAATCCGGAGATCAGTCTCTACTTAGGCATTTGCGAAAGATGTTTGTTTGCGGTTCTTTTTAATTAATCAATTCTTTAGCCAATTAGGGCGGGAGAACAGTTAATCGGAGATTAAAACTGTAACATGTTTGCAGGATGTGATAGATAGCATGGATGAGCAGTTAGTATAGGATGAGAACAAACTGTTGTGGGAGTTTAAACAAACTGGAAGGCCCCTGTTTTGGAGTGACGTGCGCAGGAAGAAACCAGCATGCACTGAACAAGTCACTGCATGCTGTTCACTCCTGCGCGCACAACTCCAAGACACGCGCGCGCCGGTGAGCTCAAACCCACAGCTCTTATTCTCAAATCCTCTGGGCTCTGGAAGGACCAGTGCACATCCAGGACAAACCAAACAGTTCATATAGCAGCATAATATACAGTTCTAAGCAATGTTAAAGGCTAAAAAGCCCTACAAATGAATAAAGCACCCCATAAACAGTGTGGGGACAGAATAACAGCCTAAATCCAAGTTACCCGTGCAAGGCCACTCACTGGTCAGAGGCAGACTATCGCGCGACGGATCCATTTTGGCTCGCGAGGATGCGCCCTGGCGCTCTATCGCGCGATGGAGGCAGTTTGGCGCGCGATGGTGCGCCCTGGCGCAACTAGACCAGTGCTTGGTTTACACATTTCTGGGTTCTGGGACAGGTCCAGAATGGTCCCATGGGTACTCCATAACAGCAAAAACTCATATTGAACTAAGACTAGCAGTTTATACTAAGGAAAGCGGTAAACTGATTATTATCATACTTGCAGAATGATCTATATATACATAAATGCAAAACAGTAGGACACCAATCCCCACGCGATCCATTGCATGCAGCACTGGAGTGTCGCGCGAGAGAGTGGGTGTCACGACCCGCTATCCCTAGACCCCTTATAAGGGAATCATGGCCCGTGACCGGCCAATAAGGCCTTCTTACATAACCAAATGGGCTCAGAATAAAGTGCTCTAAATAAAAAAAAATTTGAACATTTGCGGAAGCGATTAAGAAAACTTCACTTAAATTTGTGGGGTCTATTAATCAAAGTAACCATAAACAAGTTTAAGCAAAATGAGCACAACCCATTTGGTCTAGAGCATCCATACATTGATAATTTTCATGATATCATAATTACATTAGCATGAACATCCATAACATACATAACTTATGTACATCACTTTGCAAAAATATATACACCCTTGATCATAAGGGAAACAAGTACAAACACGTCCAAAAATACAAGTCTTCTTTCTACTTCCATTCTATATGCAAAACGATTCCATGAAGCCCAAACTTGCACAAAACATTGCACCTATAAGCTATTGTACTTCATCACTTGAAATTGGTAATTAAACCGTCAGCTGAAAGCTCACACTACAACAAAAAACGCCAATGGTGACACTCTTTGACACCCTTTGGTGACAAAAAATTGGTGTTGACACTGAATATACTCGACGGTGACAAACAATTTTACTGCTTGTCACCGAAAATCTTTGGGTGACCGGGGTAAATAATGAGGAGATTTGGTGACAAAATAATTGTCACTGAAGACAAATTTCGGTGACAAGTACAAAGTTGTCACCGAAAGATCATTTGGTGACAAAATATTTGTCACTGAAGACAAGTTTTAGTGACAAGTATAAAATTGTCACCGAAAGATCCCAATTTTCGCGCGGACAAATAAAATCTGGGGGATAGTTTTTCTTTTTCCAAAGGTAACATGAAACTACGTAGTTGCATTGGTCTTAAACCCTAAAGCCAAAAGTTTCCCTCTTTCGTGTTCTCATTTGTCACGCCGCTGCTGTGAACCAAGAAAGACCTAGCTCCTTTTCTCTGCTGCTGTCGCCGTCCGATCTCTCTCTCCTGGTAAGTTTCTCTCTTCTGCTCTTCGTCCTCCTCTTTCTCCCTCTGCTTTTGATGTTTTTCTTCGATCGGCGACTCCCCATACTTACGAAAGTTGGACGACGACTCCCAAACTTTCGAAAGTTGGACGGCAACTCCCAACTTCTGCTTTTCTATTCCGTTTTTCAGTTCTTTTCTACGATCTTAGGTTGATGGATAAAGGAGGTGTTAATTTGGTGATTTTTTTTTAAGATTGGGTAAAACCGTACTGATTTAGGGTTTACCTCTCTCTCTCTCTCTCTCTCTCTCTCTCTCTCTCTCTCTAATTTAGGGCTACCCTTGCTGCTAGTCTCTCTCTACTTATTTATCTTTCTCTCCCGATGCCTCTAGATCTCTGATTTTTCTCCATTGGGTTTGGGTTTTGTTAGTCGGTGTGAGATTTTGGTTAGGGCAGTCGATTCAGGGAGGGAGGGTGTCGTGGCCCGTGGGGAAGGAGGGTTTGGTTGTAGGAACTAGTAAAGCCCTTTGTTAATTCCTCGCATAAATAGTTCTTTTTGTGTGGAAATCTAACTCCATGGTATCAATTTCACTGGTCACTGTGGAGATACGAAATCGAAATTTAACTCTAGGCACTGGTTTATGTTCATTATATAAACACAAGGCGTCTTTCATACCCTGTCCCTAGAGTTAAAATGCTAGCTTTGGGGATTAGTTTTAGTATGATTCACATGTAGTTCAGGGTTCTTTAGAATATCGGCAAATTACAAAAATTCCAAATTTGTAAGTTGAATTGGTGATATATGTTTAGGGTGATGTGTTTGTGTGTTATCATTTCGTAATTTTCTAGGATAGCTTGAGTAATTGTTTATCTAGGAGACTATAATTTTTTGTATCACTCACCCAAACAATGACTCAGAGGTTCTATACTGGAATGAATCAAGGTAGTTGATGTTTATCAAACTGATCTTACCTTATCAATTTGTTACATGGGTACCTCGTTATCACTTCACTATTTCTGAAATTGTATTATTAGAACCTGAAACTGTATATAAGTGCTGAAACTGTGATTAGGTTCTGAAATTTGGTGATTAAACATGGAGAACTTAATTTTATTTGCTGAATAAGGTGTTCAATTGCTGAAACTTTAGTCTAGAATGTTGAGAATTATGTGGGATGATTTGATATTGCTGAATTTTTATTGTAAGTTGAATTTTTAATGAAGCTAGTGTTGCTATTTTTGTAAGTTGAATTGTTGATCTTATGTGATACGATGGTATAGTTCCTATTTTGTGCAGTCACCCTTAAGAGTTGAGACTTCCGGTGGCGGATGCATGATTTGTGTCTAGCAGGGGTCCAATCACATGTATTTTCATATTCATGATAGAAATATGTTTTATGAGTGTATATATTGCTACTTGTGAGATACGAGGAAGAAACCATATGTGGGATCCACACACACCTCACTTTCAATGTGTGGGGCCAAAGTGTGTGTGTGTGTGTGTGTAAGAGTGTGATTGTAGAGTTTTTGATTCCATAGGCAGCAGAGGTATGTCCTTTTATGACAGGTACATAAACAGCAAATGCATAGTAGTGATGATTGATTAAGGAAATGGTCCTAGGAGAACTAAAATTATGAAGCAGGACAGTTTTTCGGTTCTTGATTGCCCTCTATAATGGAGACAAATTTATGTGAACCTACCTTGAATGTGGACATAACAAGTATCCAATGTGTTTTCACTTAATTATAGAATCTTGACATTGATTTAAAATGGGTCAATGTCATGTTAAAAATTGGTTTCTATTTTGTTTGATGCAGTTTTGTGTTTTGTCAATTGCATTTTGTATCACAGGGGATCAAACATTACAAATAGTGTTTTCCAAGTTTCAATTATCTCGTGGTTTTTTTTCTCTTCCTTTTGGCATTTGAAGTGAACTTGCTTCACTGCTGCTTTCAGGTGCTACATTCTCTTGCTTGGTTTGGGTTTTGATTTGTTAACTCAAAACTATGCAAGTTCCCAATGGGGTTTCCTTGGGTTCGCTACTGTGGTACTTACAAAGACATGAATATCAATATAACTGGCCTAGAAAGGATACAATTTTGGGTGGGTATTGGTTCCAAAGTTTGTTTGATTTTTTTCGTTTCATTGCAATGACGATCATGTGCTTTGGCAATTGCGTGCACACTTTCTCATACATTCTTAGTGAGTTTTGATAGACTGCTGATTCTGCTACTAAGACCTTTTTCCAGCTGGTCTTTATGTGCAACTGAATTCAGTACTCCCTGGTTGACAAGTATGAGTGCTGGTGACTTTTGTCTAGGCTGATGTAACACCGATTGGCTAACCCACATAATTTAGGATATTTACCTCTAGCTAATCCAAGCAATTTTTAAACTTCAGCTAATTTTGGCGCATTTGTGTGTAGTTTCAATCAGATATTATCAAAGATGTCTCTACCTAGCAATTGTTTTGTATTTTACCCAAGAAAAAAGGGATATACAGAAAACAACTTTATGAATGGGCCTACGCATTTGTGATGACTGATGATTGATGCATGTGTATGTGGAAAGTTTAGGATGGATTGCATGTTGCTAAGTCCTTGAACCTTTTCAGGAGTTGATAGTGTAGGCATTGATTTCAGCATCTCTTGTGACCTATGCTTCTATCCTCGAGTTGCAGCCAGACCTTATCATAAATGCTGGCACTGCTGGTGGCTTTAAGGTATAATATGTGCAGCCAGGATTGTTTTCGTATTTCGTTCATGGTTGCTTGAATGGAAATCATCTTGAGCTTTTGTATTTTGTTGGATTGCAGATAGAGTTATTCTCAAATTTTGAGAAATTGTATGATTTGTTCATCTTGGAGCTCTTTTATTTTGTATATTGCTGAAGGAGGTTCTGAGTTATATATACACATCTAGATTGCTTTATCCAAATGGGCATATTCTAGTCATAGGGTGGCTGGGGAATAAATTAGATTGGTCCCCAATCTAAAGTTAGGCTCATAAGTGGATTTTTTGTGCCAGTTATCTTCTTGTTTATTTCTCCTGATTCCTTTTATGACTTCTCTTTTAGACTAAGCTTTCATTTCCAGGTGCTGAATTGTCATTTTCCTTGCTTATTGTCTGTTAATATGCACTTTGTTTTTCATTTGTACATGGTATCATTATGTTTGTATTCTGGGGTAAGAGATGCCCATATTTTGAGTGGCCGAAGAATCAGGATGTAATGATCCCTCTAGCGACCTTTTTTTCTGGATATATACTTCAGGATGTTCAAGATTAGCTCGTGATGCAATCCAAACTTATCACAATCTGAAAGATGTTAAATTCTTATATGAGCTTGATTCGTGTTCGATGGCTGAAAGCTTTTTTTTTTCAAGATTAGCTCGTGATGTAGACAATCAAACGTGTCACAATCTGAAGGATGTAAATTTCTTTTAGAAGTCGGTAGGATGCTTCGCTGTAGGGTCACATTTGCCGTTGTTGCAGTTTTCATGTGCTTATAATAGCTGTACAATATAAAAGCTGTACAACTAAAAGATGGGCTTCTTGGTTTTGAACAGCCACGCAAGTGTGTTCGGAGCGTGTCCATGTGTCGGACATCGTTACATATATAATTAATTTTTTTTTTTTTTGCAATTTTGTACAGGTAAGTAAGGAGATGGAGTTGCTTTTTGGAAGAACGAAAATGGAGTTGAAGACTTTTTGGTAGTTATGTTTGAAAGCTAAGCAAGATGGAGTTGAAGACTTTTTGGTAGTTATTTTTGAAAGCTAACCAAGATGGAGTAAATGGAACACTTGTTTTGAGTTCTTTTTGGATATATGGATGTTTTGTAGTTTCGGTAATGTTAAGTTTGAAGTGGTTATTGTTGGAGGATGAATGTTTGAAACGTTTTGAAGTTGGATGATGAATGTTGACTTCATGGATATTTGATTCGAATAATATTTTGCTTCTTCGCAATTTAAGTTTTGCTAAGTTGAGATACAAAAAAATCTGAAATTTAATTTGTAAGCAGGTGAAAATAATATATGGAATAAATTGTATTGCTGCGAAAGTCCTCTTTTTGGTGACAAAAGAGAGTGTCATTGTTATGTGTCTACTACTACAAAAGGTTATTGGTGATACCCAATCGGTTGTCATGGTAAGTACTTTTAGTGACAACTTTTGTCACAGAAGAATCTCTCTTCCGTGACAACATGGTGCTGTCGTTACTGTCTGTGACAAAATCACTTTTGTCATAGAAAATCTCTTTTTCGTGACACCATATTGTTGTCACTGTTACTTTCGGTGACAATTGTGTCACAGAAAATTTGTCTTCGGTGACACCAAATTCTTGTCACCGTTGATAACATTCCGTGACAACTACACAATTTTGTCACCCTTGACTTTCAGTGTCATGGATACAATGACATCTCTTCTTATGTCACCAAAGACAATAGGTGACAAAATTTGGACATTTGGTGACATTTTTGCATGTCACCAATGGTGTTTTTTGTTGTAGTGTCAGTGAGTAAAGCTCATACTCTAATTTGGGTTTTGAATATTCAATACATATATAGCACACTAGTTACGAACATTTAAAAGAAATACAAAAGATATCTTACATGAAAGTATAAGGTACTCGAACGCATTTACATAACTAATACCGCTAAACTTATCACACATATACATACTTGACACATATCGGGATCCCGACCGATTATTGGTACCCATCTGCAGGGGCACATACCTGGATATTATAGAACCCTCCAGGAAGGCACATATTGGATATTATAGAACCCTCCAAAAGGGCACATAATGCTGGCTATTATGGAACCCACCAGCGGGCACATACGGTAAAGCAAGGGCAAGACATACTTACTTCGTAAAACAAAACTTGTAACATACATACTTCGAACATCTTAGGAAATACTTTAATGAACATTTTCATTATAACATAGCACTCAAAACACTTAGACATATCACTTCATAACTTAGAAAATCAAGTCACACTTCATAGAAAAGAAAAGTTTATAAAATTTCCTAATTCAAAGTATGAGGTTACTCACATTCCTTTGCACTTCAAGTAACATCAACTTGTATCTCTTATATCCTTCTATTGTTCACCAAATCCTACATATTGTATATGAACATTCATCATTTACACAAAAAACTCATAAAATGATGCACATGCATGATTCCCAAAAAAAAATGATAAGTTAACTATGACATGCTCCAACAATTCTTGAGGATAAACACAAACACAAATACACAATGAACTAGGTCTCGAAAATTTTAACGCATAAAGGGGACTCATATTCACATGGTGTCAAATTTTCTTGAGAATTTACGTGGCCAAGAACTTCCCTTACAAATTAGAAGAATAAGGAACAAAACTGCAGAATTCAGCATAGTCCAAAACAGCACGCAGCTTAGTAAACGAATTGTTTAAAATTATTCTCTTTGAGTTTTACTCTAATTTTTGGACACAATACACTAGCCACATATGGGTACCTCACATAAAAATATCAGAAAATAACGTAATGCGAAACTAGGTCAAACACACCAAAAACGGAAGGCCAAAACAGAGATTCAGCAGTAGCAGTAAAACAGAGTGCAGTCTAGTGCGAGATTTTTCTAGACTTCGTTTTAAGGAATACTAATCTTACACAACATTGTAGACTCACGGAGGAACATCCCATAAAAATTTCATAATTTTTGAAGATGATTTACTAGGTCTAAAAATTCGTGGCTTAAGGTACAGATTCCAGTAAATTTCTGGACAGATTTCTTTTCAAACTCACTACAAGAAAATTTACCTCTTTTAGGTTTAAACCATGGATTGAGAGAGCTTCAAACACTTTTGTGAGAGATGGATTTAAGATTGAATCTTGCTCCAAAAACTTGATTGAACCCTAAAACCAAAACCCTAGAAGTAGAAGATGGGGAGCCTTCTTGATTTTTTTCTTGAGAGGAGTGAGAGACATAGGATGTTGCAAGGAATGAGAGGGTGGGGGCTGTTATTATTTTCTTCCTTCTACATCTGGAATTGTCTAGAAAAGGGGTGATCTAATTATCTAATGAACCCTCACAAAACATTCTCTTCAAATAAGTACCCAATAATATTTTCACATTGACCCATAACCTTATTTTATGAATCTCTATGTTTTGTCTTAGGAAATTTGACTCATAACACATAAATCATATACATGGCATATAATTCAAATATAATTCGTTTGTGTCTCATAGCACATAAAGGACACATAAGCACTTAAAATCACATAATTTAACATCTATGATTAACTTATACTTAAATAAGCATGATTAGCATAATTAAACATCTTGGGTGTTACAGTGGGACCATCGCGCGCTGGTTCCTACCATGACGGTTTTTGAAACCTTGCCAGCTTTAGGACCAAAACTGGTATTGATTACCAGCCTTGGCCCTGCCAGCCCCCCTCAGGGATCATAACAGAGAGCAGAACAAAGGTAAGCTATACCTTCGGTTCTTGAGTTTTGAAAGATAATTGAGCTTTGAATTGAGGTTGAGGTTGTTTGAGGTGTTTGAGTTGAAAAAGAACAAGCTATGCTCTTTATGGTGCTTAGGGTGTAAACCTTTGAATGCCAATTTTTGTTAACCCTTTGAAAGAGAACAAATGGAGGGTATTTATAGGAGGAGATGGGGGTGAATCTGGTTGGAAACAGAGGAGTTCAGCCAGTCCACGAGGCCTGGCTGAGGTTGCATTGGTGGCCAACTGTCCTCATTCAGAAAGGTTGGTGGTAGGTTGGACCGTCGCACGACGGAGTCAGTCTGTCGCGCGATGGTGCGCCCTGGCGCTCTGTCACGCGATGGAGTGAGTCAGGCGCGCGATGGTGCGCCCCGACGCGGGATGGTTGCGCCCTGGCGCCCATCAGTAGGGTTTTTGGTTTTTGAATTGGCTTAGGCTAGGTTAGGTTCAAGGGTTTTGCAAACACTTAAAACTCAAACACGCTATCATTCCTAGGGTGTTCTTGATCCATTTCATCATCGGGGAATCAAAAACCGTAAGTAAACTAATCTGGAAGCCCAGATTGGGGTGTCTACATTAGTTTCTTCAAGTATTGTTATTTCACTATGCTTAGTAGATTTTTGCTTGCTCTTATCTTCATAGATATGTGTGAGTAGTTTTTTAGGGTTAGGTCATTGGGTGATTAGCACCTTATGGCTCAAGTAAACTGCATTTTTTACCAATAAAGTTTAAATTTTTGGTTTGAAAATCGATGTGTAGTTCGAATTTGTTTGTCAAATTGCTAAGGTGTTAATCTCCTTAATCATGTGCAGGTAAGAGCATTGTCTACTTACCACACGATGCTTGGAGCTCTGTCGCTCGAGGTGTTTGCCAAATAAATTCTAGAGCTAGCTTGGAAATTGAATCATCTTATCTTCCGGTTTAGGAATCTTAATTGAGTATCTTAGATCGCGTAATTGGGTGAAAATGTCATTTAACTCGAGTCGTGGGTGTTAGTAATTCCTAGACCTAACCTGCTTTTTATCCTAGTTTATTCGCTTTTAATTTAGCCTTTTTACTTTCCACCGCAAACATAAAACAAAGCTGGCTGCCTAAAAGCCGAAAATCTTGCTTACTTCTACAAATCCAGCAAAGCCGTATTAATTATTCCCGTGGGTACGATCCCGGTCTTCCAAATTATTATGCTTCAAATGACGTCTGAAGCACTACGCTTGGGACGTTATTCCTTATATCGGAGCGAACAGATGCAATTCCCGCATTTTATTTATTGAATCCGCCCAAATATGGCAGTGGTAAGATTTGGTTTATAATCTTAAAAATATCCAATACCTAATGGAACATGATTTGCCAACAAATGCAATTGCTCACTCATACGTGGAAAATACCAAACACTATGAACTCTTATCTGTGGGCACGCGCCCCCAAAATCTTCGATTTTCGTTTTAAAATCTGGTGCGGCCCTCTTTGAAAAGCGCGGTGAAACGCCTCGATTCAGAGTCACCACTCGGGTTTTAGCGGTGAAACACCCAAGGAACCGAACTCGAAAACGTTTGCTACGTTTGTTTGATTTTGAAAAGGCATAGACCAGTCCGTCGTCACTTTCGATATCTGAGGTTCGAGAGCCAGGTTACGAGAGGGAAAGGGTTTTATGGCACCCCTCTCGCCCAATCCAGAGATCGGTCTCTACTCAGGCATTTTTATAAAACATTTGCATCTTTCTCTCGTTAATAATTTTTCAGCCAACTAGGGCGGGGGAACAGTTAATGGGGATTAAAACTGTGACAAGTTGTAGTTATGTGACAAAATGTTTATGGATGATGATTTGCTTTGCAATGATGAACATAGATTGAGAACAAGCATTGAGAGTAGCCTGAATAAATTGGAGTACGCTGCTTTGAAGGGACGTGAGCAGGCACCGCACCAGTATGCACTGGCCGAACCACTGCATGCTAGTACGACCTGCGCATGCCACCACGTAACTGGTGTACTCCACTTATTTGGTCTTAAAGTCTTTGTTTGCAACCCTCTGGGCTCTGGAAGGGGACCAGCGCACACCCAGGACAAACCACGCATTTCATATTAGCATATATATAAAAACCATAGGCAGCAGGAATGGCTTGAAGCCATGAGAAGAAATAGAATACCCCATAAACAGTGTGGGGACATGAAAAGAGGCCAAGACTAAGCTAGGTACAAGGGCCAGCCACTGGATCCTGGCAACACTGTCGTACGCCAGTCCAAAGACGCCGTACGCCGATTTCATCGTTTGGTCAGTGCTTGGCTTTGCACCATCTGGGTTCTGAAACATGACCAGAGAGATCCCAGAAGCCCTCCAAAGCAGATAAAGGCAAATATTGAACGCTACATCTAAACAGTTCTAGGATACGGAAAGTTGTAAAACTGGTTATTATCATGCTAAGGTGATAACAGAAATGTAAGCAAATAAAAGTAGACGATCAATGATCCCCACGCCAGTGGTGCACATACTGCCATTACCGGCGTACGGCATTACGGGACTGGCGTGCGCCATGTTTCATCTCACACGATCATTATATTTTACCAATTTAAGGCTAGGACTAGTATTAACTACTAGCCTGGACCTCACCGGTTCCTCTCAGGAGTAAAACAGAAAGCCACGCAAAGGTGGTATACCTTTTTGTGTTGAGGTTTGAAGGTGGTTTTGAGCTTTAAGATTGAAGATGGAGGTTGGATGATGACTGAATGATAATGGGGTGTATGGAAGTTGGCTTCTCTCCTTTCTCTTTCAATGGAGGAGGAGAGATAGAGAACAAGGGAGGAGAGAAGAAGGGATTGAACTCTTTAATGTGGTTAACCCCTTGCAAATTAATGCAATGGGGTATTTATAGAGGAGAGAGGGACTGAGGAAGGGCCTTAACCAGTTGGGTTAGGGCTGGTTTGGTTAGTGGGAGAGCCTCTCATGAATTAAATGCATGAGGCTTGGCTTGATGGAGGGTGTAGGAGAGAGGGGGAACGTCCCTGCTGAGTGTAATCATCAGGGGGGACTGTAGCCCACGTTAGGGTGGCACAAAAGTCTCGTCCATGTGGCTAAATAAAGTTGATTTGATTGGGCTTGACTGGCGTGCGCCATGTATTGACCGGCGTGCGCCAGTGATAACTGAGTCAATGACCAACACGTGGCAGTTCATTGGCGTACGTCAGCACAGTACTGGCGTAAGCCAGTTTGGGTTTTGCTGGGGCCGTTTGGTTCTGGTTTTAAGGGTTTGAAATGGGTTTGGATGAGATTCGGAACGCTTAAAGCTCAAACACACCATCGTCCTCAGACTGCTCTTGATCATAATCATCATTGGAGAAATAAAAGACCGTAAAATAGTGTTATATGGATGGTCCAGAATGGGGTGTCTACATTATCTATTGGCACCAACGAAAGCAGTTGCAATGATTCATAGAGGTAACAGAGTTTGGTATTTGAAAATGAAAAATTCCTGATTAACAACAGGATAAATGAATGTTGTTCGTGATCACAATTTTGGCAAGGATTATTTGTTCCTATTTGCTTGCGTCAGACACGTTGAGTTTGATATTTAATGAAGAAAATTCTAAAAAGGACTACGGTTGGATTACTATTTTACCAATCCAACACTGGAATTGCAATATTACGAATATAATCCAATGATAAGATTTTCCTTTCTTTGCATTTAGATGTATGGTCACTGCTTGTCCACCAATCAACTATCGAGCTTGTCACCATGCATTACCTGTTTAGTATACATTTATAGCTTACAAAATCTTGTGCCTATCCGTTCAACTACTCATCTTTAACATCTATCATTTAAAGAAACTAACCGCCAAGCTAAATAGCTTTTGCCAACAATTTGGCTATGAAGAAATTAAATTGGGGATATGTGGAGCACAATGACCTGTTCAATATGATAATGGATACTTCTTTGGTGATATATGGGAGACGTTTGTTGTTGTTTATGCCTTGCAAGCTGGCCACATATTAGTTTTTAGCTCTGATATCAAACAACGATTGCAAGTTATGGTACTTAAGTTGAATGACTATGAAGAAATCTACGAATCATATTCAATACTATATGGTGAAAAACTATTCGATTTAGATAACTAAGGCGGTTTACAAGGGGTATTTTGAAAGCTAAATCATTGAACATTGTAACAACCCGTAATTTTTATCATTAATAATATCATTTAAAAAGTATTATTTGGAATAATAAAATTCTTTTCCTTAATAGATATATACAAATATAATGATCTTATCTTATTTATCTTATTTTTATTCAATTTGCATGCATGCACACTCTTTCCATCTCTCCATCTCCTACTCAGTCTCTACTTTCTCCCTGATCATATATTCGTCCTTATCTCGTCCATCTCAAAGCCCAAGAGATAGAATTTTCATTAAAATCAATCATATCCTACACCACCAAAATTCTCCTATAAATATCTCACTCCATTGACCCACGAGCATACCACGATATTTCCCACACTCCACCGACCAGAAAAGAAGAGAAAAACAGAAGAAAACCAAGCTCCAATCAATGGAGTTTTAGAGAGACAAAGTTAGAGAGAGAAAAATGGGTTTCATAGCTACGTTCAACCGAAACCCAATTCTCCCGTTCCAATCACTTCCTACAACTCCAAGCATCCCTAAACATCATCCAATTCGGCCCCAAGGTCCACCCTCGACAAAACCCGAAGTCATTTTCTCCAAATTCAAAGTTTCGGTTCCGATTCTACCAACTTGAGTTACCTTAATCCTATCCAACTACTTCTCTACTTTCCCTAAGTATAATTGAATTGTTTTGACTATTTATTAGGGCATGAAATGAGCCCGAACGAAAAATATAGCTCACTGTGCGTTTTCTGCAATATTCACCAATTTGATATTATTTTTGAGCTCGACACTTTATTTGTAATTATTTAGATAAAAGATGACCCTTATGATATTCATATTACAATCCTTCTGATATTAATATTATAAAAAACTACTGACTTGATATTATTTTCTTACAGTGTAATATCATATTAGTATAAAATATATTAGTTATATCAGTTTAATTTATCTAGTAGATTGAGTTGGTTAATAAAAGTTTTTAAGTTAATAATACTCCTATTTAGAAATTTTTAAATGTTTTCGAAACAACTTTGCGACCTTCCGAAAAATATTTTGCCACCCGAATTATTTTTTCTAGACTCCTCGCATCTCAAAGATGATATCTTGTTAATTTTATTTTTTTTTCTTTACTTAATTTACTATTTATTATTATTTTTTCAGTATTTTCAATTAAAATTACTTTACGACCTTACAAACCTTATTATTAATATCTGGGTAGTTTTATTTAGACTCCTTACCTTCCGAAGATGAAACGTTATTAACCTCGACCTATTTTATTTATTAAATAATTTATTATCCATTTTTTTTTCTTTCGACAATTTTTGTTAAAAATCTTTATTTAAAATAATCTCGCGACCCTCCGAACCCAACTTTTGACACTCAACTGGTTGCATAAGACCTTTAGGACTCTTATTAAGGTCATGTTAATTATTCTAATATTTTTACCTACTTAATGTATTTAATTAGTTTTTAATCAATCTAATTACTTAGAAAATCATTAATGAGAGCCTAGAAAAATATATTTTTTAAAATTCTTTTAAAAGTTCTTACTTATTATCATCTTGGCCATACGAGATTAAGGGCAACGGCCCATTCATAAAAAGTTGCGTGATTGCATTACTTACTACTCCTTCCGTCCCTAATTAATTGTCCACGTTACTACTCCGGACATTTTAAAAAATCATTTATATCTTCCAAAGTATAATATTTTTTATATGCAATATGGATCTTGTTTGATAGATCTCGATTGATTCTATTAGACAAAATTTTGAAAATTATGAAAAATAGTATAAATTAAAAGATATAACTCATTTTAAAAAATTTGGAAAAAGTGAAAGTGGACAGTTAATTAGGGACGGTGGGAGTAATTGTTTTGTTTATGATTTGATTAATTATATGTTGCACCACTACTTGATTTGAATGCTAGATTGGACCCTAGAGACATGGGGTGGTATGCGAAATAGAATTCACGTAGACGGTGCTAGGTAATGGATAAATTGAGAAGTTTTTCTTTTTAGAGATTGCCTGCAGGCGGAATTTTGAGATGTGATGAGATTGAAACTGGCGGGAGTCCAGTGACGAATTGATAGACTGGCGGGAGTCCAGTGATGATTATGAAGTAATTTGTAAAATGGTGTATAAGATAAGCGAACCCTAGTTGTAATTCAGGCATGATAAGCTTTCCCTTTGTTGTAGTTATTGGGGTACACACTCGGTATATAACTTAGGTGTATCTGCGACAGCAAATGGAAGTGATCTCATGGGACCGAGCATGGCTAGCGGTTGGGGAGGAAAGATCTCGCAGATGAGATCTTAGATCACACGATAAGTTAATGGATAGTAATGAACTGGCTTATGTGAAAAATATCTGTTTGACTTCTTCGATTCAATATTATCTTGTTACCTGCTAGTTGTATAGTAGAAGGGGTGGTTGGGTTGGATTATTCTACTAGGTGATTTATCACTCACGGATACGTCTGTATCCTAGCAAATCGTTTGCTTCGGCGGTCAATTTGCCAGAGGGCGCAGGATTCAATGGAGAGGATTCAAAGATGGTGCAGTTCGACACGGAAAGAATATCAGGAACGAAGATCGAGTATGCTTCGGATTTGTATCAAGCCTAGAGTCAGCTCTGAAGTTAATGTATTTTGAATCAGTAAATTTATCTTGTGATTGTAATAGCTAAACTTTATTTTGAAAATTATATTTATTTAGCAAATTTTCTTAAGATTTTATTTTATATTGCTTCCGAAAAATCGGGGCGTTACAAACACAGACCTATCTTATTATATGTATCTAAGTAGGAGTGTGACAATAATATTTAGAAAGAATTCTAACACGCTTATCATGTGTAACGTGTTCAAATATGGATAGTAGGCCTATGCTTATATTTTAGATCCTCATAGTTGTTTTTTCAACGAAAATAAATTATATCATATATATGCATTGAGCTCAAAACAACTGATACAAATGGCCATTAGCCTAAAGAAACAATAGGCCGTTAGACAAAAAAAAATCCTATATTGCCTAGGTATATAGATTTCCCGTGTATAAACTCTTAAGCGAAAACTCATCGATCAAAATATCAACCCATCAAATTCCTGAATCGATGCAAGGAATAAAACTATCTACAGACTATAAGATTCCAATCACACAAATCTCAAAGTAAAACAAAGGGTCACACGAGGCACAAGGTTTACGTGTAAAATTCTAAATGGGTAAAAAACATTTAACAGTTATGCTAACAAGATTGAACAGTTCAAGTAAAATCAACTCAATTAGTTGTTCAAGCAAAAACACGAATCATCAAGATCATGCCCACTTCGAAAAAAAAGAAGAAAAAAGTATAATTTAATGCAATTATTCTACGATATTATTATGTAAGTATCTTTTTTTATGCACAATCCTATTTGAGTCAAGTTTTAATTAACTTGAACTTGGTTGTGATGAACTCGAGCTTGACTCGTTACCATATGAGTTTTAAACTGTTTTCTACCACACGTTCTTTTGAATTTTACACACTCTATGATGGGTGTCACATACAAAAGCCCGCACTCGATCATCTCTTGTTTGCATTTCCCTCCAATGCAAAACCCCAAAACCCAAATTCGCAGACTCTTCTCTCTCTCTTTCTCTCTCAAACCAATTCCTTGAAAGTTTGAAACCCCCAAAAAAAACAAAAAAATTCCTACATGTTAACTCTATCGAGAATGAAAGCACTTCTCTCTCCTACTCTCTCCTCGGCCCACCCCACTCGACACCTTCTATTTCACTTCAAACCTCTGCAAAACCCTAATTCCTTCCAAGTCAAAGCCGCCCTGCCCTCAAACTCCATCAAAGCTCTCAATTTGCACACGGAGGCCTCTCAGTCGCCTTGTGGAGAAATCCACGTCATCGTGGGCCCCATGTTTGCCGGAAAAACATCCACTCTTCTCCGCCGGATCAAGTCTGAGAGTAGCAATGGCAGGTAAAGATTTTTTTTTTTTTTTTTGTTTTTTTTAATAAAGGAATTAGGGCTTAGGCCTATTTTCCCACAAAGGACAACGTGTATGAGACAGAAATTTACCAGTTCCACATACTAGTATATTTGTTAAAAAGAAACTTCTACTATTTAAGTACAGTGAGGAAGCCCTTACTCAAACTTTTACTCAAATTTGTGCAAAAGCTTCACTGGTATGAAAGTACTCAAATGGAAAACCCCAGATATAAGCACAAATTTGAGTAAAAGCTTCATTAATAGCATAGTTGTAAATTGTGAAGAGCAAAACAATTGAGTATAAAATTGAGTCTCTCTTGATTTGGTGGAAAATTTGAGTAAAACTCAATCTGGTATGAGTTTGAGTCGAGGATTGGAGTAAGTTTAGAGGGGTTCTTCTTGGAATTTGGTTCTAAGTTGATTAAAAGGAAAGGGCAGGAGATGCTCTTACTCAAGTTTGAGTTAAAGTTTTTGAGCAAAAGCTTCATTTGATATGAAGCACTCCAATGGACAAATCTAAGCATGAATTTTGTAAATTTAAGAGACAAAATAGCCTTCTAAAATTTGAGTGTCCTTGATTTGAGTAGAAGTAAGAGTAATACTCACTTTGGTACAATATCGAAGTTTGACTCAAGAAGTGGAGTTGATTTTGATGTGCTTTTACACAAATTTTGAGTTGAAGTGAGAAAAGTGTAAGGGCTGGAGATGGTTTTATATAAAAGTGCATAAACTTTTTTGGATTTTTTGGGAGCAAATCCTGGAAATAGAACTGGCCCGAAAGTTCCCCTTAATTTTATTAGGTTTGGTTGAGCTTCAGGTTTCATGTTTCAGTTGAGGTTCATTGTTGCATAGGATATAGGCCAAAAACAATTATATATTTGATACTGAAATTTTATTGTTGGATTTGTTAGGTTCAAGTAACAATTGTGGTCCTTTGCATATTACTCATGCTGTTGTTTTAGGCTGGAAAAGAGTGTTCTTTGTTCTTACGTTTTTGTTTTGGGAAAATGACAGCCAATGACGTGTTTTGATAATTAATACCCGCCAAGGACATTTTCGGCATTAACAAATGTTCTTAGCTTGTCCTTGGTGGGTATCAATTATCAAAACACGTCCTGGGCCGTCATTTTCCCATTGGTTTTTTGCCTTGTTGGTGCCAAATTTTCATTTAGTGGTAGATATAAATTATAAAACATTGGGAGAAGTTACATGAAATTTAAAAACCCATTTCTGTGTACATGGTTGTTTGTCGAGGCCTGTGTAAACAATTAATGCCAGTTGTTGGAATCAGGATGGAGTTGTCTTGCTCTGCTCTCTTGGCTTATTAAGTTTCGGACATGTATGACAGAGACCTTTTAGAACCAGGTTGGATCGTAGTGCTAGGGTGTTCGAATATAAGTTTGACAACAATGATTTGTTTTGGGATAGAGTATGTCATTTGTCATCTTTTTGGGCACCGTTTCTCCCTCTTTTAAGTAGATTCCATTATTGTTGATGTATAGAGATTGGACTTTGGAGGCCATTGTGCCATTGAAGAGAGTTTTTTGGTGCTTTTACTTTCATATTGTCTGTGGCCAGCTGCTTTTTCTCCTTTTACATGTACCATTTTTTTTTTATTTCTTTCTCACGTGTACCATTTTCTATTTCTTTCTGCAATAATAAATTTCTTGCGATCAAAATAAAAAAAAAAAATGTTGGCAGCTGGTCAATTGGAATAGTTTCTATGCATCGCATAGCATTTGTTTGAATTCTATTTGCTGTGTCAATTGCGTAATTTGTCATAATTTATGATAACTTGACCCAGTGGATCATAGGTGGGGATTTTTTAAACAGTCTTCAGCCTCCCATAAAATTCCTCATTCAGAACTTCAATTCTTTGTCTGTACCATATTTTAAGAGTTAAAAAGGAAGATTCGGACTACTTAAATATCCCTAGTGCTTCTGCTCCATTGCAAGATGAAATTGGCACCAATGAGATATTTATAGTTTTCAGGTCAAGGTCCTCGAGAACTCCACCCATTTAGATAGGACATTAAGGGGTCATTGTTTCTCAGGAAGATTGGATGAAGCAGTCCGCTTAGTCTGCAGTGCAGGAACACAGGTGTATCCAGAAACCTATTCTCTTCTTTTACAAGAATGCATATTCAGGAAACAATACAGACTTGGAAGGAGAATTCATGCACAAATGGCGGTTGTTGGCTTTGTTCCCAACGTATATTTGATAACCAAATTGTTAATATTGTATGCAAAGGCAGGGGATCTAGAAACGGCGAGCATTCTGTTCAATGAATTGCCAGAGACGAGCTTAATTTCATGGAATGCAATAATCGCAGGGTATGTGCAAAAAGGTCTTGTAGAAATAGGATTGGGCCTTTACTACAAGATGAGAGATAGTGGTGTGGGACCAGATCAGTACACCTTTGCATCAGTCTTCAGAGCTTGTGCCACTTTAGCGACACTGGAGCAAGGGAAGCAAGCCCATGGCATCTTTATAAAGAGTCATATAATTGGAAACGTTGTAGTTAATAGTGCCCTCATGGATATGTACTTCAAATGCAGCTGTCCCTCTGATGGGCGGCTTGTATTTGATAAATCTGAGGACCGGAACGTGATTACATGGACTTCTTTGATATCTGGATACGGCCAAAATGGGAGTACCAAAGAAGTTTTACAGTCCTTCCAAAGGATGATAAATGAAGGTTACAGGCCCAACTATGTTACATTCCTAGCTGTCCTTTCTGCTTGTAGCCATGGAGGGTTAGTGAGTGAAGGCTGGGAGTATTTCTCATCAATGAGAAGAGATTATGGTATTCAACCAAGAGGGAAACACTATGCAGCAATGGTTGATCTTTTAGGTCGTTCTGGGAGGTTGCAAGAAGCCTTTGATTTCGTTCAAACCTCACCCTATCAAGAGCACTCAGTGATATGGGGTGCTTTGGTTGGTGCTTGCCGGATTCATGGAAACATGGACATGGTGAAGCTTTCTGCAAAGAAGTTTTTTGAGTTGGAACAGGAGAATGCTGGGAAGTATGTAGTCTTGTGTAATGCTTATGCTACTTATGGTTTATGGGACAGTGTTGCAGAGATGAGGGGACAGATGAAGGAATTTGGGATGAAAAAGGAACCTGGTTACAGCATGATTGAGGTTCAAAGGGAGGCCCACTTCTTCTTTATGAGCGATAACTCTCACGAGCAAACTGTGCAGTTACAGGATTTAGTTAATGATTTGACTTGCATTTTAAAGGACGCTGGTTATGTTCCTGACTTGAGCAGTTGGTGGGAGTAGAACTTGGCTAAGTTTGTCTAAATTTAACTTGTAAGAAGCGGCTTAATCTTGTTTTTGCCTTTTATAAGATGCCTAGTTTCTTGGTAGCCAAACCTTAAACTTTGACTATAGTGGGACATTACAAGTGAGCATTAGTTTTCTTTGCATGCGCCCCCACCCATGTCTTGGGCCGTTAAGCTGATGAGCAATTATAGCCTATTTTTGGTGTTATGCAATTGAAGCAAGGTGTGGTAGATGTGGAGGAGGATGCAATGTACAGTGCACTTGTCCTAACATGCCAACCTAGGTTAGCAGCATAAATGCTGATTGACAATTATTTGTTCTGTAATAAAAAGTTGTTTATTGACCGGAGGAATTTCTTATCAGGAGAAAAATGTAATCGATGAATCTGTGTACAGCCTTGGGCGAAAATAAAAAGAAATTCATTTGAAGTTTTTAACAAAATTATCCATTGGATTTTTTGTTTTTCGAATTTCTGCAGAAGTGTTGCAGTAATAAAGTCAAACAAGGATACAAGATATGGACTGCAATCCATTGTGACACATGATGGAGAGAAATTTCCATGTTGGCCAATAGCGGATCTGTCATCTTTTAGTCAAGAAATTGGTCATGATGCTTATGAAAAGGTACTTCAATGTGAATCCCAATCATATGTATAGTATACTTAAATAGGGTAGCATCTGTCAGTTAGTACCTACATTGAATAACACTAGCAAGCAAGATCAATAAATGGCTGAAAATTCTTACCTTTAAGTCTTATGTAGTATGCAGTCCATGCTATTAGTCTTATGTTAGTATGCAGTTCATGCTTTGTACTGATGACTCATAATTTTTGACAGCTAAATGTGATTGGTATTGATGAGGCTCAATTCTTTGACGATCTGTATGATTTCTGCCGCAAGGCTGCTGATTGTGATGGCAAAACTGTTATAGTTGCTGGCCTAGATGGTGACTATTTGAGGTATTTTAAATTTTTCTCCGTTATTACCTGGTGCAGTATGTAAAAACTCGCTTTTGTCGCGATAATTATATTGTGACTTATAACGATGTGTTTGTCAAAAATTAGGAGCTGTGGCTTTTAGATTATCTTACCACGGAAACTTTTGGAACCTATTTTTCACGACTGCTACTTATGGGCCAATAAGAAATTAGAAAACTGCTTAAAAGGTGATTCGGAGAAGTTACCATCTCGATACTCTAAAGTCTGCTTTAAAGAATAAGCTTTTATCATTCTAGAAGTTTGGAAAAAAGCCATATACTATCTCGTACTATGTGGTCATAATTTGAAAATTTGACCACTACCCTCGCCACCCATAATGAAACTTTTCCCTTGAATCTTTATTCGTCTTAACTTATCTTTGAACTAAACTCTTCTTGGCAGGAGGAGGTTTGGTTCAGTTCTTGATATCATTCCCCTTGCGGATTCTGTAACTAAATTAACTGCTCGGTGTGAGCTGTGTGGGAAGCGCGCTTTCTTTACTTTGAGGAGGACAGAGGAAAGGCAAACAGAGCTGATTGGTGGAGCTGATTTATACATGCCAGTGTGCCGGAAGCACTACGTCAGTGGGCAGGTTGTTAGAGAGACTACAAGTGCCTTTGAATACCAGAAGGTTCAATCTGGTTAATCGCAGCACTAGCTTTTCGCGTCGTATTAGTATGATATCTGGTTATTCCTAAAACTTACTGTAATTACTAGATGTAGTGCATCTTGATATTTGAGGTCTCAGTGTGGATACTTGAATCCTGATTGGTTTCAAGAATCTTATTGATTTTGTATCCTCAGAAAGAATGCATATATAGTTGGAGCTTTGGATCCAAGGAACACGTGAACTCAGTCATTGCATATATGTAAGGTAAAAGTCGGAGCACTGGGAATTTCTAAAAATTTCTTCTGTGCCAACTATTATTTGCTGACAGGATTGGCTGAAATAGTATATGGTAACCAGGGAAGTATAGCATTGATAGAATGATATGATTCATATAATGAGGAGCAATTTTGTAGCTTATACAATGCATATTGGCTTCACAAAGTTGGCACTTGAATAAATGAAAGAAGAGCTTAGAAAAAAGGTCGTTCATGTTTCTGCAGCTTTAGATTGTAGACGGGTTACCGACGAGGCAAACAAAACTATACAGACACTCTGAAACTTTGTGGTAATGTTTTGTTTGTTTGGGCGGAAAATGTTTCCCTACTAACGACATTTCCTAATCCAAGGTATAAGCAGAAGAGGGCATCTTTTTTAAGAATCCTTTCAGTAACAGTTGCGAGTCTTTAATCAGGTAAAGCAGCTTAATTTGTTGTACAGCTAATTAAAAATTCATTTAAACTCATGCGTAGACACCAACTACATTATTTTCTGTTTTACATTCAAAGTCACTGAAACTTTTGTTGTTTTTTCGTTGTAAATTTTTTAGTAATGAATATGCTGGATTGAACAAAAAAAAAAAATTTGTGCTTTCATTGAGAGTTGAACTCAAGACCTCCCGCTTACTAAACGGGTGCTCTAACCAACTGAGCTATGAAAGCAAGTTGGTGATGGTACAGTAGAACATAATATTTCTAGTAGAAATAAGCTTTCATAGAATTGGAGCAATTTTGTATGCAGTTAAGTTTCTAGCTTGATCAAACACTTCTGTATAATATATGGAGTACATTTTTTTCAGAGTGAATGGAACCTCAAGGCACAGTTTCCAAAAGACACTCAAGGAAAATCTCATGGTGGAAGAATAGCATTGTTTGTCATTGTAAGGTGCGTCCATAAATGTGTTAGATGGATTTTTATAAATTGTAGGCCCTCAATCTGTCAAATTTCTTCCACACAACAAATCTATTATGCCCTCATTCAACTTAGATCAGTCCATTTTTAGCCTTCTTGTTGAGGAAAAAGCATGCCATTAATCGAGCCAAAAGCAATTTTTCTTCTTCTTATGAGTAATCAATTCAGTTCTACACAACTTGCACCCTACTTAACAACAATCCTTCTGCACTTAACTGACGAAAAATGGTAGTTTTGGTAACTACATAGAAAACATCATACTCCCTCCGTCCCTTTTTTAGAGTCCAGTATTCCATTTTGGGCTGTCCCTTAATAAGTGTCCATTTTGTAAAGTTAGTGGGTAAAAGTTGGTGTATTGTCTATTTTATCCCTAAAAGTAGATTTTTTTTTTAAAAAGTAAGTGAGTAAAAGTGTAATGATGATGGGTAAGTAGGAAAAATGGAGGAAAAAGTTGATGTGAAAGGTATAATGATGATGTCTTTTTAATAAGTTGGAATTACGAAGCAGGACACTTAAAAAGGGACGGAGGGAGTATGATTCTCAACAGCGATAAACGACAAAAAGAATATAATGAAAGGGATGAATTTCTCGTTTTTGGTGTGCTGAAAGACACTCATTAACAACGTGCAACCTGAAAATCCTAGACTTGCACTTAGCCAAACAATAAACTCAGCTGCCTTTATAAGTTCATATTTTCCCTCGAGACTTGTTTTAAGAAGTTTCTAGTAAAACCTAAGATGTAAAACTAGGTGTTAATCAGCCCCATCCAAACATTTTCTTCATCTACCAAACGCAATAGACTTTACTCTGCAATTCGTAGCCTTCATCTTGTAGTCTTAAAGCGTGGGAACAGCAAATGACTTAACTTGAATTATCACTTCATGTAATCACTTTTAAAAGCCAAGCTGCATGATAAATCCCATGAAAGTCATGTCAGATAAAAGAAAGTAGCAAGGAAAGGAAGAAACTGAAAAAATATCAGCAGCAAGAGATTCAAATTGAAGCGTCCGGACCAATGAAATAATCTTTCACAGCCTCATATATGTCTCTGTACAACCTCAATCTATCTCCTTGCCGAGACTGATGGCATGGTTCACGCACTACACTCTTGTATTGCAGGGATGCACTACAGGGTTCATATTAGGCCTTTTGATTGCCCTCTAATTCAGGGAAGGCATATATGTGAGAAATCGCTAGTACCATCCTTAACTTTTCCTACAAGCCCTTTAAATTAGTATTTGGTTATGATGCAAGACTAAAAGAAATGAACGTGTTCATTTAAGACAGTATAATGTGTGACAATATATATTTTTTTAAACAGCAAAAAGGATATATTTTTTAAAGACAGTATAATGCGTGACATGATATATGTATTTTGCTCCTAAAATCTCTTATAAGAAAAGACATGATTCGTGATCGCAATGTCTTGGCTTCTACGTGACTAATATCATCCTGATCACAAGCCGCAGCTTAGATCCTCTGACTGAAGTTTATCATTTACCAAAGAAGGTAAAAATGTAGAACAATAAATTCAGCTGGAGTTCATGTTTTATTTATCTGAGGAAGCAAAAGGATCATGGTACATATACATTTCTTAACAGAATGTTGGAAACAAAAAGAAATTCAACATGAAGATGTGATTATGCCAGAATTATAACTATTTATATAAAATAAAATGTGATTATGCCATTTATTACATGTTAAATAAGTTACAGAAAACAAATGGACAGTCGACAGAAAACCATCGAAATTGTTAAAAGCAACTATAGGCAGGAAACAGTAATGGTAATTGTCAGTTTACCGTATGTGTTCTCTGAATTCGTCCCTTCAATAGCTATGAAGATGCTTCATCCTGAAATAAAATATCAAAATCTACTTGGACTTGAAAAAACTCTCGTTTAAAATCCAGTAGTGTGTATAATAATGTTCAATGACTCAAACATTACTGTCATGGTATCAATATACTACATTGTTTTTTAGCATTTGCCTTGGTTGGTTGCATGTTTATCAAAACATCATTGTTCAACTGCTGATTTCGCCTTGTGACAGAGATTGACATGAAAAAAACTGCTTAACAAGATAAACTTGCCATACTTTTAAAGTAACTACTTATACCTTGTGTTCCACTTAGATGGTTTTGATCTCCATTCTCTCTGACAGTAGAGCTTAATGCCCGTGCAAGACGTTTCAAATGAGTTAAACGCAGCACTTTCTGTGATTCACCTGAACCACAGCCTCCAACCTGCAAACCTAAAGGACAAAGGCAATGCAGAAAACGAAATGACTAATACAATCTCGATCCAAAAGCCACTGTTACCAATCTGATATCGGTTCGACATCTGAAACATTTTTGTTGGATTGTACATGAACTTAGCTCTAAAAAAAAAAAAAGAGAAATTACTGACTTGGAGCATTAAACTTACAGTTGGTAGATGCAATGTCCTTTGTGACATCTGCTCCAATTCGGAAACTTTGGCCATGAGGCACTTTCATGGGAGAATTTAGTGATCTCGCAAGATGTCTTATATCATTCAACCGCAACTTTTTAGGATAATTAGCAGAGTTTTGAGCTCCTTCTTCAGCACCTAATATATGTGGCGACAAAGAAATTATGAACAAGTTTGCAAAACCTATATGTACATCTGCCAATGGCATATGGTTGGCCTAAATTTAGGCCACCGCCTGTACTATCACCTATTTAGATTGGTCATTCGTCTTTGACAAACTGAGTCTAAAAAAGTAGAAAATTATGACCAAAAGCAAAAAACACTTCATGAAACCGAAAAAGCTTCATAACATGTATCTTTTGTTTCTTTAGGTCATCTTATCTGTATTTTTTTGAACTTTTGTCCACATATATTTTTTTGTACTTTCTAATTACTCTCATCAGGATAAATGACTAATCCTCAAATATGACAAAACACTAATAAGAAATACACTAAACACCAACAGTACCAACTGCTTTTAAAAGTAATTAACTTAGTCCAAACGCGGTAATGAGTTCTAAGTCCTTTCCAAGTGAAAATTGGATGATAGACATGGCAAGTGAAATTATCGAAGACATACCAAGAGACTTCCTTGCCTTTAGTTTCTCTCGTCTTTTAGTACATCCAACATGCAGTGCACCATCAGAAGGGACACTACTTTGTGCAGAAACAGCAATTGGTAAGTGATTTTCATTCCAAGGGTGAAGTTGAATCCTACTTGAACTAATTGTATGATCATCATTGTGCAACTCTGGTTCGGGATTTCGATCTCTTTGTCTTCGAAGTTGATAATTTCTACGGCGTCTAGCAAGATGTTTTTCTCTGTCTTCAACACTCATGGATTGTCTCCTATGTTTGTCCCGCAGACGGCGCCGTTCTCTTTCTTGGTCCCTGTGGACAATTTTCCACCTTTGTCTCTGTGTCAACTCCTTTGTTTCCATTTGGACTATGGATCAACAATCAACCAAGAAACAAACACGCATATATTTCCTTAGTGAATTGCGAAATTCATAATATTTGCACCAATTAAAGGAGATTTGCAGTTGCCCAGAATACAAAAGCAAAACAGGATAATATAAAACAGTTTGACATACTCTGTATGACCATCATCGGAAAATATTGAACACGAATTTGGAAAAGTCTATTGACAGACAAAGATGGAGAGCAGTTCAACAGTTTTTACGCCGGTGAGTAGGAGTGATGTGTTTATGATAGAACATAATACTAAGGGGAGTCGTAGACCAAAATTAACTTAGAGGCCGTGGTGCGAAAACATATAAGAGTAAGATTTTTGAATACCATGATGCACTCGATAAAGCTAAATGGAGAAAACATATTCATAGGCCGATCCTAATTGATTGGGACTCAAGGCCCAGTTGAATTTGGTTTGGTTAACAGTCCAAGAATTTATACATATATGAGTTGGACTAAATCTTGAATCAAGGAAATTAATACCTATTGAAATCGCGAAGAAAGTTCTGGCAAGCAGATGCAATTTGCTATTAGAATGCAAGAAAACTGATATGTAACATGGAAAAACAAAAAAGTTGCAACTTTTTTGAACTAATTTGCAATCTAACACTGTTTGCCAAGTTAAAAGTTCAAGATAATATTAACACCAAAATATCCGCGAAATCCCTTACATAGCATCGAGATGTCAACAGGCCGAATTCGATTAACCAGTCGAAACAAAAAACCATTCTTAACGAAAATGTTGAACGTTAGAACAGAATCGTCGTAACGGAATTCAATTCCGAAAATTTCATCGATTACAACAGCAACACAAATGATTATGTGCATATATATACCTAAATGCATGGAGTTTAGGGGCCATAAAAACTGTCAAGAAAATGAAAGGACGTGAATGGAAAACTTCAAAACCCTAACCAACCATGCACATCAACAACTCTATGAACCGAACCATACATATAAGCGTGTACGTATATTGTTATCATGTAACGACTTTTCATGCCTTTCTTTCTTACCGGAGCGATGGTCTGGTTTTGTGAAGGATAGATGATTTGCCTGTGTGTTTTTTTTTTTAAGGTATTCGATACGATGGTCGGACAGACCTATTGGAGATCGACGACTGACGTGAGCCTGCCATGTGGAGTATTACTATGGGAATTGATATTCGCATTCTTTTTTTTTTTAGCAACTACTAAAAAACAATAGAGGGAATGTGATTCCCTATTACTATATATACTCCTATGCATGCTCACGTCACCTTTGGCCGTCCTGATTGGGAACCAATTACTGGTCGCCACCTCACAAGGCAATTTCTTAATGGCGCTTTTTTAAGGGAAACTGTGGTATAAATGGACCCGCATGATGGATGTTGTATCAACGGACGGCTGCAGTCACATTTGTGTATCTCGACATTTATGTCAAAAATATCGGAGCTTACAATATTTTATTTTATTTTTTGATAATCGAATGTCCGGACCAGCTTGCACGAGCTTATAATATTTTTCCGACCAACTCAATGCTCACCCGTCTTTTCATTCGCTCGGTTTCTTTTGGAAACTTTTTATATTGTCTAAAAAAGATGTCTCTGTTCAAAAGTAAATTATAGGTAAAAGTTGATTAATTTACCTTTTATCCCGAGCTTTTGAAGCTAATAACTTGTACTTTATAATAAGAAAAATAACAATGCTACAACCACACACAAACTCTCGCAAATGAGGTGGACCCCACACACACTGCATACAGGTGTAATTGTTTGTATATTTGTGTGTGGTCATAAAATTATTGATAAAAAAAACTAATGATGATGTTTATGAAAGATTCAAAGGGTACAAAAAA
Organism: Rhododendron vialii; assembly: GCF_030253575.1. Taxonomy (NCBI): domain Eukaryota; kingdom Viridiplantae; phylum Streptophyta; class Magnoliopsida; order Ericales; family Ericaceae; genus Rhododendron; species Rhododendron vialii. Next base: position 21,135,383 of record NC_080569.1, on the reverse strand, counting down.
TCAAAATATGACAAGTAATGTTAAGCCTTTAATAAGTTGAAATTTTAAAATGGTCCGACAAATGGAAATTGAGGGAATATATCATTCGGCTAAATAAGTCATTTGGCTTATATTTTTATCCTTATTCAATTTTTTTTCGCATTTGTTAGTTTTTCATCGATTTTTTGAGGATTATTTCTTTGTCATGACGAGAGGAATCTAAAAAGTAAAAAATTATGATCAAAATCTAATTTTTTTAATAAAGATGAAAATATTGGCTTATTGACTTATTTTCATCTTTATTAAAAAATAGATTTTGATCGTAATTTTTTACTTTTTAGATTCCTCTCATCATAACAAAGCAATAATCTTCAAAAAAATCGACGAAAAACTAACAAATGCGAATTTTTTTTGAATAAGAACAGAAAAATAAGCCAAATGGCTTATTTAGCCAAATGAACAGAATATCACTAGACAAAACAAATTTACAGTTGTATATCAAGCTAATACCCAACCAAACCAAATTAAGCCTTATGTTTCAATCAATTAGAGTCGGCTATATGAATCTTGTTTTTTCATTGAACTCTGTCCACAGGTACATGTTCAATTAGATTTAGTAAGTCCAAATCCTTTTACATCATGACATCAAAAGTTAGTTTAGGTTTACCTCTTCCCCTACCCCTGCTATCCACTAGTATCTTGTAACTCTTCTTGAATATTGCTTCTGCAGGTCTATGATGAATATGTCTAAACTACCTTAATGTATTTTCTCTCAACTTATCTTGTATTGGTACAACTCTTACTATCTCACGAATAGTTTCGTTTCTAACTCTATCTCTCTTTGTTTTACCACACGTCCACCTCAACATTCTCATTTCAGCTACGCTCATCTTACTCACTTGTTACTTCTTGATAGGCCAATACTTCGTCCCGAATGACATTGCTGGTCGTATAATAGTTCCATAAAATTTCCCTTTCAATTTGTTAGGCATCCTTCGAGATAATATAACAGTTTTATTCAATTTCTTGTTTTTCAAACTAAGTTTTAAAAAAATGATTTCTAACTTTTTGTACTTCTAAGAAAAATCAAATTTGATATGCGTTTCCCTCCGATTCGTGCACTTTATCGATGCAGGTAGCAAATTTTGGCAAAAGAGGATCCACCAAAAGCTTCCGCTACTATCTGGATAAAATCCTTGCAAACAAAAACGGTCAATGTTACTTTTTGTGCTTAATTTGGCTCCAATTTTGTTAGCCATATCAGACTCCCTCAATGCTTCGCGACAGTAAAGAGTCCAATTGAGGAAGATCTCTGTAATGGATTGATACATGACGTAGAGCCGGATAATTACGCCTGACCATACATATCCCAATATTCTCTCACACAAATAAAATACCCTTAGTCAACTTTTGTAGTAGTGGTTAACATGTCCCTAGCTATCTTGTTCATTGAGAGTTGCAGTTACTGTGTTTTTTAATGGTTTCTGGTATGTAGTGCACATAATCAAGTGAAACTGACACTTAATGAAAGATATAGCACACTGTTTTCATTTAGCTGGTTTATGTATATAACAGTATAAGGTCTACTCTTGTCCCGATCGAAACATTTCAGTCGTACTTAGGGAGGGTGGTTATGGGTGATCAACCGATTTCACCCTCTCATGTCCTCCCTTCCAGTGAGTATTGTCGGCTGAACTGATCACCCAAACGCGATTAAGCTCTTTCATTGGAAGCGCGAGGTTTAGCAATAGACTTGACTGGAAAACCATAGACCCCAAACCATCATGCCAGTGAAGAAGTCATACCTCGAAAATGACTTTATCATACGATTTCACAGATATTCATCAGATTTGGATTCTCCCGTTTTTAAATATATAAAAGACTCAGTCAAGCTAATTTGTTAAGAATGCCGCCACCCCATTCTAGACGGGGTATTTACGGAACTTCTTTAATTTGATTTGACATACCAACACAAATTTATTTTGTGATTAGAATATTTTTTGAAAATTAAAACTTTCAATAAGAAGAACATCATGAGTACGTGAAAGATGAAACTCACAAAGGCACACTCTTGTAGTACAACAACTTGCAGAAAAAATTAGTAACATGACTTTCATCAGTTAAGAATCCACCAAAACTATTCTACTAAAAACAACCAAATCACAGATCTCTAGCTTTATACACCTTCAAAATTTCATGGGACACATTAAATTTACTGAAGATATCCCAAATTAGTTGGGAGTCTTTCACATCTCCAATAGGGCCGAGCCGATGTCTGACATCATTAACCACTTCTGTTTGCTGGTAAGAACACTATTATTTCTCTCAATCCATGCATGTAGACAAATGCTGCAAAACCAAGCTTATATATGGTGTCCTTAAAAGATACTCCGTATCTTCCCCAAATGCAAGATTGCCCATTCGAAATCTCGGCAGCCTTCGCAATTGCTTTCTGTACTTGTCGTAGCGCTTTCCAAGCGCACCCCTAGAAAAGATATAATTACGAGATTCATTTTCCAAATTACCAAAAGGACACATTTAGGTATTGTCCGAAAACCCCATATCAGCATTCTGATCCTGGTAGCTACTTTGCTCATACAACCAAACCACACTTAAGCTCATTTGGATGGTGAGAAAGGGTGCGATAAGAAAGGGGAGAAACCAATCAAAACATTTCATTTTTGTACTTTTCTCACCAAAAAAGTTCATCCAAATGAGTGATTTGGCAAGAAACCAAAACCCTTTCTTTTCTTTTCTCTTGAAATCACTCCATCCAAAGGGATTGTGAAAGCCTTCTTGGGACATAAAATTTACTCCTCAGTCCTCACTATCCAATTCCAAGAAGATTCACTTCTCACAGTTCTTATAGTCATCTGAAGTAGCCGATTTCACTATTTTCCATCTGACGCAGGCAGCCAAATAACTCTATCAGAGCAACTAGGATTTGATACTAGAAACACACGGGCATAACTTATAATGTAGCTAGTAAACCCTATTCCTCTGCCTCGGCCATCTCCATGTATTGCCATCCATTATAGTAGCTACCTTAGCCTCCAGAGCTCTTTCCAAATTCCAAATCACCTCCTCACGTGGTTCTTGCAAAGTGACCTGAGGGATGCCAATCATCCAGCCATAAGCAAGCATCTCTTCCATTCGCAGCAATACATGTCAGTTAACAGAATTCTAACACACAAAAAAAGCATAAAATCAATCCCTTGTCAACATGTTCTGAATGACTACTCGAATGATTTCGCTCAATTTTTTGAATGACATTAGAAATACACAACAGTGGGACGTAATCTAAACCACAGCTCACAAATTTCATCCTAGGCGGAAGCATGTACAACAATTTCTAAAGGCTACAGTCTGAGCTCTGGAACGCACAACAATGAAGTTTACTAAAACAGAGCTCTTCTGGGCTGCAACACAAATTGGAATACCACTCCCACATAGTAAAAACAACCTAGACGACAAAATTTACAGGCATTATGCAGCAACCCCCAAAATTGTTTTCATCTTCACCTCCAAGCAGAAGAGGTTACCAAAACCCTGTTATTCCAGAAAAGATGAAGAGCCCCTTCTCTCTCTTGGAGTCTGTAATTCTTGCTATAGTCCTTCAAAACATCCATAATCGCCATGCTCACCGAAGGACTCAATGGACACTGACTGAACCCAGCCATCACAAGTCTCGCCCTCCACTTTCCGAAAAGCTCATGCCTTTCCACCCTCTCAGGTCCCTCGCACGCTATTATGTTGACAATATCCCTAGCCACACAGTGCTCCTCTGCACTCATCCGCTGCTTGTCATCCCTTGGGCGACCTGCATCAATCGATTCAAACATAGCTGTATAGTACTCCAAGGTCTCTTTGAACCGTGGAAAGAATGAGGCAGTGTTAGTGTTGGATTCTTGCTCAACTAGGATCACAACCTTTGGTGACAAGCTCTTGACCAGCCTTAATAACCGGTCTCTATGATTCGTAGTGGTCACACTTTCATCTGGCATGTGGTGCAACATGTAAGGGAAATTCACAGCCACTGCTTCTCCAGGTCGAAGCATAAGATTCTCTAGATTGACCTCACATCCGGAAATACCTGCACCATGGAATTCAAATTGGACCCCACATTGTTCAGCAACTTTAGATAGCCTCTTCCCCACAAGCTCGAGTCCTCCGCTCCGAGCGTGAGCCGACTGGGAATCATCAACACCGGTTATGCGGACCTGTGGGGCCCCACCGGGACGCTTCGCAAGAACCTCAATGAGTGACACCCACTGGCTGCCCTGTGCAATTTGGAAATCGATTATGTGGATTCTGTTTTCGTTCTGCATAGCTTCCCAAATGACGACATTGGCAGAGTTGTAGGCAAACTTGTAGTAAGGACAGATCTGATAAAGGACATGCATGTAGGACATCAGTTCTGAGCTGGTTGGTTCTTTGCACTTCAGTTTTTTGTAGATACAGCTCCCGGTGAGAAAGAACCTGGCTCTAAGCGCCTCCAACATGTATGCACCCAACCGTTGGATTGGTTCCCCAGATACTGAAACCATGCGTTCTAAAACATTGATAAATCTTTCCGCAGTTAGGAAATCTTCATCGCCGACTGCTTCTGCACAGGAAATGAGAGCTTGCCTCAAATCTAACCTGGGGAGTGTTTCCGTTGTTATCTGACTGCAGCTGTCATCGATATCAGATTCGGGCCCCAGCAACTGATGCTCCAAAACTCTCAGCATTTGTTTGAGCTCACTACCTTCATCCACAATGGAAGACCCACTAAGAGGGGATCCATAAGTGTTGTCATAGGAATGATGTTGATCTGTCAGGTATGACTGAGAGCCTTGTGGAGAAAAAGGAGTCAAGTTAGACGAGATGCTAAAAGCAGAGGGGGTACCACAGACAGTGTAACTGGTTGCTGGAGATGAATCCAGCGTGTAGTACTGTTCATCACCAACTTGTGTTGCTTGAGCAAAACTTGGGCTAACATTATCAGTGGAAATATCGTCGTCCAAAATTTGAAAAGAAGAGAAACAGTATGGTTCAACCGGCTGCATAGGGTGGTGGTACAACCTGTGGATTCCTCCAGAACTTTGATATTCCTGGGATGCTTGCATCTAAATACTGAGAGGTTGTTTAGCCAGGGAAGTTAGTGCACTAATGCAGTATATTAGAAACAACTTGCTCTCAGAAACTTGCTAAATCACTATTCATTTCTGAATTGGACTTAAATATTTGCTTTTGAATCTTGTTGTGATGAGAGGTGGCCTTGGCATCATAGTAAGCAGCCGGAGTGATCATACTCTGCAAAAAGATATATAAAAAAAAACCCCACCAATGTTACTCCAAAGTTGATAAAAATCAAGATAGTAACCATCAGACTAATACTTCAGCAACTTAACACAATTCGAGCATCAAATTGTTGTTGGTAATTCAACAATTCTGAATATGACAACCAGTGGAAGCAAATCGTAATGTCACTAATCAAGGCCTTTAGATACGGAGGAGCGAAAAGATACATATTCGAGAGTGCTGTTATCATACAAGAATAATCTGATCGGTTTTTTCATCCCAATATTACAGGGGAGCAAAAAACCATCAGAACAGGTAAGACTTGAAAAATGAATAGACAAGAACAAAATTTAATCATCTCAATCAGCCATATTAGACAGTTTCTGAAGCTGGATAAATAAACCCCTCACAATCATGGCATTAAAAGAAGAATGTAAGCAGAAGGATTGAAAGATAAGCAGTAAAGCACTCTGCACGACACAGAAGTCCCTTTCTCTCTCTAAATTTTTTGCTCTGCCTTCTCTCTAAGAAGAAGCCGAACAGTCTCCCCCTTGCTTTTTTTTTTTTTTTTGGGGGGGGGGGGGGGGCGGGGGGGGGGGGGGGGGGGTGGGGGAGTGCCTCTTCCTCCTCCCCCGGGGCAATTTTTTCCCCTCTTTTCTCTCCCCCTCTCCGATCTCTAATTCATCAGCCTGTCGTCTTTCCTCTGCTGCTGGTTTCACCATCGTTGCCTCATCTCCTTTCGGAGTTCGTTGTCTATCCACCAGTTTCCGTAAGTAGGGGATTCCGGTTTGGGCTTAACGGCAAGTGGTGGAACGGCGGTTATTGGAGGTGGGCTCACAGGTTTCTCGTCCGACTTGTGCTCCTGGGCTTTATCGGAATGGCTTAACGGCGTGGGGTCTTTGTGGCAGTGGTAGGTTGTGGATTCGGATGCTGCATTTCTTTGGGCAGCGTCTGGGGCTTTTGTTGGGTTACAATGGTGCGGCGGTCGACGATGTCGTCTCCTCAGGCCGGACGTCAGATCTACTTCGGCGGACTTGGCAGTCTGATCTCATGGATGCCGGCGTCAATGGTCATCGTGTTGGCGTTTGGGTGGCTCTCTTCTCGGCCGAGGCAGGTTTTCCAGGTGGGGGTTTGTTTTGCTGCACGGTGGTGGAAGGTCAGTGGAGCAGCGGCAACAGGTTTTGGGTTGTTAGGGTTTGGTTAGGTTTTGGGGTTTTTTTTCTTTGGTTTTCAGGTGGCGGCTTGGCAGCGGTGGCGGTGGAAGCTACAGTGCGGCCAGAGGTGGGATGGCGACTATGCTGCTCCGGGCAGCAACAGGGGCCAGTTACCCGGGTCGCGGTGGTGTCAGGGATGTGTCTTTCCAATGACAGGGCTGTTAGGGTTGTTGCGGACTGCTTGGGCTGTTTTTTATGAGCTTATTGTAATATCTGGGTTTTTTTTAGACCCATAGGGGTGTTTGGGCTTCGGCCATATGGGTGTTCTTGATTGGCTTCTTGCCAATCGAGATTTTGGGTCTCGGATTGGGCAGATGACTATTCTTTGAGCATGATGCTATTTCTTTGTTCCTATTAGTCTTGTAACAATTTCAAGATTAATGAAATTTTTTTTGCTGTTAAAAAAAAAAGCAACTGACATCAGATTAAGGACCAAACAACAATTAAAAAATATATCAGGATCGCAAAAGGCATGCTATGTGGCTTACATGAGCTGGTAAAGATGATTGAGAAGATTATGTATGTACAAGGAGATGGTACTGTTGCTATACAACCCAAACATAAATAAGGACTTGACAAATCCGTGAAGCACCCATGTTTTTTATTAGAAACACATGCATCTCCGCATTATCTCCAATATAAACTAAAAGGGAATTTTCTGGGAACAAGATTAAGGTTCTAGCCATACAAAATTTATTAAGTATGAGATCATTTGAGAGCATAATTGAAAAAACATAAAAAAAAAACATGTGTCACGGACATTACAACACCTATGGGCTAAGGCCAGTACTACACCAAAGCAGATGGTTAGATGGAACCTCTACCAGCAAGTTATATGCTTTGGGAGATCCGAAACACTTATGCTTTGGGAATCACTTATCCTTGAAGCACATCCAAAACCCAAACTAAATCTTGTCTACCAATTCAAGCATTAGAATAGCAATGAGGTGATGCAAATTCACCGGTCTGATGTCAATTCAAATCCAAATTTCCAATAACTAGTTATTTATTTATTTATTATTATTATTACCCAAGAATTGGACAAGATACGCTTAAAATTCCCAAAAGGAAGATCTGTGGGGTTTCAGGATAGAGATGCAGACAACATTAACTTTGGCTTGGTAGTCAATGAATTTATTACCTAATCAACTAAACTTCAGAACAGAAAATTAAGACATCTCAATGAATACAATCAAAAGTATTTACAAAAGTAGTTGAATATGATACTTATTAACATCTGCCCCTCCATGTTGAAACATCCAAATAGAAGTGGTGTATGAGAAGCTAGAAAGAATAGACACACAGAATTTCATCTTTTAGTACTTTCACCTTCAAAGGCCAAAAAACAGAAGTCGGTAACGCAAAAGAAGAGAAAAGAACTAATGAAAGGAGAAAAAGATGAGAATTTATCCACAAAAAACCCAGGATTTTGGAAACCCAAAACCAATCCACCTTCTCAGATAATAAACTTAACTGAAGAACGCGTGAATAAACCTCAAACTTATTGATGAAAAAGACAAACCACAAACTTAATTCAAAAGACTAATATCAGCTGAAAAAACAAAAACTAACCCAGAACTACAGGAAACAATAACATAAAGACTAAGAAATCTGGACAATCCAATTCGCCACAACACAGTTGAAACAAGAATAAAGTGAGGCTCTTTATCGAAGCTTATCCATAGTTTTGGGATCTCAATGGGCTTTTTTACGTACCTTATTGGGTTCGAGAACTTTTCCAGCTCTTCTGATTTATGTTTGGAGAGAGAGAGAGAGAGATTCCGCAGATTTTCCTTTGGGGAGGAGAGAGAGAGAGAGAGACTGCAAAAACCGTCCTGTATCGTAGGTGAAATGAATTCTGTGGGAGTTTGTGGTATTCTTTTCTGTTTTTGTTTTATAGTGACGACTGTGTAATAATGGCCCTTCATCTTCTGGTAAACTACACATGCACCCCCTGTGGAACAAAACCGCTGATGAGATTTGTGGTCACTGGTCACTGGTCACTGGCTTCTCATCAATCAACGCGGTCAAACTCATCACTCCCATTTACAAACGAACTATACGGGCTAAAGTTCATAAAAATACAAGTTTTTGATTTTGAGAGATGTTTTTTTAGAGTAATAAATGGAAAGAGATAAAAAAAATTATTAAAGATAGTGTCCAGAAATTTTGAGACTTCAAAACAAACATTATTGTCTATTTAGGAGAAACAACTTCTCTAAAATCCTTTAGCTATAGATAAATTTTTTAGGGGAAATTCAATATAAGTTGTCAGATTTTATTCCGCATCGTTCATCTAAGCCACCAAATATTGATTAACATATTCTCCAGGTTACTCCACTTATTGTCAATTAATCTTAAGTTGGAACCCTCTAAGAAACTTACCATGGTATCAAAGCTAGGTTTTGAGTCGCCTTATTTTACGCAGTTGAGTCTCCGTCATTCAAGTCAAATCTCTTTGTTTCTTCAATTCGTACCTTCACGTGCATACGAGTTGCACGTGAGGGGGAGTATATTCTATTGCCTGCTGATTTTAGGTTTTTAACCTCTAAGAAATTTAACTGTTGTCATGACAAATGTAAAATTAATTATCGTTATTCTATTTTCATCGTTATTCTATTTTCGTCATAAGATTATAGGTTTATTAGTTTACTTTCTTCTCACATGAAACTTAATAAGTTGTTGTTTATGGTGCTTGACTTATTGTAGACTTTTACATAATTGATGTGATGTCTAAATTTCTGTAGATATATGTGAATATAAGGTATACGTCAGCATAACTCAAGTTCCGTTCTGTTAAAATTCTATTTTTTAAGTATTTGTTTTTCATTTTATGAGATCGGTTATTCTCCCATAATATATTATCTTTAATTCAAAAAATAAGTATTTATTTGAGTTAGCAGGACGGAGCCTCATGTATTGGAGAATAATAAGAGTATTTTTTCGCAACATATGTGAGCATTTATGTCTTGTGATTTGATCGCATAAGTAAAAAATCAAGTTGAGAATATAATACTATCCATCTAATTTGAAATATCTATCTCCAAAGATTGAAAGGTTAATAAGATTTAACGGGAAAATCGTTAGATAAATATATTTTGAGCTTGTAACTGCTAATTATGTCCGTATGATCACATATTTTCATATCAACTAATTACCTAATGGACGATTTGATAAATGAATAATTCTTATGAAATTACCTAATCTTATGTACTTTGACTGCGTTTTTGCTCAAAGTCGATTAGCTACCAATTGGCTTTTAAGTAGTTTAGCCTTTAAAATATATTAACCAAGCTCTGATTGCTTAGATAAGCGATGTAGGATAAAGTCTAACACTCTCCCTCACGTGCAATTCGGATGCACGTAGAGGTACGAATTGAGAAGACCAAGAGATTTGATTCAGATGATGAAGACTCAACCACGTAAGGTGGGACCACCCAAGATTTAGCTTTAATACCTTATTAGAATAAGACAATTGAGCAAGAATACAAGAACCTTGCTCTAAACCACATAGCTTAACATGCCTTTAGAGCATCCGCAATGGGAATAATCAAAATGTGTCACGTCAGCATTTGATTATCCATTTAGTTTATAATCAAACTTAACAAACTTTACCTTCACATTGGTTATTTTTGCATCCCTATAAAAAAGCCCCCCACAATACGCAATGCACCTATGTCCAATTACAAACGAGTTCTAATCACGTACGCGACCACACCAAATTATTCTTCTCGATGAGACGATTCTAATGTGGGGTGTTTTTAGTTTTTTAGTTTTGAATTTGGTTATTGGGTTTGATTATTGAGTTTTGGTTATTAATAAAAGTTGTTAAGTTTGGTTATAAAATAGGTGGAATTTGGTTATTTGCTAAAAGACTTGTAACTTTGCTTATTACAATATGAGGTGTTTTTTTAGCATTGTTGTTAAGTTTGCTTATCCATACCAATTTGCTTATTACAATGTGGATGCTCTTATATAAGACCTAGCTTTGATTGATGAATCATTGTTTGCTCATTACAAGAGTTCTCTCCATTTTCCCCTTTTATTGACTCAAAGTGTTTGGGTTGAAAAGTATTTAGATTTCCAAAAATACCCTTTAGAAAAGTACAATAACTTTAATTAATTGTGTAAATTATAAATTTACATTAACTTTAAAGGGGTATAATTGAAACTTTGCCCTTTTAGTGATTTCTAATTATGAAAAATTGTAAACAATTTGGGACAACCCAAAAGAAAAACACAAGGAAACAAAATGAAACAGATGGAGTATAAATTTTTTTCTTGAAAAATTATAACATATGTAAAAATTCACTTTATGGAGATGACATGGTCAGATCAGGGTGACTTCAAGGTACCCCAAATTGCATTGCCTGCAGTACTCGTCCTCACGGCTGTTAGAATGACATTTCTGTTATCTTTTACTCTTTGACCATAATGTACGAGAGGTCAGATTTGGGTACAAGAGATACTACTAGTGTAGTAAGAGAGTTTACCAAATACTATAGGCTACCACCACCATTTGTCCCTCGTAGGCTAGTTGACTTCACTCTCGATTATATTTGAGAAACAATGATCAACCAGTGGCGGAGGCATATGAGGCCCAGTGGGGGCACTGGCCCCACTGGATGGATTTGTCTTTTTTTGTTTTTTGCATTTGTAAAAAAAAACCTTTGAAGTTTTAGTGTATCACGTTCGAAAAAAGAAAAATCATTGAGGGCATCACCAGATGGTATCTCAATATGTTCTTTTCTAACACATATTCGTGTGTGACTCAAGAATAAATATTATGAATCCAATATAAATATGTGATGGAGAAGGGTGTTGGGCACAACCTAGTAAGGTCCATTAATCACTAAATAACTAAATTGCTCATAAGGAAGCCTCCATTCATTGAACATTCACCTCCAAACCACCACCTGTTCAAGGAATTATAAGTATGGATTATTGTCTTATCAGAAAATGCAAATCAAGCGACGCTCCTTTTCGCGTTTTCCCTTATTTCTTTATTTTTCTTATTAAATCTTTTAATAAGACCTCTCTCTTTTGTATTTGAAGATGATTCATCTAGACCACTAGGGAACTTATAAATTTATTTGCAAGATATGATATTTTTATTTTTTTTCCTTGTTATTTTAATATTATCTAATAGCTAAACACTTTTTAAATAGAAATAAGTCTTGAATAAATAGTGCAAAAGAAAAATCAAGGCATGTTAAGTCGTAAAAAGGAGATAGATAATTTTCTGTTTTTCATAATAAAGTTGCGTGTATGAATTGTGCCCCCATTGGTGCGATTTTCTGGCTACGCCACTGTGATCAACAGTGGATTATTAGTCACAAGCTGACTCAAGACATTTTGCATTACCATTTTTTTTTGTTGATAAATGAGTCCTGCCACTAATGCCATGTTTTTGTGTGCTAAGCTCTTAATCCATGTTATGTAAGGTTAATGTGGCCTTTAATATTGTAAGGTAAACTCAACAACACTTAATTCATCATTCGAATATTACGCTTACAAAGTCAAGGAACCCTTGTTACACAATGTTACTCCACACTGAATTAAAAAATTGTTATTATTCTAAAAACAAGATGAAACTTAGAAATAGACCCAAAAGGATAACCCTTAACCTTCTTAGAGCATCTCCAGGAGCCTCAATAAGATCCTTAGCAAATTGGCTAGAAAAAGTACAAAATTTTCCTTTGTCTCGCCACCAAATAATTTCACCACCCAACAGCCTAGGCAAATACCTATTCAAATCCCAAAACACTGTTCAGCAAAAAAAACACAAAACCCATTCTTTGGGTGGTCGATCTGCCAGTTGACCGACATGAAGCCCATAAACATAAAGCTTATAAACATAAAGCTCCTGTTAATCGGAAAATCCCATTCACGTAAACCTCTCTCTCTCTGCAGCCATCGTCGTGGTTAATGATGACTGCAAAATTGAATGCAACAGCACCGTTTTGTTTTTTCGATTTCAGGGGGGGGCGGGGCGAAGCAAGGCCAAAAACCTCACCACTCAAAGCAAGTGAAAAAGTTGGCGATGGAAATGGCGACCTCCCTCTTGAGGCTGTTGGGTCATTGTTTTTGCCGTTTTTCTCGCTTGTTTGACAAAATCTAAGTTTTGGTGCGACTGCCGGAGATGCTCTTAGAATAGATTACGTGAGCGATTATTAATACAAACATCACCTAAAATAGATATAGCAAAAAAATGGGATCATCTTCTGGTCCAGTATAAAATCATCCAGTTTGGTCCAATTTTGGCCCATTTTGGGCCTAATTCAGGCCCTCAGAAATAATCAAAACAGCTCATATTTCAAAATTCGCGAAGAAGTATGTTCATGAAAAAAATTAACTTGATTGAAAAACATAGCTATATCAACAACTTACGTTTGTTGAAGACAAATTTAACTATTCAAACATTCACAATCTAACCAACCGGGGCTAGCTCAGTTGGTCAGGACTCTTACATCTCACTAGAAGGTCAGGAGTTCGACTCTCTCCACCTGCTTGTGAGTGTTCTTCCATTAGAGGGTTTTTCTTTCTTTGTTTGGTTCTACCCTATAATGGGCTTATTTCTTGAAATGGTTGAGTTGTTGAACTTGGTTGTCTCATGGACTCTCACAATTGATGTAGTGTCTCAGGTTTGTAATCTGTACTTCATATCTGATATAAAATGATCCCTTCTATTGATTGAACAAAAAAAAAAACTTTCACAATCTATTTTCTCTTGCACAACTGGGAGTTGTTAACATAGCTATCAGTATCCGATTAAGATAATTCTTTTAGAAAAACATACTTATTCGTGATATTTAAAAAATGAACCGTTTTGATCATTGTTGTGAAAAGTGAGCCAAAAATGGACCAAACTGGAGGATTACAAACTGGACTAGAATTACCTAGTCCAAAAAAATGAGCACCATATGTCTGTCTCGACACTTTCCGAAATGTACAAAATAGTTGATAGTTTAATCATTCTATCGTGTTTAGAATAACAATGAAACGTCAAAATATTCATCTTCCAACCTTTACAGTAGTGCAAGAGGGTGGATCTGCATCATAGAATCTACTCTCCTATTGTTAAATGAATTGTTTATGAGAAACCTGGCATTTAATTTGTTTTTTTAGCTCAACAAAAGTAAAAAACTTGGCATTTAATAACTCATCAAAACAAAAATGTTGAATCATAGTACATAATTTTAAGCACAAAGGTATAGTTCCGCTAAGCACTTTTGTGTTCTTTTATTCAAACTTTTTTCGTGTTTGTTAGTTTTGCGTCAAACTTTTTTTGGATTATTGATTTGTCTCTACTAAAGGAATCGGGAAACTTTTTTTTTTACTTTTACTCGAATATTTTGAGAAATATTCACTTTTCAGCTAAAAAAGACAAAAAAAAAAAAAAAAATTGACTTTTTTTTTTGTGCTTAATTTTCGATATTTCCAAAAACATTTGGGTAAAAGTTAAAAAAAAAAAAATTTACTTTTCCGATTTGTCAAGGAATCAATAATCCTAATGAGTCATGATAAGTGAGCAAATTTGAGTACGGTCCCGAGCACAACAATCTGTTTGTTTTTCAAATGGATTTCATTCGAAATAAAAAAGTTAATCCTCACAGTTCATTCTACAGAGAGCTTGACGAGATTTGTTGTATCATTTAAGTGGATTTCTCCCGAAATAATAAATTTAAGTTAATCCTCACGTCTCATTTTGTAGAGCTCGACGAGTTGATTATTCTTATTAAAAAATAATTTGGTCGAAGCTCGATAATAAAGTTATCAAACCAGGGTAAATATGATTCTTAGAATAAGTTTCAAGATAAATTTCTCTGTTCATATGTAGACCGGTGCCCAATCGACTTAATTGTACACCGGGACAGTATATTTGTTATGTTCTACAAGCTAAAACAGTTTGGATCATATTTTGTTTGTTTGAAATTCACAAAACTCATTCTAAAAGCAGAAGCTTCTTCTGTCGTACTCAAGGTCATTGGTCACAGGATGCCCAAGTCCTAATTGTTTTTCCAAATGTAGCATTCAGTTGCTGTTTGTGGTGGTCGCGGTGGTGGCTCTTCGTTCTCTCTACGAAGGCGGTGTGTTTGGGGTAGCATAGTTAGAGTTTGGTTTGGTTTTCATTCTTGAGTTGGGCTGGCCTAGCCATTTTTAGGGTGTTTTGGGCTTCGTCCCATCAGATGTTCTATTTTTATTCATTTTTTTTTATTGGATTCCTCTTCAATTTGATATATTCGTTGTCAAGTTTCTTTATAAAACTTTTTTTTGTCTATAAAAATAAATAGATGTAGCATTGAGTTGGGTGATTTTTGATCTTAGTCACGGACTATATAATTCTTCAATATAGTCTTTGTTTTCGTTCTCAATTCTCACTTTGTGTTCGTGCTCTCAATCCTTGAACTCTTAAATTTTAGTTTTATAGGATTTTTTTTTAAAATTCACTATCGCGCTCCTGCACCAGCACGCATATACCTGCGCATTATGTGATTTAGAGCCCGTTCCAGAAAACCTTCTTAAAAAATAAGTACTTATTTCACATTTTCAAACTCAAAAATAATGTAAATAAAAAATAATTTTTCGAATTTTTTTGCACCGTATTAAAGATCTCAATGAGATCTTTCAAACAAGATCCAATGCATATTTTTATATTTCAATAAACTCATCATTTTGAAGCTTGAAATTGCCTTCTTAAAAAATAAATATTTATTTCGCGTTCCGAAACGAGGCCTTAGCAGTACTTCGTATTACGTTGGAGGCTTGGAGCATAGGCCGCCTGGGCTGTAATGTTGAAACCACGGGCGTTCTTAAACGCGGTTTCGGTAATTTGGTAAATAAGGAATTTTCTGGGGATTATTCTGTTTGAGAGGATGGGTAAAGCTTTGACCCCGACTTTCGTGTCCTTTCCCCGAACCACGCTTGACTCTTCCCATGTTTATATTTTACTTTCCTTAGTTCAATAAAATAATTCAAATGACGAGTACGTGGAAATCCCACCTCATAGCTAACGTACGAGATCTTTCACCAGCTACTTCATTTGTCATTTTCGGACCCCCTCACATCACCTCACTCACATGTTAAAATTTGCGGACTACTTATTTGAATAATACTAATATTGCTATAATTGGAAATAGTAGTAGGAGAATTTTTTCAATTGACAACAAACCGTTTGAATAAAACAAAATTTATAGTATGATGGAAAGGGAAAAGGAGAGAAAGTGAAGTAAAAAGTTTTGAAGTGAAATCCAAATTTATTTTTTCCTGCGTGTTTGATTAAAATGAAATTCTTTATAAAAATCCTGTAAGAAAATATTTATACTAACTTACCTTTAAATATACAACCTTTATAATTGTGTTTTTAGCATTAAAGTGAAAGTTATACGACCATGGTTAAACAAGTTGTATTTTTTTTTTTATTATACTTTCTAGCATTTTCTATCATTTTCATGCTAATCAAACATATGACTTTTGATCCAAAAAAAAAAAAAAACATATGACTTTTTTTTCCTCTTATTTTTATCATTTTCATTCTAATATTTTCTATCATTAATCAAACGGACCCTAGAGTTTGTGGACAAAGAAAAAAAAAAAGAATTTGCGGACAAAGGGCTTGCAGTGCGCTAATACACTACGAAGGTATATAGTGTGATTTGTTGAACTGCGTCAAATCTTATCATCACGATTTGAAAATGTTTAGGTAGTAGAGAAGTCATTGAATAATACATTTGGAATACAAATTGAGTTAATTGGACATTGATAAATAGGAGTATGATCAAGGTAGATTTGTTCTTACAGTTTACTTTTGAAATTACACTGACGATTGAGTTTTACATATAAGTACTGTTGTCAGACCAAGACGGCAACAATATTGATCCGATTAATTAATTTTTATTTTATTTTTTCCTCGGATGACCTACTCAACAAACTTTGTAAACTATATATATACAATTTAGATCACGATAATGAGATCTTATTACCGCACTACAAGAACCCCATATTCAAAGTAAACACTAACAGAAAATTACACTCATACCTCATTTGATTTGTCTTTTCTAGGGTATATTATAAATGGATATGCAAATAAGCTAGTCCACATATTTGTCAGAGGAGACCCAAATGGCAATGTATTTAAGAATATGTTTTGCCACACCAAAGGACTATAGACACTTGAACATAAGCATAGAACGAAAAATTCCAAGTACTACTTACCCATTGAATCAACCACTTAGCAGAACCTCGTTGATTACTTTATCATCTTATTGACTAAGTTCTTATTGTTAAGTACTAGTAGATAAATGAGATAATTTGGGTCATACTAGCATTTGTTTTCTTGTTTTACCTAACAAACAACCATAAAAATCTATAAGTTAATCATGATGAACCAAGTAAATTTGCTTATTCCACTTTTTTTTCCAATTTTTAATTAAGCCGGTGACCCAAAAGGGCCATAACGGGTCTTTCTGTTTTGTTTGTACCCATTAACAAGTGTTTGAAGAAAACGGGAGTGCACAAATATTCTAACTAACAAATTCCGTTAGAAACTCGAATTATCCGAGTCACTTATTTAGTAATCAATTACATATATAGCTCATCCATTCGAAAGATCTGGTTGAGTGGATATTGGTAGATGCATGTCTTCTTACCATGTTTGTCTTATACTCCTAATGAATTGTCAAAATTAAAAAACGTCACAGATGAGGAAAACCCTTTGTTGGACTTCACGCGACCAACTATTTGGCGAGTGGACATGGGAGAACAGTCAAATTGACAGGGGCGGAGCTATGTCTTGGACGGCCCCGGCCCCTCGCTCTCGAGTTTTAAAAATTTTATTTTGTATATATCAAATTTTGAATATTATTGATAATTATTTGTGTATAACTATTTATAATATTATTTGTAACGACTCTAATTTTTATTAAATAAAATTTTCATTTAAATGTTGTTATTTCCTTTTATTAATTGACATTACTTTAAATATTTCTTTTAATTCCGTTAATTCGTCATAATTAAGTTTTAGTCCTTTTAAAATTCTTTCTTTTGATTGAAAGCCTTACTTGACTAGTAGAGTTAATTTCCAACCGACTAGTTGAACAGACCGAACTATCATTTCTCCTAGTTACACTCCCCGAACCCTAATTGAACCCTTAGACCTTTAGGGGTAATCATTATACCCCATGACAAGTCATTTCAAACCCTAATATTTCCTTACCCTTTGGTCCATATATGCTAGGGAAAATTTTGACCATTGGTCATTGATTATCAAGTTGCCAATAAGGCTTTGATTTGACCATACAAAATCATGGGCCATGTAATATCATCTTTTTACTTCAAAACTAGTTAACCTAGCCATGCATGCATGCAACCCTAGGATTTTAGCCTTAAAAACCTATTAATCCTAGACTTTCTTCCTAAAGACATACATATATATATATGTACCAAAGAGAGAGAGGGAGAGAGAGAGAGAGAATCCGAATGAGAGAAGAGAGGGGGAAGGCCGGATGGGGAGAGAGAGGGAGAAGTGTGTGTGTGTGTGCAAATTTTGGACACTTACACAAGCTACCACTTGACAACCCATGACTAGACCACTTTAAGTAGGATCCTAGCCAATGATGTTATTCTTTCTTACAAGCCAACCCATTCTAGGATTTGACAAGCCATGGAACCTTCATTATAACCTAGGATTTGGCCTATTATTGGATTGACATGTGAGGAAAGGCTAGGACTTTGACTAAGGTCTTGAAATGACAAGACTAAGGAACAAATCCATGGGGAAAAGAGAGGAGAGGGGGGGGCCGGCCATATGGAGAGAGGAGGGAGTCAAGACTTGTGCCTATAAATAGCAAGCTCACTCCAAGCTCAACTCACCCCTTCACTTCCTTGCTTACATTCCTCTCCAAACACCATTTCCAGTTCCAGTCAGCTTACTGCCCTCCACAAATCTTCCTTTTTCTCCTGCTTAAAGTAGTTTTTGGAACCAACTCCCTTCGGAAAAGTTGTAGAACACTTCGAAACCTTCAAGTTAGACCCAAGAACCATCCAAATCGGTGAAGAAATGACAAAGATATCGGCATCCGAAGTTCAGTAAAAATCTCGGATTCCTATTTCCAGACAGCATACTGTCTTCTCCTTTCTCACCATTTTTCTCCTACCTAAAGTAGTTTCTAGGATCAACTTCCTTCACGAAAGTCGTAGAGCACTTCAAGAACTTCAACTTCGACCCAAGAACGATCGTATTCGGCCAAATATTGACCGAGTTACTGCCATCCGAAGTTCGGTCCAGATTTGCAAGTTTCACAGCCCGTAGAAAATCTTCCAACTAGCTTGATCGTCCCCGACTAAGTTTCGGATCAAGGTAGATAAATCTCTACTCATTTTCCCTAGTATAACTTTAGTTATTTTGTTTATGATAAGGCAAGTTAAAGTATTAGGAATAATTAGCAAGCTCGTTTTACAAAATCTTGAAATGACATTACGATCATGTAGATTAATCTCTACTCATTTTCCCTAGTATAACTTTAGTTATTTTTGTTTATGATAAGGCAAGTTAAAGTATTAGGAATAATTAGCAAGCTCGTTTTACAAAATCTTGAAATGACATTTCGATCATGTAGATTAATCTCTACTCATTTTCCCTAGTATAACTTTAGTTATTTTTGTTTATGATAAGGCAAGTTAAAGTATTAGGAATAATTAGCAAGCTCGTTTTACAAAATCTTGAAATGACATTACGATCATGTAGATTAATCTCTACTCATTTTCCCTAGTATAACTTTAGTTATTTTTGTTTATGATAAGGCAAGTTAAAGTATTAGGAATAATTAGCAAGCTCGTTTTACAAAATCTTGAAATGACATTACGATCATGTAGATTTTCTCTACTCACTTCCCTAAGTATACGTAGAACCCTAGTCCAATAACTCTACGCATAGTATAGAATTTACGTTAGAAAGTAGCATGTTCTTGATTCAAAGTATCAATATCGTAGATAAGATTATCTATTGTTTGGTTTCAAGTAAATAAGCTTATCGTTTAAAATGCATGATTGTCAATAAGTTTATCTCACTAATGGAGGTATGAACATGTTGGATAAATGACTTTGTCTTCAATAAACATATGTTGTATTGAATTTCTCAAAAAGTAAGATATAACGATTTTCGAAAGATAAGATTTTAACGCTTGATTTGAAGTATTCATATTTTGATCTTTTCGAGCATGCTTAGCAATATAGAATTGGATGATCTTGTTAGATTACAATGAATGATTTATGGTTGCGTATGTGAAAAGTCCTACCGCGGAGTCTATGCATGAAAACGAGACACGGAAATCGAGGAAATAGAAACATGACACCTAGGGTGTGGTTAACAAGAAAATGTGTTTTCGAAGGAGGAAATATTTTTGAAACTACATAATGACCGATTTTGATGGCATTATGTGAAATGTGTGTGTGGATGTGTGCCAATGGGAACCCGGGACGGCGGAACCATTGTGAGGATACTCGGGAACCCGGAACGGCGGAACCGAGGTTGGGTGTGTGGCTTGGTTATCCGCGGAGAGGAGCCAATGCAAATGTGTGCCAATGGGAACCCGGGACGGCGGAACCATTGTGAGGATACTCGGGAACCCGGAACGGCGGAACCGAGGTTGGGTGTGTTAAAAACGGATTTTTGAAAATGTTGATTTGGTGATAAAAAGTGAAAATGGAGACACGGTCTACGATGAGTTGCGTAGGAGAAACACCGAGAAACATGGACACCAACGATACTTGAATAGTGAATGTGGATGTGTGATTGTTACTATTCGTCGTATATGATTTACTGTTTGTAATTTATGAGTTAGTGGGTAGGGTTTACTCTATTGAGCTTTTGTAAGCTCACGGTGTTACCTTTGGTGACCCTGACATATTATATTGGTGGCAACGCCGGTATAATGTGTCAGACCTCATAGACAAACAGGGTGAACATTATACCTTGGAAGCTTTCGGAGCCGAGGAGCTGGCCAGAATGGAAGAAGAGGCGGAGTAGTAGATAGGAACCCTAGTCTACCCTCCTTTTGTTTAATAAAGTACTCTTGGGAGAATTATGTTGTAATATTGAGCCAGACTCTATTTAGTTTTTCAATAAAATTGTCTATTTAACGTTTCCAAAATTTGGGGGCGTTACAACTTGGTATCAGAGCTTTAGGTTCAAAACCTCGGCCATGGGTAGAATGGGTAGAACCATGAGATAGATTGACCGTTGCACAAACGTGAATTGAGTTTAAGTTTACCGTCCCAAATTGGGTGGAATTCTGTCAAAACAATCTTCGGATTGAAGCAAGGCGCGGAATTGGCAGTACAGCCGAGCTGGGAATTCCCGAACAATTGGATGATGACTTAAATCAAGAATCGAATGTGGAACTAAAGATTCAAAGTATTTCGTTAGGAATTAGTAAACCTTGCCCTAAGATGTTACTAATTGAAGTTAAACTTTTTCTTGTAGATGAATCCCTACGAAATCAACCTCCTAGCTGAAGCTCACCAACTTGCTAGCACCATGCGATCAATGACGAACCAACTCGTAGGGGATCCTTATTTCCCCTATGTTTTCCCCTACACCTATGATCACTACCAGGAGCATGGCACCCTCATACTCCCTGTAAATGAGGAGGACGACACCGAGGCAATACCCGTCCTTGTCCAAATAGCACCCCCCAATGACGTGGAGTTTCTAATTGAGGGAGACGATGCTGAAGTAGCACTTGCTCCCGCTCCAATAGCACCCCCCGACAACATGATTGAGGAAGTTGAGGAGGATCCCGAGGAAGAAGATCCCGATGAGGAGGATCCAATAGAGTGGGGATCGGACAATGAACTAGAAATTCTAGAGGAGGATCCGGCATGGGTCATGCCCGACTTCATGGACATAACCGCTGACTCGGGAGATGTACCACCCCCACCTTTTGAAACCGACGTAGGTGCAATTAAGGTTGAATTTCCAGACACCTTCTAGACTTGTTTAGAAGGCTTAGCATATGGATTAGGCCTTTTTTGTTGTAATCGAAACGCTGTAAGAAGATTAGGCTACTACAAGCCAGCTATGTTGTACTCGTTTCCCTAAGTAATGAAAATCGCATATTTTTTTCTACCATGTGCTTATGTGTACTTGTTTCTCTTATTTATATGTCATCTACTCAATACACTGTTAAGTCTAATATATAATTTTCCTTATTGATAGATGTCAAGTAGACCACAAGGAGGATGCCCACCTTTCGCCCCTCGAGCCTTGGCCAACTATCGGTCACTGCTAGCACCAGAGTACCCGGGACCAACACCCCCACCGGAGGATGACATGGAACTCTATGAGGTCCCAATCACTTGGGAGATACCCCCATCAGTTGCAGCTCCCGAGAACCCTCCACCTGCCCAAGTTCCTGCACTACCTGTGCAAGTTCCTACACCACCCATACAGCACTTCGAACAACCATACGACTACTTCACATCTGACCCCGAATTGCAGACTGCAATGCTGAACCTCTCCCAGTACTACCCAGAGCCAGTGGAGGAACCAACTATCCCGACCATGGAAGAACTGCTCGCACAAGAACGTGAGCGTCTTCTTAGAGAGGAGACCGCTGCTGAGAGGAGCTACAAGATGTGGCTGAGAGAAATCTTTGGAATCAATCTACCCTAGAAATCGAGGCCACGGAGTAGAATAAAGCTTTGTAAGCTGTAAGGCCGTGTAGTAGAAGCCTTGTAGGATCGTTTCATCTTGTATTAGGGAAATCTTGTCTTAAGTCTACTTGCTTTATAGTAGAACTCTATGCTCTTGAATGTAACCTTTTGTTTATCTATGAAAAAGTTGTTTTTAGCAAAAGAGTACCGTTGCACACTATGGGATAAATTGCTTTTAACTTTGTACTAAGATATACCTTTGCAAAAAAAAAAAATGTTAAAGTAGACTAAACTCCCTTTTTCAATTTTTACTCCTAGATGGTGAACACACGCAACGGAGTAGGACACGAAAACGGAGGACCCTCAAACGCCAACCCCGACCTAGCCCAGATCATGCAAGCGTTCATAACTGCCCTGAACGCCAACCGGCCAAACCAAAATCATAACGACGGACCAATGAACAGAACTCAAGCAATGAACGAGTTCTGCAAGCGACGACCCCCGACTTTCCATGGAGACACCGACCCTGTCATCGCCGAGACATGGCTCAATGAGGTCAAGATGATCCTCAGAACCCTGGCAATCACCCGGGATGGAGACCGTGTGGCCTTGGCCACCTACCAGCTAAAGGGAGAAGCCCGATACTGGTGGGATCTGATGGAGGCAACTCATGACGTCGACACCATGACGTTTGCAGAGTTTGAAGCTCTGTTCCTTGACAAGTACTTCCCCACGCCCCTTCGTCTGGCCAAGGAACAAGAGTTCCTAAATCTGAAACAGGGAACGCTGACCGTTACCCAGTATGCGGCCAAATTCGAGGAACTATCCCGTTACGCCCAAACTGCCATCGCAACCGAGGACAAGAAAGCAAGAAGGTTCGAATGGGGGCTGACCACCGCCAGAAGAGCTGTGGTGGCTCAAGCTTTCCCCACCTATGCCGATGTCGTGAAGTGTGCTCTTCGGCTGGAAAGCGAGGAGAATGACTTCAAGACTCGATGGAGGAAGGCGACAGGCAACGTTGGCGGACCAATCCGAACCCAACCATCCAGCAACAACCGTGGACCCTACCCTACTAAGTCCTTTACCCCGATTCAGAACAACCAACCTTGGAGGGCTACTGCACCAGGGCGTGGTGAGCCGCAGAGAGTCGGCCAAAACAGAGCATCGGTTCAATGCTTCAACTGCCAGGCCATGGGCCACTACAAGCGTGAATGTCCCCAGCCTCCGAGAGAAAAGAATGGGAACTTTGGAAATCAGATAGCTCAACAACCTGGACAGGCGGGGCTTGTGAAACCAAACCCTGGAGGCCCAGCACTGCAGCAGAATGGGCAGAACAAAGGGAAGCAGCCCGTGGGAGCACTGCAGGGTACTGGAGGGCGGATCTTTGCACTACAGACCGAGGAGCAGGAACAGGATCCCTCTGTGATCCAAGGTACGCTATTACTGTACAGTACCTGCGTGCAAGCCTTGTTTGACTCTGGCGCATCACATTCATTCATATCTTCTGCTTGCGTAATTGCTTTAGCACTAGAAACAGAACCCCTAAGTACGAGTACGAAAGTCACATCACCGTTGGGGGGGGAGTATAACTGTCAATCTAGTGTGTAGAGGGTGCGAGTTAGAAGTAGCCAACTTACATCGGACCTGCGACCTCAGAGTGATAGACATGGCGGATTTCGACGTAATCCTAGGAATGGACTGGCTATCAGCTCACCGAGCAGTCATAGACTGCCACCAGAAGACAGTGACGGCTTATACCCCAGAAGGGACTCGTTTCCGTTTTAAGGGGGATAGACAAACCACGAGCTCGACGACGGGAAGATCTAGGTGGCAGAATCAGCTATTTGGATGGCTAGCTAGTCTCCAAATGGACGAAACCGACAGAATGGAATTGGGATTACCACACATCGTGTGCGAATATGCCGATGTATTTCCTGAAGAACTTCCTGGCCTACCACCTCAAAGAGAGATAGACTTCTCTATAGAACTCCAACCAGGAACAGCACCAATTTCAATGGCACCATATCGTATGGCTCCTGCAGAACTGAAAGAGCTCAAGACCCAATTGCAGGAATTGTTAGACAAGGGATTTATCAGGCCAAGTATGTCACCATGGGGAGCGCCTGCATTGTTCGTAAAGAAGAAAGAGGGAACACTTCGACTGTGTATTGACTATAGAAAATTAAACCAAGTCACAATCAAGAACCGATATCCGTTGCCTAGGATCGATGACCTATTTGATCAATTAAGAGGAGCAACTTGCTTTTCAAAAATCGATCTTCGATCAGGCTATCATCAGCTACGGATCCGGGAGGAAGACGTCGCCAAAACAGCCTTTCGCACCAGATATGGACACTACGAGTTTGTAGTAATGCCGTTCGGATTGACCAACGCTCCGGCAGTATTCATGTGTCTCATGAACAAGATTTTCCAACCCTACTTAGACAAGTTCGTAGTAGTGTTCATTGATGACATCTTGATATACTCCGCCAACAAGGAGGAGCATGAGAAACACCTGCGGATAGTACTACAAGTACTCCGAGATAGCCAACTCTATGCCAAGGCAAGTAAATGCGAGTTTTGGCTGGAAGTGGTTAAGTTCTTGGGACACGTAGTATCCAAAGACGGGATTGCAGTAGACGAAAGTAAGGTTGAAGCAGTACTGAATTGGAAACAGCCGACCTCGGTATTCGAAATCAGGAGCTTCCTAGGATTAGCTGGATACTACCGAAGATTCATACAGGATTTCTCAACCCTAGCCAAACTAATGACTAGGCTAACTCAGAAAGGAGTGAAACTGGATTGGAATGAAGCCTGCGAGAAGTCTTTCCAGGAACTGAAAAAGAGGCTGACCAGTGCACCAATACTCATCATTCCCGAGCGAGGTGTAGATTATACCGTATATTGTGATGCGTCAAAAGATGGCTTGGGATGTGTACTGATGCAAAATGGAAAAGTTGTAGCCTACGGATCACGACAGCTTCGACCCCACGAGAGGAATTACCCCACGCACGACCTAGAATTGGCTGCAGTCGTATTCGCCCTCAAATCTTGGCATTACTATTTGTGGGGAGAAAAATTCGAAGTCTTCACCGATCATAAGAGCCTCAAATACCTTTTCACTCAGAAGGAGTTGAACCTGAGGCAGCGTCGATGGATGGAATACTTGGAGGACTACAAGTTTACACTCCAGTATCACCCCGGCAAGGCCAATGTGGTAGCTGACGCTCTAAGCCGAAAGGATAGGGCACAGAAGGTCAAGACAGCCATAAAGGAATGGGAGATGGTGGACACCCTTAACGAATTCAATCTACGACCATCATCCGAAAATGGGAACGCACGTCTGTATGCTCTCATCGCGGAACCAGCACTTCACCGAGAAATTCTCCTAGCCCAAACCTTTGAACAGGATTGTGAGTTCATCAGGTATCGAATCCGAGAAGGAAAGGCGCTACCAGGATGGACCATCGAAAAAGATAACAGTCTGAGATTCAAGGGAAAGGTGTTCGTGCCTAACATTGGGACCCTCCGAGAAGCTGTACTCCGAGAAACTCACCATTCGAACTTCGCAGTTCACCCCGGCGGTACAAAGATGTATCATGATCTGCGAAGAACGTACTGGTGGGAAGGAATGAAAAAGGACGTAGCTCAATTTGTGTCAACCTGCCTAGTGTGTCAGCAAGTTAAGGCGGAACATCAGAAACCGGGAGGAGACCTCCAACCCCTACCAATACCAACTTGGAAGTGGGAGCACATTTCGATGGACTTCGTAACTGGATTACCAAGATCCGCCAAGTCCAACACAGCCATTTGGGTGATCGTGGATCGACTCACCAAATCTGCGCATTTTCTACCCGTTAAGATGACAGAGAACGTGGAACAGTTGAGCCTGCTATACATTCGAGAGATTGTACGTCTACATGGGGTACCTATCTCGATTGTATCCGACAGGGACCCACGTTTTGTGTCACACTTTTGGAAAGGATTGCAGAAGGCATTGGGAACGGATGTGAGGCTTAGCACTGCCTTCCATCCACAAACAGATGGACAAACGGAGAGGACTATTCAGACGTTGGAAGATATGCTGAGAGCCTGTGCCTTGGATTTTTCCGGAAATTGGGAGCAGCACTTACCATTGGTGGAATTTGCCTACAACAACAGCTACCAAACAAGTATCGAGATGGCACCGTACGAAGCTCTATACGGTCGACCCTGTCGATCCCCGGTCTGTTGGACAGATGCTGGGGAAACGGGATTAATTGGACCCGACTTAGTACGGGATACCACAGAAAAGATCAAAACCATCAGGCAAAGAATCCAAACCGCTCAGAGCCGACAGAAGAGTTATGCAGATAAAAGGAACCGACCATTGGCCTTCACAGTTGGAGATCATGTATTCCTAAAAATCAGACCAAAGAAAGGAGTCATCAGATTTGGAAAAAAGGGAAAGTTGTCGCCACGCTATATTGGACCTTTCGACATCGTGGAGAAAATTGGGAAGGTTGCGTATCGTCTAGCGCTGCCACCACAGCTAGATAGAGTACATAACGTGTTTCACGTTTCCATGCTCCGCAAGTATCTCGCGTTGCCCACGCATGTCCTCAATTGGGAAGACCTCTCCATCGAAGAAGATGCGACGTACGAAGAAGAACCAATAGAAATCCAGGATCGAAGCGAGAAGACAATCCGAAACAAGACCGTAAAGTTGGTACGAGTTTTGTGGAAGCATCGCGGTTCCGAAGAGACCACCTGGGAGAGAGAAGAAACCATGAAGATGAACTACCCTCACCTGTTCGAATCCGAGCGTGCACCTAATTTCGAGGACGAAATTGTTTAAGGGGGATAGTTTGTAACGACTCTAATTTTTATTAAATAAAATTTTCATTTAAATGTTGTTATTTCCTTTTATTAATTGACATTACTTTAAATATTTCTTTTAATTCCGTTAATTCGTCATAATTAAGTTTTAGTCCTTTTAAAATTCTTTCTTTTGATTGAAAGCCTTACTTGACTAGTAGAGTTAATTTCCAACCGACTAGTTGAACAGACCGAACTATCATTTCTCCTAGTTACACTCCCCGAACCCTAATTGAACCCTTAGACCTTTAGGGGTAATCATTATACCCCATGACAAGTCATTTCAAACCCTAATATTTCCTTACCCTTTGGTCCATATATGCTAGGGAAAATTTTGACCATTGGTCATTGATTATCAAGTTGCCAATAAGGCTTTGATTTGACCATACAAAATCATGGGCCATGTAATATCATCTTTTTACTTCAAAACTAGTTAACCTAGCCATGCATGCATGCAACCCTAGGATTTTAGCCTTAAAAACCTATTAATCCTAGACTTTCTTCCTAAAGACATACATATATATATATGTACCAAAGAGAGAGAGGGAGAGAGAGAGAGAGAATCCGAATGAGAGAAGAGAGGGGGAAGGCCGGATGGGGAGAGAGAGGGAGAAGTGTGTGTGTGTGTGCAAATTTTGGACACTTACACAAGCTACCACTTGACAACCCATGACTAGACCACTTTAAGTAGGATCCTAGCCAATGATGTTATTCTTTCTTACAAGCCAACCCATTCTAGGATTTGACAAGCCATGGAACCTTCATTATAACCTAGGATTTGGCCTATTATTGGATTGACATGTGAGGAAAGGCTAGGACTTTGACTAAGGTCTTGAAATGACAAGACTAAGGAACAAATCCATGGGGAAAAGAGAGGAGAGGGGGGGGCCGGCCATATGGAGAGAGGAGGGAGTCAAGACTTGTGCCTATAAATAGCAAGCTCACTCCAAGCTCAACTCACCCCTTCACTTCCTTGCTTACATTCCTCTCCAAACACCATTTCCAGTTCCAGTCAGCTTACTGCCCTCCACAAATCTTCCTTTTTCTCCTGCTTAAAGTAGTTTTTGGAACCAACTCCCTTCGGAAAAGTTGTAGAACACTTCGAAACCTTCAAGTTAGACCCAAGAACCATCCAAATCGGTGAAGAAATGACAAAGATATCGGCATCCGAAGTTCAGTAAAAATCTCGGATTCCTATTTCCAGACAGCATACTGTCTTCTCCTTTCTCACCATTTTTCTCCTACCTAAAGTAGTTTCTAGGATCAACTTCCTTCACGAAAGTCGTAGAGCACTTCAAGAACTTCAACTTCGACCCAAGAACGATCGTATTCGGCCAAATATTGACCGAGTTATTGCCATCCGAAGTTCGGTCCAGATTTGCAAGTTTCACAGCCCGTAGAAAATCTTCCAACTAGCTTGATCGTCCCCGACTAAGTTTCGGATCAAGGTAGATAAATCTCTACTCATTTTTCCTAGTATAACTTTAGTTATTTTGTTTATGATAAGGCAAGTTAAAGTATTAGGAATAATTAGCAAGCTCGTTTTACAAAATCTTGAAATGACATTACGATCATGTAGATTAATCTCTACTCATTTTCCCTAGTATAACTTTAGTTATTTTTGTTTATGATAAGGCAAGTTAAAGTATTAGGAATAATTAGCAAGCTCGTTTTACAAAATCTTGAAATGACATTACGATCATGTAGATTAATCTCTACTCATTTTCCCTAGTATAACTTTAGTTATTTTTGTTTATGATAAGGCAAGTTAAAGTATTAGGAATAATTAGCAAGCTCGTTTTACAAAATCTTGAAATGACATTACGATCATGTAGATTAATCTCTACTCATTTTCCCTAGTATAACTTTAGTTATTTTTGTTTATGATAAGGCAAGTTAAAGTATTAGGAATAATTAGCAAGCTCGTTTTACAAAATCTTGAAATGACATTACGATCATGTAGATTTTCTCTACTCACTTCCCTAAGTATACGTAGAACCCTAGTCCAATAACTCTACGCATAGTATAGAATTTACGTTAGAAAGTAGCATGTTCTTGATTCAAAGTATCAATATCGTAGATAAGATTATCTATTGTTTGGTTTCAAGTAAATAAGCTTATCGTTTAAAATGCATGATTGTCAATAAGTTTATCTCACTAATGGAGGTATGAACATGTTGGATAAATGACTTTGTCTTCAATAAACATATGTTGTATTGAATTTCTCAAAAAGTAAGATATAACGATTTTCGAAAGATAAGATTTTAACGCTTGATTTGAAGTATTCATATTTTGATCTTTTCGAGCATGCTTAGCAATATAGAATTGGATGATCTTGTTAGATTACAATGAATGATTTATGGTTGCGTATGTGAAAAGTCCTACCGCGGAGTCTATGCATGAAAACGAGACACGAAAATCGAGGAAATAGAAACATGACACCTAGGGTGTGGTTAACAAGAAAATGTGTTTTCGAAGGAGGAAATATTTTTGAAACTACATAATGACCGATTTTGATGGCATTATGTGAAATGTGTGTGTGGATGTGTGCCAATGGGAACCCGGGACGGCGGAACCATTGTGAGGATACTCGGGAACCCGGAACGGCGGAACCGAGGTTGGGTGTGTGGCTTGGTTATCCGCGGAGAGGAGCCAATGCAAATGTGTGCCAATGGGAACCCGGGACGGCGGAACCATTGTGAGGATACTCGGGAACCCGGAACGGCGGAACCGAGGTTGGGTGTGTTAAAAACGGATTTTTGAAAATGTTGATTTGGTGATAAAAAGTGAAAATGGAGACACGGTCTACGATGAGTTGCGTAGGAGAAACACCGAGAAACATGGACACCAACGATACTTGAATAGTGAATGTGGATGTGTGATTGTTACTATTCGTCGTATATGATTTACTGTTTGTAATTTATGAGTTAGTGGGTAGGGTTTACTCTATTGAGCTTTTGTAAGCTCACGGTGTTACCTTTGGTGACCCTGACATATTATATTGGTGGCAACGCCGGTATAATGTGTCAGACCTCATAGACAAACAGGGTGAACATTATACCTTGGAAGCTTTCGGAGCCGAGGAGCTGGCCAGAATGGAAGAAGAGGCGGAGTAGTAGATAGGAACCCTAGTCTACCCTCCTTTTGTTTAATAAAGTACTCTTGGGAGAATTATGTTGTAATATTGAGCCAGACTCTATTTAGTTTTTCAATAAAATTGTCTATTTAACGTTTCCAAAATTTGGGGGCGTTACATTATTAATTTTGGTTTGATTTGATAAAAAATCAGTTATTGTACATTTTTATTTCTCAATTTCTTTCATAAATAAAAAATAAGCATGTGACTATTGAAGTAGCCTAAAGAAAAAAAAAATGATTAGTACGTATACTTTAACTGCATTAGGTTAGAATCATTTCAATGTACATATATAATATATTAGAAAGCAAAAACTCTTATGATATAATAAATATACGTTTCGATAAAAAAATACTCATATATGTCTACTAAGCCGGCCCCTCCAGATCAAATTAATCCTGATTCCGCCATCGCAAATTGATACTTACATTATCGTTATTCCGAAGCACCAACAAAAAATTGATACTCCCTCTGTCCCTTTTTAAATGTCCCGCTTCGTAACTCCAACTTATTAAGAAAATATCATCATTACACTTTTCACATCAACTTTTACCTCCACTTTCCCTATTTACCCTCTATGGAGACATCATCATTATACTTATACTCACTAACTTTTCAAAATGGAATCTACTTTTAGGAATAAAATGGAAAATATACTAACTTTTACCTACTAACTTTACAAAATGGACACTTAATAAGGGACAGCCCAAAATGAAATACTGGATTTTAAAAAGGGGACGGAGGGAGTACATTTTTCGGTGGGTGATTAGAGAAGTTGGAAGACTGACCTTAATTATCTCTTCAAAGGTGACAACTCTAACCACTTTTGTGCGTGTGTGCATTCTAAAAAAATGGAGTACCATTCTTAGTTTTTGTTCCAAAATGTTACCCTAAGTTTAATTATAATGGACAGGAGTGATTATTCAGTGCTCCTAGAGCCCATCACGTCGTGTCAGTGGCGGCTCCATAAATTTGTAAATAAAGTGTTCAGAAATTACCCTAGCTGGTGTATTGACCACTAATATATGTGCAAAATCTCGTATACTAGTATAAATAGTGTGAACAAAAAAACGTAACCACTATTCTAAAACAATTAACTACGAGGCAAAATGAGAACTTAAAAATATATTATATTATTTAACAAAAATTTAAACTTTTTTTAAGTTGTCATATTGCATAATAGACACTATTGGGACCAACTTTTTCAAAAATACGTGGTTCGTTTGGATGACATGATGAGATTTTCTATCATAGCCTTAAAGCCGAAAAATCCAAGTTAATGGGATTTTGCAATGTAATTGAATTTTTTAAAACTTTGTCTGTAATTCTACAAACTAATTAACTAGACAAAAAATAATAAAGTAGTTGTTGTCATGAATGCAAAATTAACACATTTAGACCATCGACAATGGAGATAGATGAGAACACAGAGCATAATACTTAAACCACTAGATTCTTCTTCTTCTCTTTATTTATTTATTTTTAATTTTTTCCCATTAGGATTGTGATCTAGTTTTGTTTGAGGTAATGTGTTAGGTATTCAAGTATGAATTGTCTGGATTGATGGACTATAATTGGATTGTGATTGAGTGTTCTGAGTGTTCAATTGGTTGTTGGGTGTTCAATTATTTTTGGATTTGATGTTCAAGATTATTATAATTGAATGTTCATTGATATTTGAGTTGGGTGTTTGAAACAAGGCTAGTCCATAATTTTTGCATGTATTCTAAGCAAGAAATACTAAATAAAATTTGGGTGTTCATTGTGGCCATGGAATGGTCCATGTATAGCCGCCAGTGCGTCGTGATCCGGTGCTTTTTTTTCACCATACATTGGTGTAGGAGCTTACAATGTTGGTGGAGAATGGCTTTGTATCACCCCTTGACGACGCCGTCGTGATCCGGTGCTTTTTTTCCACCATACATTGGTGTAGGAGCTTACAATGTTGGTGGAGAATGGCTTTGTATCACCCCTTGACGACGCCCAAAAATAGTTGCAAATATTTCCTACGACACCCCACCCACACATCAGGCCATGCACTTATATATAATAATAAACCATAATAAAAACAAATAAAAGCACAAACCAAATGCTGCCAAAAAACATGAAAACAAAAAACAAAAGCTCAAACCATTACCAGTTACTATCTGATTGATACCCCTTTTATGAGCAAACTGGAGTCATCAGTACTACTGTATGCCACCGCGTCAAAACCCCGCGTGATTGCTCCCTAGCTAGTTTGATACTAGTCTACACACGGATTGTTTGAAATGTGATGATTTTGACACTTTGCTTTCCTCAAATTTTCAACGATGTCAGATAGTTAATTTGTTAATTAAGCAAATCAAAATCCAAATTTTTTTTTTTTAAAGTTTTTAAATCAAACTTGCCTGCTGGTTAATTTTGCTCGTATGAATTGTACATGCATAACAAATTCAAGCTATTAGAGACCAAGCTAGTGATCGGCACGGCTAAAGTTTATTTGATTACAACTTACCTCATAAAGGCTCAAACATGCATATTTTTGAAGATCCTTATTTTTCCACATCAAGATTGAACAATCAATTACTTGGCCCATATCAAACCTAAAGTGATAAAAATAGTAGTTTTTGTGTTTATGTTCTATTTATTGTTGCTTAAATTGTTTGAATTGATAGAGGAGTTAATGGTAATCATTCTACATTCTCAAGAAGAGCACTTTGGGTTCTATTTAGGGAGATCTTATTAATTAACCCCATCTTCATCGTCAAGAATCTGCTTTCGATATTCTTATCCATATGAACTATACTGATCAGTTCAATCAAGATATACTATAAGAAAGAAGTTAATATACAGTAGTAAATATTTGTAGGAAAAGAGAATCTAGATTCCTCCCATTATACTCAACTTAAAGGAGCACTTTACGGGCCCACATCTTTATCTCCAAATCTTATGCCCTACAAAGTTTGATCCTAAAGTTTATGTTGCGCCACTGAAAATTAGGTTTCTGAGTTTGGTTTAACTTTTTAAGAGCTTACACATTTAGGGTTGTCCCAGTAGTTTGGGTGGATATTTAGGCTTTGAGAGTAGTCTTCAAGGTCTGGAGTTCAATACCCCACCGGATGAGTACCCTAAAATAAGTGAGGGTCCATGATCGGTATGGTCGCGCTAGCTCCCCTGAAGATTTGGGTTGTGCAGTCGGTTCCATTTTATTGACCTGACTGTAGGGCTGTTCCTGTTACAAAAAAAAAAAAAAAATTCAAGGGCTTTTTGGCACAGTACTTTTGGCTGCTTTCTTTTAATATTTACAAGATTCGGGTCCATCATATATAAACTCTCTCTTATTCTGCTTTTTGGCACGGTATTTTCAAGAGGCTTTCTCGTCATTTTATACGATTTTTTTTCAACTTTGGTCTATGTTTTATATTTTTTTGATTCCTCTTGTCAAAGACGAATATGACGTAAAATTTTGTCCCAAATCTTATAAAGATTAAAAGAAAGTAAAAAAAAAAAAAAAAACTGTGCCATAAAGTTTTTAAAAAGCTAGCTAGGCCAAAATCACCCTAAATATAATAAAGGTAATATGCTCAGACGATTACATTTGTTATCAAGTATAGCGTGATACACATGTGGGTTTTGGCTTGAATCATGTTGTATATAAACAATGTGAAGAACGATTTTTTTGAGAATGTAAAATAATTTTACTCCACAAAGGAACACATACAAAAGGACAATTCATTAATTAATCAATTCTTGAAGCTGGTTCTACTGAATTGATTACTGCAAACACAGAAGTGATCAGTTATTCACCTTCCGCGTGTTAATTTATTTAACCACGTACAACTTGTCACGTGTTAAGGTATTTTTAATTATTTGGTTTATGCCCAATAATTAATGCGCAAATGATTCTGTAATGAAATTGGATCGACGCGCGGGTGCGATTTGTTTTATGATGGAGTACGTAGGCCTACCCATCAAAGTTCAGGTATAGTATATAGTATAAATTAAGTGGTGGAAATTGAACCATCACGTTCCCTATGCCTATAGGGCGTTATGTTTTAATGATGTATTCAATGAATTTAAACGGAATCTACGTTATTCTCTTTCATCACAAAATATATGCACACATCATAAAATTAAATACTCCAATAGTGCGCGCTTTTCGGACATATCTTTTACTTTGAGGGATAAATCTTTAGGGACGGACTTAGCATTTTCCTAGAGGGGTCAAAACTAAAAATTTGGATTTTCACTTATTTACATACTTGTTGAATTTTCAAGGTGTTTTTTTTTTTTTTGGGGTTACATACAGTTTTAAGTTTAAGTATAAAATCTAAGAAATAATATTCTATAAAAAAACAAAGTCACTTTATATTCTTACGTGGCAAAACACACACACACACACACACACACACACACACACATATATATATATATATATATATATATATATATATATATATATATATATCGGGGCGATTCCGGAGACACTTTAAAAAACCCTTAAAAAAACCCTCCAAATCTTAATCTCATAGTTCCCGATCAAATTTTGATGATCCGAGCCGCTCAATATGTTCATAACGTGATTTTAAGGATGCTCGCTTGAAACTGGCAAAAAAACTAACCGGAAAGGTCTTGATTTGAGCAGTTTTTTATTGGACCGTTCAATAAAGTTCAATAAAAAACCGTTCGGATGAAGCCATTCCCGGTCTTTTTTTTTGCTGATTTCTCACGAGCACCCTTAAAATCACGTTCTGATCACATTGAGCGGCTCGGATCATCAAAATTCGATCGGGAACTATGAAGTGTTTTTTTAAGGATTTTTTTAAGTGTCCCCAGAATCTAGGGGGAATTTTTTAAAAAATTCTTTTTGAAAAGGGAAGAGAACAAGGCATAATTGTATTACATTATTGTCATAATGTACCATCATTTTCACCTTTGGTGTCCTTCCCATGGACGTGTGTGGAAAAATATTGCTTTCTTCCTCACAATAAAGACCAAAAGAGTTTCAACACACCCTAGCTAGTGGAGGGATGAGGTCAGTATATCTGCTTTTGTCCGAAAAGAAAAAGAGAAAAAAAAAAAGAAAAAGAAAGGGAAAGGAAAGACGAGAGTTGTGCCTAAAAGTTAAAATGAACTTCCATTGATGCATCTAAAAGCTTCCAAATCTAATAAACAAAAATCACTTGGTTTGAATTAACAGAGTGAAGGTAAAGTTTCTTTAAGATGCAAGTTGGTTCAATGTTTGATATTGGCTGCAGGAATGGCAATGAGACGGGTTTAATTATCCCGTCCTCAGTTTTGGAGCATGTAATCATAACCAATCGATCTCAAGTACTAAAAATTGGATCTGCACTGTTGATATTGTAGAATTTAACGAGTATTTCATCCATATCAAAATTCAAGTCGATCAAAGAATAAAAACCTCATGGTCAAATTGAATTTATTGGGAAGTAAATTTTAAAATTTAAATTTATCATTCATTTTAACAAGAATTAGATCGCTAAGTTATGATGTCTGATTGAGTTGAATATTTACAAAGATGCTCTATTCTATGACTACTACATTATGAACAGCTCCGATTAGATTTTGGTGGCAAAAGGGTATTTTCCTCTTATATTTTTTTTTCAAAATTCAAAATTTTGTTAATATGGATGAAAAACATGATGGCAAGGGGTGTGTCTGCACATTTCACAAACCACAGGGTGTACATGTTATGTGCACACTTTTGAACCATAAGGGGTATATCTACAAATGGTCTTAACCATAGGGGGTCAAAGTGGACTTTGTCCAAAAGTTTATGGAAACAAAATGAGATTAAATTCTTTCCACCGGCGGTAGAAAACCCCACTTTTCCACCACTACCTTTTTCGGTCATACCATGTATTTGTTATTGATCTGAACCGTTCATCTTGTAGACCTCACATAGTAGTGTATCCATGCAAAAAATAAACTTCATCGGACATCGATAGGAGTATCAAAAATTGAATTTTACTTTATAAAATGGACAGTTTATCTTTATTATTATTGGCAGAAATCAAACCATCCATTTTATAAACCAAAATTCAAATTTTGATGTGTCTATCGAATTTCGATCAAACTGATTTTTTGCATGGCAATACTCTATTGCAGGTCTTAAAATAAGAACTGCTAAGATCGCAACAATAGACACTTGGTGGGGCCCATAATAAACGATGGTGAAAAAGTGAGATTTTACACCAGCGGTGGATAGAATTTATTCTCAAAACAAACTACACAACAAAATAAATTGACCACACAAATGTAATTTTTTGAGTGTAATCTACGCAAGGATATTCTGTTTTAGCAATCTAATGGCAAAAGGGATTTACTCTAACGTACGTTTGGGATGGTTTAGCTAAATAAGCTATTTGGATTATTATTATTGTTATTATTATTATTATTATTATTATTATTTAAATGTTTTAAGCATTTATGTAGTTTTGCGTTAAATTTTTGTGAATTATTGATTCGTCTCGACGAGAAGAATTGAAAAAATAAAAAACTTATGGTTCAAACTTAAAGTTTTTGAATAAAGACAAAAATCAGTTAAAAAGTCAGATTTTTCAACTTTATTTAAGAAACGTTGAGAAAATATAAGAATTTACCTAATCAAACCTTACAAAATAATTTTCTTTAGAAGTTGATTCTTTATGGGGTCACTTGAAAAAAATTATTTAAGATTTATCAACAGATCAGATCATTTGTGTGGGATTGTAGTGAGGGCCCCCCACTGCAATGCATGCTGTATGTAACCGATGTGATCGGCATGGCCGGCCCAACCCCAAGGCCCAAGAGACCTAGGCCTTAGGCATTCCAAAATTTTCAATTTTTAAGGACAGTCTAATATTTTTCACTATTGGAATTGAGTAGGACTCTTTTTAAGCTCAATAGAATGAAAAGAAAAAAAAAAGCCCAATTAGAGGTAATGAGTCAGCTTAATCCACCATTTCATAAGCCCAAGTTCCTAACCCACTAAATTTCCAAAATCATTTCCCCCAAACCACTGAATAACACTTTCCCAAAATCATTTCTCTCAAAAAACTTAAGGATCTCAGAGAAATCAAGAGAAAAAGATCAACGCACACCACAAAACTCGAAGAACAGTGGTACACGCCAAGGTAAATCGATGGCAATTAGTTCATTGTAACTAACTAAAGTAAGGGAACACTTTTTTTATTAGGCCTTGGACACTAAAAATCTTTGGGCCGGCCCTGGTGGTTTGTACTCACATTTTGGCCTCTACTCTATCCATGGCTGTGAAATGGTTGAGATCTTATCTTAGGCAGAGAAGACCCACTATTCCCCATCATTTTTGGGCATTAGAGACCCAGATATGGAGTTCTAGGTCTGAGTACTTACAATTGCACAGAGATTCTATCAATTTATTTTGGGCGGCGGCTTCCTAAGCTATCTAGCGTCGACGATGAAGACATTTGAAAGAAGATTTGGTGGCTATCCTCCATCCACCCACCTCCACGAGCGGAGTACTAGTTCGACATCGAAGCGAAGCGGTTTTTTGTTTTGTTTTGTGGTATTTTGATTTGTTTTATTGTACTTTGTTTTCATATTAATATTAATATAACTAGGATGATCTTTTGCTAAAAAAAACACACAAACATTAAAAGCTACAAAATCTCTCTGCACCGAAAATGTTTCCGACCATTATCCTATTCATGGAGTCAAACCCTCAACTATATTTCTCTTCAGCCCAATGGATGAAAGTTTAACTGAAAAATCGAGCCGACCGCATAGGTTGCTCTACATAGAGACGGGGCATTCAAATGAACACCTTAAATTAATGTTCTTACACATTATATTTCATATATATATATATATATATATATATATATACACAGTCCGTCTCCCGTAAGGACCACCTCATTTTAATAAAATGCAGACCTCCTTTTTCCGATTGAATTTCAATGATCCGAGTCGCTCAATGTGTTCAGAACATGATTTTAAGGGTACTCGCGAGAAATTAGCAAAAAAATGACTGAGAAGGGCTTCATCCGAGCAGTTTTTGTTTGTTTTTTATCGAACGGTTCAAACAAAAACTGCTTGGATGAAGCCTTTCCCGGTTATTTTTTTTGCCGATTTCTCATGGGTACCCTTAAAATCACGTTTTGAACACATTGAGCGGCTCGGATCATCAAAATTCGATCGAAAAATGGGAGAAATGAGGAGGTCCGCATTTTAACTAAAATATGGACTCTCTTATTTAAGACTGACTATATATATATATAAAAGGGTTTGTTCATTATTTGAACACCAAACTCATTTAATTTCTAACACGTAGTAGTCTACTTCTCAATCCAAAGCAATTTTGTTTAAAGAAACGAAAAATTTTTAGTTCAGAAAAGCAATTAAAGGATTATAGTTTAAATGTTATTGTCGAAAAGGCAAAAATATATATGAAAAATCTGAGTGTTTGGTGTCAAAAGCAATATACCAAATTATTAAGTTAGTTGTTTGTGTTTTTATTAGAAATGAGAGCATTTACTCTATTATGACCACCCTAAATAAAATATTGTAGAGCTGCCACTGGCTGACTGACCGTACTTACTGACCATTTTTTTATGAATTTGGTTGGGGTTTTTTTGCTTGTATAGATGGAGTCTGAGGTAAACCCAATCCCCCACTTGGAACTCCCTCTCAAAACCTATGCCGGTCTGCAAATTGTTTCATACGATTTTGAGCTTGGACGAGGTGTTCTTTGAGGTCGGGGTTTTTTTGCTTGTATAGATGACACTACTACAATAAATTATAAAGATCACAGCTATTGGTTGTGATTGTAAGTTTTCTATTACGCTCTTGCTACCGTGATAGATTTGGGTGTGATTGTAAGTCACTCTCTTTTATCACGGTTATAAACAGTGATTGAAAGAGAGAAACAATCACAGCCAAAAGGCGTGATCGTTTCTTTTTTATCATGGTTATAAGCTGTGATTGTTTCTCTTGGGCGTGATTATTTCTCTTTTCTGTGTGTGATTGTATGTCACTTTAGATCACGATCTATAGCCGTGATTGAAAGTTCAAAATGATTACACCACCATAAACTGAGATAGAAAATAATTGCGCGTGATCTTTTCTTTGTATCTACTAGACTATATTTTCTTGTTATTGACAAGTTTCGAACCCATGCACCATTAGTTGATTTCCCAAGCTCTTACCACTAAGCTAGCCAATAACTTTTGTTACATTAGGAAAACAAAAATATTCATACTTACTTCCTAAAGTGAGAAATTTTTTTTTCCCTTAAAATTTGCTGAATTTTTTTGAAATGCAATTAACATGATATTAAAATATATAAAAATACATATATAAACATTGTTTAAAAAAATTTAAAAATATGACAACAGATCTTTTGGCAATCAAAATTAATTGTTGGTCACCAAAAGATTTTCTTGGGGCGAACAATTTAGTTTTATCTAGTAAATTTAGCAAACAATAGAGGTTTTTGTTGTAGTGTGCGCTTTATATTTTTATGAAAATTATCACAACCTGCAGATTGTAACATTATGGACAAACTTTAGATTTTTTTTATTTATAAACTAACCATTTCACATGGATTTTGTGTTTATATTGAATTTCAATTTCAATGGTGGCTTCTCAATTGGATTTTAATCCTTTTCAGATAAGGATAAGCCATAATAATATAATTGTTTTTTTATCTAATGTGTCAAATGTATACTTGGAAGACATCCGAAATAACTAAATTTCACTACTCCAATAAACCATAAAGATCACGGCTCGTCCACGCGAAAATCGGGCACTAGTAGAACAGTCTGCCCGTCGTTGAAGACACAATCGGCACTGGTGGAATCCAATTGTGGGATTTGCCCCCCCATCCCCTCCCCCTCCTCTCGCTCTTGCTCTCTCT
This sequence comes from Rhododendron vialii, assembly GCF_030253575.1. NCBI lineage: Eukaryota > Viridiplantae > Streptophyta > Magnoliopsida > Ericales > Ericaceae > Rhododendron > Rhododendron vialii. The sequence continues at coordinate 21,095,380 of NC_080569.1, read as the reverse complement.
CTCTCTCTCTCTCTCTCTCTCTCTCTCTCTCTGGGCGTGAAGATAAAGATGAAACGTAAAGATTTTTTGGGATGAGTGTAATTAGGGCTTATTTTCTTACCTTTTGTAAAAAAGAAAAAAAAAAGAACTTTTCAAAGTTCTTAAACATCATTTTTCTCACATAACTTTTCATAGTCTGTGCTAAAACTAACTTTTTATCTCAGCTTTGGATTTAAACTAAGATAAAAAAATTTAAGCACCACATTTTATCACGCCTTCATTGAAAACCGTGATCTTTGTAAATCTCCTTAGTATGACGCATATCTATTATTGTAGTAGTGTGGAGCCTGAGGTAAACCCAATCCCCACTTGGAACTCCCTCTCAATCCTATGCCGGTCTGCAAATTGTTTCATACGATTTTGAGATTGGACAAGGTGTTCTTTGAGGAGCTCGAGTGTAGCCTCCCTGTCATATCCCCACTGGTCAACTGCAGTTATGCTGGAAAAGCTTGGGATGTAGTGAATATAAGTATAGGGGGCCTTGACCATAGACAATCTGATAGGGAGTCATCTGAGTAGCTGAGTGATAGGTTGTATTGAACCACCATTCTGCCAAGGGCAACTAATGCACATAAACCTTGGGTCTGTCCCTGGTCATGCACCTTAGATAGACCTCCGAACACCTATTAACCACTTCAGGTTGTCTGTTTGTTTGGGGATGGTATGCTGAACTTAAATTTATTCTAGTCCCATGCAAACAAAATAGTTCTATGTAAAAAGCACTCATAAAAACCTTGTCCCTGTAGACACTATAGAAGCAGGCATGCCATGCAATTTGAAGACTGTATCTAAAAAACCTTGGACACATGCAGCTATAGCAGTATAAGGATGAGATAATGCATGAAGTGCACATATTTAGATAATCGATCCAACACTAAAAGTATGACTCATTTACCTTGAGAAATTGGCAATCCCTCAATGAAATCTGTTGCTGCTAGTGCCTGTGATGCAGCGTTGTAGCAGAAGAGAGACTAGATATCGTTCTAGTAGACGAATGGGGTTAGATATCGTTCAAACAAATGGGCTTCTTGACCCCACAAGAAAGAGATAAACACACAATAGAGGGAACTCTGAATTTTATTGAATGATTGAATGAATAACAAGGAGGGTTGCACCCTTATTTATACTAGTAGTAGGCCTAGCTAAATAGGAAACTAGAATCGTGCACCCTTATTTATAGGAAACTAGAATCGTGCTAAATAGGCAGCACTAAATAAGATCTCCTACTATTATTATTATACCTAACAAAAGTTGCCAAAACAAGTGGCATAAATTAAAAATAAAACTCTAGAATTAAAAGTTCCCATAAGTACTTGAATGTCTTGATCAATACTTCTTTCTTGATTTGATCCTATCAAATCTTTCTAGAAAATCTGTAGAGATTTATTGTACATCAGCCTGCTTATGGCTCAGTCTCTCATTCTAAGCGAGAGACTAGAGCTAAGCCTAGGAGTGAGCCTGAGTTAGAGCATCTAGTCAAGAAGTGAGTGGTTGCGTGCTATAGGGTGCCTAGATAGTGAAAGGTTATCCCTTTGCAACGCTTGAAGCTAAGCAAAGTCACCATTAAGATATCAATCCATTTCCTTTCTGGAATTGGTAAAGGTTGCAATTGCTGGATTTTTCTCGAAAAAACCATTCCGGAAAATATATAGTTTCAAAAAAAATTATTTCGGATCTACTTCTTACGTGTGCGTAAAGTTTCATGAGGAAGGGTTAGGGTTTTACCTTTTCGGAGTTCAAAAATAAAACCCTACTTCTAGTTATGAAAAGGTTGATTCCTTCTTGCTCATTGCACCCCAAGAATCTCGAAAATGATATTGGTACCGACGGGGTCGGTACCGAAATCGTAGGGATGGCCGCGCCGGGCCGTCTCCAGCCACCAGACGCTCGATCTGAGCCGTCCAAAATTTTTTTAAAAAATAAACGAGGGGCCCTTGCGAGAATCAACGGCATCTGAGGTGTGTAGGGTGCTTAATCCGACACCCCTTTTTCGTGTATACATGTATATATGTGTGTGTATACATATATTCACGAAAAAAGGTGCTCGGATCAAGCATCCTACACACCTTGGATGTCGTTGACTCTCGCTTAAGCCCCATCGTTTTTTTTTTATAGAATTTTTGGACGGCTCGGATCGGTCGTCCGGTGGCCGGAGATGGCCCGACGCGGCCGTCCCTACGATTTCGGCACCAACCCCGTCGGTACCTGTAGCACTACTCCAAGAATCTTCAACCCTATGACCCAAGAGAACAATAGCCAATAGGGTTTGTGGGAACCCTAGAATATTTCTCCCTTCTTTAATCTCTCAATTCTCTCTCAATATCTTGTAGGAGGAAAAATTGTCGTATCCGGCCTACATGAGAGAATTAGAGATATATTTATAGGGATAAATTTACTGGGCCAACAAGTCAATCTCTTGTTGGGCTAGGGTTGGGACCTATGGGCTTCTTGAGTCTTAGCTAAAATTGGACTCATTCTCTCTCATCTCCATGAGTGGTGGCCCAATTAAACCAAAATTAATTCCACTATATAATTATGGCTGAACTCTAGGCCTCAAAAATATTAATATATTTTTTCCGATAAATGCCAATACCGTAATGTCAAACCCCTTCACCATGTAATGTCCATAAGTAGCAATTGGTCATAATAAATAACTGTCACACCAAAGCATATTCCGTTGAATACTAGTTCACTCACTTTTAGTCTAGAAAAAATATTTTAATGAACACTTCATTAAAATGACTAGCACTAGGTTTCAAAGACTAATCTAGTGAACTAACTCAAGAGGACATTATACTCTATAACTAAATAGAGAGTGAATTCCATCTTGAAAATAATGTTCTCACAGTCCTAACATAAATCACCCTACCCACTGAGGAATTGATCGAGTTAGACCTCACTCATTGGTGACTTAAAGTGACATAGGCTAGCAACTTGAGTTCATTAACTTTCTCAAGATTAAGAGTGAATTACAATTAGCATTATAAGATTCACACTTAAGTAGACAATAGTTAAAATAGTGTGAGTCTTGTGATGGTCCTTCAGTGTATACCAAATACACCAATATATGAACTTGAAGTCTTTCACTACAATGATTGAGGTGGATCATTCTATCTTATAGAAGTTAATCATGTTGCAATTGACCTGATAGATAGTCCATTCTTATCAGCAATTGTGAATAGTTTAAATTACAAACATTGGTGATTTATATCTCCCGTAAGTAAATCACATTTACATGCATAAATCATATTGAATGTAATTTGGGACTTTTATATTCATCTCATGAATTATATCCAATGTATAAAATAAAGTATTTCAGAATAATAAAATAAAACTCTTATTGATAATGTAAATAAACAAATATTGGTTCTGAGGGCATTAAACCAACAATCTCCCACTTGCACTCATAACCAATTCAGTCTACTTTTGACTCCCATGTTATCAACATGACGGTCAAACGGTTTAGAAGGTAAAGCCTTTGTGTAAGGATCAGCCAGGTTTTCTGCAGATGCAGTCTTGTTTACTATGATATCTCCTCGTTGAACAATGTCTCTGATGAGGTGATATTTTCTCTCAATGTGTTTCCCACATTTGTGATTTCTAGGCTCCTTGGATTGGGCAACAGTCCCACTATTATCACAATAAAGAATCATGGGCTATTTTGCCAATGGTACCACTCCAAGCTCCAGTAGAAACTTTTTGAGCCGTACACCTTCCTTAGCTGCTTCAGAAGCGGCAATATATTCAGCTTCAGTGGTGGAGTTCGCAACACATTGCTATTTAATACTCCTCCAACTTATGGCTCCTCCTCTAAGTGTGAACACATAACCAAAAGTTGGCTTGCGCGAATCTTTATTTGACATGAAGTCAGAGTCTGTATATCCAATTGGCACTAAATCCTCTCCACCATAGACTAGCACATAATCTCGAGTTCTTCTCAAGTACTTGAGAATATGCTTTACAGCTATCCAATGTTCAGGTCCAGGATTTGATTGATATCTGCTGACCATGCCTACTGCATAACAGATGTCTGGTCTAGTACATAACATAGCATACATAAGACTACCCATAGCAGAAGCATAAGGTACTGTCTTCATTTTTCTCTTTCTCATCCAATGTATTGGGACATTGATCCTTAAAAAGAGTGATTCCATGTCTGAAAGGTAGGAGACCTTTCTTGGAATTATGCATGCTAAACCTTACCAAAATCTTATCAATATATGCAGCTCGGGACAAACCTATCATCCTATTTGTACGATCTCGTAAAAGCTTAATCCCAAGGATGTAACTTGCTTCTCCCAGGTCCTTCATATCAAATGTATTTGCCAACCAAACTTTGACTGAAGACAATGCTCCTACATCATTCCCAATGAGTAATATGTCATCCACATATAGTACCAGAAACATTGCTATTCTACCTTTACCCCTTTTATACACACAAGGCTCATCCGGATTTTGATAAAATCCAAGAGATTTAATTGCTTGATCAAATTGGATATTCCAACTCCGAGACGCTTGCTTAAGTCCATAAATAGACCTATGCAACTTGCAAACCTTTTGCTCTTGACCATTAGCTACAAAACCGTTTGGTTGGACAATGTAAATGTCCTCTTCAAGATGGCCATTCAAAAATGCCGTCTTGACATCCATCTGCCAAATTTCATAATCATAAAATGTAGCAATGGACAAGAGAATTCGAATGGACTTAAGCATAGCAACAGGTGAGAAGGTTTCCTCATAATCGATACCCTCTTTTTGAGTAAACCCTTTCACCACTAACCTTGCTTTATAAGTCTCAACTTTTCCATCGACTCCTCTTTTTCTCTTGTAAATCCACTTGCACCCAATTGGTTTAATATTGGGTGGAGGATCCACTAGCTCCTAGACATGATTGGAGTACATAGACTCCATTTCACTTTTCATAGCTTGTTGCCAAAGTCTCGAATTTATATCACATATAGCTTCATCATAGTTGGAAGGATCGGACTCATGTGGAGAAGGTTCAGAACCTTCTTCAATAAGTAAGAATCTACTAGGTAGCCTAGTCATCCTCCCACTACGACGAGGTGGCGATGTGCTATTAGGCAAAGTATCGGAAATATTACGTGATTCTTCTACAATGGTTGGAATTTGTTGAGGAACTACAACTTCATTTGTTAGTTCTTGAAAAACAAATTTTTCTTTGAGTTTTCGGTCCATCATATAATCATCCTCTAGAAAAACTGCATTTGTACTTACAAATACTTTCTGTTCTGTAGGATTATAGAAAAGCCAACCCTTAGTCCCTTTAGGATACCTCACAAAGTAACATTTTTCTGATCTAGATTCCAGGTTACTCATCTTTCGTTTAAGCACGTATGCAGGGCACCCCCAAATATGAAAATGTTGCAGACTAGGCTTTCGCTTGGACCACAACTCCCGAGGTGTCTTAGGAATAGATTTAGTTGGAACATGATTTAATATGTACAAGGCAGTATCTAAAGCATAGCCCCAAAAAAGAAATAGGCAAGTTCGAATAGCTCATCATAGATCGAACCATGTCAAGCAAAGTCTTGTTCCTTTTCTCAGCTACACCATTTTGTTGAGGAGTTCCTGGTGCAGTCAACTGAGAAATAATTCCATGCTTAACTAAGTGACCTAAGAAGTCACCAGAGAGATACTCACCACCTTGATTTGATCGAAGGGTTTTGAGGTTCTTACCCAGTTGTTTCTCAACTTTTGCTTGAAACTCTTTGAACTTTTCAAAAGCTTCAGACTTATGATGCAACAAATAGGTATAACCATATCTCGAGTAATCATCTGTGAAGGTAATGAAATACTCATATCCACCTTGAGCCCCATTCAACGGCCCACATACATCCATATGTACAAGTTCCAATGGCTCTTCAACTCAATTGCCCTTTGCTGAAAAGGACCTCTTAGTCATTTTCCTTTCCAAGCAAGATTCACAATTTGGTATCGGTTCAACAACCAAAGAAGATAAAATACCATCTTTTACCAACCTATTTATCCTGTTTAGATTAATATGACCCAACCTCAGATGCCATAGGAGTGTGGTGTTAGACATGGGGACTTTTCTTTTCAATGGTAAAGATTGTGAGCTAGCAGCTTCTATATCATGTATCTCATACATGTGAGGAGTAACAAGGTAAAGACCATTAACCATTTTACTAGAGCATATAAAAGAACCATTCTTTTTAATAATAACTTCTGAATTAAAATTCATAGAATAACCATGTCATGCTAAAGAAGAAACATAAATCAAATTTCGTCTAACAGAAGGAACATAAAGACACTCTAATAAAACTAACTCTCTACCACTCTCAAAAGAAAGTTTTAGGGCAAATTTTCGTAGTTGTCCCTCTAGTTTTACGGTTGTCTCAATTTCGTCTCTCTAGTTTCAATTGTCTCAATTTCGTCCCTGTAGTTTATTTTACGTTCCAAATTGGTAAAATTGTTAACACTGTTAATGAAACTAACGGAAAAAATATGATTAAAAAATTAAGTGCTCCAATTTTCAATCCAGTTGAACTGGTGCGAAGATCTTATTTTTCTGATCATTTTATCTTAAATGGTCATAATGGATTTTTAGCTCTAAGGTCTTTCAATGAGTACCCTAAGAAAGCCTTAAAACTAAATAACGAGTCTTCGGGTGCTCGTTGAAAGACCGTAGAACCAAAAATTCATTACGACCATCTAGGATAAAATGATCAAAAAAATAAGATCTTTGCACCGGTTCAATCCGATTGAAAATTGGAACACTTAATTTTTTAATCATATTTTTTCCTTTAGTTTCATTAACGGTGTTAACAATTTTACCAATTTAGAACGTAAAACAAACTACAGGGACGAAATTGAGACAATTGAAACTAAATGGATGAAATTGAGACAACCGTAAAACTAGAGGGACGACTATGAAAATTTACCCAAAGTTTTATTACTCCTACTGCTACGATTGTAACACTTGCATCCGATCCCATACATAGCTTGATCTCTCCATCATTTAGCCTCCTGGTTACTTGAAACCCCTACAATGAATTGCAAACGTGATCAGTTGCTCCGGAGTCAACACACCAAGTATTAGAAGTACTATCAATATAGTGAACTTCCATAACAAGAGATTCAATCATACCTGCATTTTTCTTACTTGCCAAAAAATCTGGGCAGTTCTTCTTCCAGTGACCAACTACACCACAATGGAAACATTTTCCTTTGGTTTTGCATTTGCCCCTTTATTTTTCCCTTTCTTGATCCCTTTATTAGGACCAAGCTTATTCCCATTATTGTTCGGAGCATTGGCAGGTTGCTTATTTTTCTTTTGCCATTTACCCTTAGGCTTATTAGCCATCTCATGAATCAACACACTATGATTAGGCTTGATAATACCCTCAGCTGCCTGGAGAGAGTTCATTAACTCTAAAAGTGATAAATTCATTTTATTCATATTATAATTCAATTTGAACTCTTTGAATGACCCATGCAATGACTCGAGGATAATATCAACTTGAGATTGACCATCAATCTCGGCTCCAAGGACCTCAAGTACATCTAAAAAATCAATCATTTTTAAAACATGGTCCCTTACAGGAGTCCCCTCAATCATTCTTAGTGTTAATGAGTTGTCTCATGGCGTGCTGCCTAGCAGCCCTACCTTGGTCACCAAACATCTCCCCGAGATTAAGCATAATGTCTGAAGCACTATCAAAAGATTGGTGCTGATGTTGCAGCACATTAGACACAGATGCCAAAATATAACATTTGGCCATCTCATCTGCCTTCTTCCAATCTTTATATTTTTTCCTCTCCTCATGTGTGCTCTCATCAATGGGAAGTGGGGGGCAATTTTTAGTAAGTACAAAATTGTACCCCTCTGCAGTTAGCACTCTATTCAAATTCCGTTTCCAGTCAACATAATTTGGTCCAACCAATTTGTTCTGGCTCAAAATGATGCTAAGTGGATTAAATGAGCTTGATATCTAAAATAAAAACATTCATACATAAATAATGGATATAAAAATTTTTGCATTCACTTATGATAAATAGTGTAATCCTTCCACCACTATTTAGCGACAACATCAGAATCCTAATCCCATAATGACATCTCTCCTAGGGGAAATGATGTTATTAATGATTAGCAGATCATACTTATTATCTAGACATCTCATGGCAAATAAAATATGACTCCTGATTTTAGGTCTCTAAAATAAGTAAATAAAATTCCTAGGGGAATCTCTTATCACTTATTTAGTCAAGTGTACACCATCGTCTAGGGCTAAGTGACAACCGTAATGAGCAGCCTCTCCGAGGGGAGATGACTCAATTATGTCTCACCCAATCCTATCCATGAGAAATCCAATCTTGTAGCCAATTATATGAGCACCCTCTGAAGGAATGATCGCACGTAAACGGTTCAAGACACTCACTTTCACCTTACTATGGATCTAACATTGGAAAGACCATGGGTTTTTCTCAAAAACTCTCTCCCACTTGATTTTTAGAATTAGAGGATTATTTTTAGAACATACATACATTAACCAAGTATTTCTTATTCTTAATGACTGCATGCAACTGTTGAAATTCTCCAACTTTAATAAGGATTTTAACATATCAAATGTTGCTATCGATGGTCACTTATGTCCTCACAATCTGATCATATCAATTTAAGAAAGAACAAATAAATGCCATAAAAAAAATAGAATGAGCAACATACGATTTAATCAAATTAAACAGGAGCAATAGGAAAACTAATAGGACTCTCCTATATATAAGTTTCTCCACAAAATGATAAACCTAATACGACCCAAATTTATCTATTAGAAGTGGCCTAAAACATGTGACGTGCAACACTTATCATCTCATGATATATATGAACATAAACTTGAAATTATCTAAACACTTTAGATTAATACAATAGAGTAAAATAAATCACATGCTTCAAGTTTCCTGTTAATGATCAAACACTTTGATCATTCCAATTTTGATCATCCTAGAAGATTGAGCCTTTCAAAACATGATTAAACTCTTTAATCATAAAACTGTTTTTTTTTTTCAATAAATGTATGACTTAAAAAAACTGTTGCTATAAAACAAGATCCATGGAACACTGATATATTATAAACTCGCTCTACGGCAAAATATGTGTTTAAGCCAGCATCGTGAAAACTGTAAACCATTATTCGTTTAATCAAGTGCACGAATCAATTTGATAAAACTTCTGAATCCAAAACACAGATTGCCGTAACACGTTTTACTATTAGAAACTAATTAGCGGAGTATAATATAATTTCCATGCCAAAAAGTAACACAATAGTGGTTGTAAAAACAACTAGAGGACGACGAAGTAAATAATTCTTGTCCTTATCCACCAAATTCCCATTGCCATTAGATCACAGCGCATTGTTAATAAAAAAAATTAGATCACAGTGCATTCACGTGTCTTTGAAACTCTTTTCAAAAACTGACTTTTAGTCCAACTCCGACACACGGCAATAATTTGATCGACCGAATCAAGGCTCAATGATGATCAAACAATCAGGAAAAACTTTTACATGCTCAATAAAATATTCATCATACATGAATACAAAAAATAGACATCTGGAAACCACCACGATTTTGCACCATAAATCTGGTTCCGCAGTTTTGCACCCAAATAGATTATGTGTCAAGACAAGAACATGCATCAACATATATATATTGTTCACGTTCATCATACATGAATCATAATTAAACAATAAACATGTTTTGAAACTGGCCGAACACATGGATAAAGTCAGGAACAAAAAGTGCATTAGGCTTCATCTTCAAAACACGAAACAATACGCATACATAAGATATACGTAAGATGGCTCTGATACCACTTGCTGGATTTTTCTAAAAAAACCATTGCGGAAAATATATAGTTTCAAAAAAAATTGTTTCGAATCTACTTCTTACGTGTGCGTAAAGTTTCATGAGGAAGAGTTGGGGTTTTACCTTTTCGGAGTTCAAAAACAAAACCCTACTTCTGGTTATGAAAATGTTGATTCCTTCTTGCTCATTGCTCCCCAAGAATCTTCAACCCTATGACCCAAGAGAACAATAGCCAATAGGGTTTGTGAGAAACCTAGAATATTTCTCCCTTCTTTAATCTCTCAATTCTCTCTCAATATCTTGTATGAGGAAAAATTGTCGTATCCTACCTGAGAGAATTCGAGATATATTTATAGGGATAAATTTACTGGGTCAATAAGTCAATCTCTTGTTGGGCTAGGGTTGGGACCTATGGGCTTCTTGAGGCTTAGCTAAAATTGGACTCACTCTCTCTCATCTCCATGAGTGGTGGCCCAATTAAACCAAAATTAATTCCACTATATAATTATGGCTGAACTCTAGGCCTCAAAAATATTAATATATTTTTCCCGATAAATGCCAATACCGTAATGTCAAACCCCTTCACCATGTAATGTCCATAAGTAGCAATTGGTCATAATAAATAACTGTCACACCAAAGCATACTTATATTTCACTCACTTTTAGTCTAGAAAAAAATATTTTAATGAACACTTCATTAAAATGACTAGTACTAGGTTTCAAAGACTAATCCAGTGAACTAACTCAAGAGGACATTATACTCTATAACTAAATAGAGAGTGAATTCCATCTTGAAAATAATGTTCTCACAGTCCTAACATAAATCACCCTACCCACTGAGGAATTGATCGAGTTAGACCTCACTCATTGATGACTCAAAGTGACATAGGCTAGAAACTTGAGTTCATTAACTTTCTCAAGATTAAGAGTGAATTACAATTAGCATTATAAGATTCACACTTAAGTAGACAATAGTTAAAATAGTGTGAGTCTTGTGATGGTCCTTCAGTGTATACCAAATACACCAACATATGAACTTGAAGTCTTTCACTACAATGATTGAGGTGGATCATTCTATCTTATAGAAGTTAATCATGTTGCAATTGACTTGATAGATAGTCCATTCTTATCAGCAATTGTGAATAGTTTAAATTACAAACATTGGTGATTTATATCTCCCGTAAGTAAATCACATTTACATGCATAAATCATATTCAATGTAATTTGGGACTTTTATATTCATCTCATGAATTATATCCAATATATAAAACAAAGTATTTCAGAATAATAAAATAAAACTCTTATTGAAAATGTAAATAAACAAATTGGTTCTGAGAGCATAAAACCAACAGCAATAGCCCAACTGTTGCCACAATACCACTGTCTTAGTCTTGTTCTTTTGGATTATGTCACACTCTGCCATGAGAACACATCATTCTTCATGCCTATGAAGCGGAGGAAATTGATGTTCTTCTACTCAGAGAGAGAGAGAGAATACAAGTCTCACCAATGAATCAAACGATCCCCATGTTGAATGACACGACTCAAAACTACACCCTATACCTATTTTGTTAGGATGAGCCCAAATGGCTGTAAAACCATTGATAGAAAGAAACCATACACGTAAGGAATTTTCCAAAAAAGGGAAATATTCTTTTTACTGGAGTCAACCTGTTTAGGATTTGATTGTGAGATTTTACAAATAATTGAGCTTTTAATAGTTTAATAGGTAATAGACAACACACAAGTTTCATTTTTATTTTCTGTAAAGTTTGGTATCTGTTTTTTTTTTAAGATACTAGTGTAATGTATCGTGCTTTGATGTTTCCGCTTGCTCATTGGTATAATTGGCAGTCGGGAAGTTAATGTACATAAGTTGTTTGTTATTGTAGTAATGATAAGTAGAAAAAAAAACACAAAAATGAACGTATCTACTTACGATTTGAAGAAACGAAACGGGAACTAGCAGACGGAATGAGCTCTTGAATTCCAAGCTCATCATTGTTGTTTACTCCGAACAGATCGATGTAGCACCTTCGACAAATTCCCCCTTTTGTGCCAGTTCTACAACCGAAGTTAGTCCGGATGTGGATTTAATTTGATTTTTATTCTGAATTCGAGTTATAGTGTCACACTCTCGATGTTAAACATAAATAAACTAATTTTTCCATAAATAAAACCCTCACAACAATATATATGTAACGACCCGAAATTCGGCCTGTTTTTTTCAAATAAAAAATATAATACAATTATATATAATTTTAGTTATATATATATATAAACATACATACATGTGTGTGTGTGTACATACAGACCCCTTCTTATGAGGGATCCCCTACTTAGCTTAAGTGCGAACGTCACATTTTCTGATCAAATTTATGAAAAAACAGTTATATGCAGACTCGAGCTCAAAAATTATACCACATCACGTTTCACATTTTTAACAACTCAAGCTCTTATTGGACATTAAAATTATTGAAATTAAATACGGGTCTCTACATTCTACCATCCTTACTAAATCAAATGAGTCATGCATCAACTGGACATACATAAACCATAACAATCAATGTAATTCAACAATTGGTTACCACAAGTTTTAAGTTCAAAAGACTCACATTGATTTATATTGGAAACAAGTGCGGGTACTTTTCTCTAATCTCATCCTCCCTTTCCCACGTTGACTCTTCCTTACCCTGATTACTCCATAAAACTCTTACCAATGGTATCGTTTTACATCTCAATACTTGATCGCGCGAATCTTTGATACGTATTTGTGGAGGCTTCGGTAATGGCCTCGGTTATCTAACCGGACCACCATTAACCGAGGTCTCATATCAGACGGGACAGTGTACATTCTCCTTACTCGCTCGGCGTCATGTCCCCTGTTGACACTTCGGTTAATTACCGAAGTGTGCATTCCGTTAGGGCCTCCTGGCAGAATGTAGCATAGAAGGAGGGGACCACGAGCGACACGTGGCGAAAAGGATCATCTGGGCCAGGTCTGCCCATGTGCTTCGTAACCGTCTTATCCCGTGCGTCATCTATGACGTCACCGAGGGCGGTTACCTAAGCGTGACCTCCACACACTAGCTTGGAGCCCAAGTTAACCTAGGTCTATAAATACAAAGGGATATTCATCTTTGAGAGGTATGCCATCTTACCCTAACCCTAGACCTAAAAGCATCTCTCCTTACATCTAATTTGATCGTCGGAGGGTCACTAGGCTATTCCAGCCTTAGTGACTTGTTGCAGGTCCAAGCGGCGAAGGAACAGAGCAGCGGAAGAGAAGCATTAGTTCAGGCCAAGGTCCCTCCCCCTAAATCGAACCCCTACAGTATTGGTTCCTCCCCATTATGGACACCCCCTCGAAGAGAGCTCACCACATAGGATGGCCAATAAGCGAAACTACTTGTTTGTTTGTTAGACACCCGTTGCGGCATGTCTTTCTTTGATCAAAAGTGTCCGTTGCGGCACACTTATTCTGTTTAGAATCTCCACTTGGTATTAGGAACCAAGAAACCAAAAGGGACGAGATTTTGAGTTTGAAATTCATGGGTACGGTGAGGGGAAGGTGTTAGGCACCCCTCTGCCTTTACTTATTTGACTTTAAACAGTTTAATGCACTTTGAATGATTTCGAAGGCACTTGTTTATTAAGCCATTAACAGATAGTGAGTGAGAACAGGATAAGCAAGCATGGGGCAAAAGGGGAAGGGAAAACATGTTAGAAAACAACAAGCAGAGTCACTGGTCGTCAAAGACTCGGGCGGTTGTCACAGTCACCGAAGATCGCAAGAAATAAGTAACGATCATGTCGATCGTCACTAGCTAACTGGTAATTGTCACTTAAGGTCGAACGATTACCACATGCAATACAACAATACTGACGACCGCCACCAGAACAAAAAATAAAGTATAAGCTAGCAGAAACATGGAGAGTTAAGGAATTGAATGACTACGCGATAACTAACCCATTAGGGTTATCCCACTTTATTCCCTCAAAGCTTAGTAGGATGTTTGAGTGTGGCTTCGTGGCTTTTACAGGCTCAAAGCAAGAAGAGCGGTTTGCTTGGTTGTAGACTTCGGCTATTGGAGAGGGTGAATTACTCAAGAGTTATTTTGACTTCAGAATTGAAAGCTAAGGTTTGTGTATTGGAGAGTAGATATTTGTGCAAAGATTCAAGGTATTTTGAGAGTAGGCAAGTCTATCAAATTCTGATGTAGAGGGCCTCTACATATAGGGGAGAAGTGATAAAGCTAGGAGATTATCACTAGGAATTAAATTAAATTCGAAAATAGAGTTTAATCCGGTTATAACTCTATCAAAGGGATTATATGAGATCTGGAGTGTGTAACCGGCATAAGAAATCAGAGTTTGAAAAGGATTCAAACTCCCACGTCCGTTGCATTGTTCTGGAATGTTCTACTAGGAAAGAAGATCAACGATCGCCAAAGAGAGTGGCGATAGATACAAGTGGTGAAGGAGGACGTGGTTCAAAGACCAAAAGTAAGTGGCGACAGACGCCAAGACTGACGATTGACTATCATTTCAGTGATCGACAGAAGTGGCGATCGACAGAAGTAAGTAGCAATCGACACTTCGAAAAGTGACAATCAGAGACAATAGAGGTAAGGATAAAGGGAAATGATGTTCCAACAACTTTAGGTTCACAGTCTGTTCATCATCGAAAAATGCCGTATAGTGTCACAATAACCTGCTCATCATCGGAAATGCTGAAGGTGTGGTTTAAATACTACTTAAGCCAAATTAGGGTGTCTACAGATGCCCATCTTCTGTAGAGCGTGAAGAGCTACAGAGCGTAATCGCGCAAATATCCATGCAGTAGAGATGCTCTAATTTGGCTTAGACAAATAAGTAAACGATTTTCGAAAAAGATTTTGGTTTTTGATCGGGCCAAAAAGGATGCCTACGTATTCATTCAAGGAAATCAGATCACGCGTTGTTCGGGCCAGCCGGTGTGTAAAATAAAGTACGAAACTTTAGTAGAGAAGGAGTGCGGTGCCTTAGGCTATACCAAGCCATTAAGCGGTGTACCTTTGTGCCAAGGTTTGTCAAGAACGGAGCTTGTGAGTAGTTAGAACACATATCAAAATGAATGAGCTAGATGTGATAGGGATATGTAGACACCCCAATTTGGCCTAACGATTATTTTAAGTCTCACTTTGGGGACCATTCCAATGATGAATCGATACAGTGATTGCTGATTGACTTCTCGTAAACTCGCGAACTTTTATTGAGTATCTTTAGCCACTTAGATGACCCAATTCAAAGCCATATAGCCTTTCAGAAAGAAATACATCATTCTAGGAGAATCCATCTGTCAGCCGTGAGATCCATCTCGCAGCCTTAACATCATTCTTTCACCCGTGAAACATGTTACTTGAAAATGTCACTGAGAGATTGATTACTCGGTAGCCAGATCCATTCTTTGGCCGCCACATCTATTCCTCAGCCGCCACATCTATCCTTCGGCTGCCACATCATCCTTTTTCCAGATTCTGGAATGTTCTGTCGATCGTTTGATCTGTTCTCAAAACTCTAGCAGCCTTTTTCCGATGCGTTCGGGCTACGAAGCAGATTTCGTGTAGAGATCTTATTACCCTATTGTGGGCTCCCCAACTGGTGCGAGCCCGAGAGAGTCGCCACCCGAATTTTTGAGATGGATGATTTGAGAAACTGATGACTCATTTTGAAAAAGGCTTTTGGTCTAACGAAAAACGTCGAGACTTTGGGTTCGGAGGCCATGTTACGAATGGGGAATGTTTTGTTGAAAAGTACCTCGCTCGCCCAGTGAAACCGGTCTCTACTAAACATTTTCAAAAGGGAAAATCTTTATGAATCTTTTGAAAAATAAAGCTCTTTAATAAGAAAGTAAAAGGGGAAGGGACATGGGAAAATATATCACGTTGACGTGCACGTGGTGCTGTTTGTACAGAGGTTGTAACGCCCCGAATTTTGGGTACGTTAAAAAGACAATTTATTGATAAAATCAAATGGAGTCTGGCTCGTTTTTACAATAAAACTTCCACAAGAGTTCAATATTTACACAAATGGAGGGGGTTCTAGGGTTCCTAACTACAGCTCCACCTGCTCTTCCATTCTTGTCAGCTCCTCAGCTCCAAAAGCCTCCACGGTGATCTGCTTACCCTGATCACCTACAAAATCTGACACATTATACCAGTGTCACCACCGATATAATATGTCAGGGTCACCAAAAAGGCAACACCGTGAGCTACAAAGGCTCAATAGATTAACCCATACCCACTAACCCTCAACTTACAAACAACAGGTTATACAATCATTGATTTCCACGTGATACATGTATACGCAGCTAACAATGACACATCCATATTCGTTAATCAACTATCGTTGGTGTCCAAGATTTTCCGTGTTTTTCCTACGCGACTCGTCGTAGACTGTGTCAACATTTTCATTTACAAATCAATATTTCCCAAAAATTATTTGTTTAATACACCCAACCTCACAATGGTACCGTTATTTCCGGATTCCCATTGGAACACACACAATTGCATTGGCTCCGTACCGCGGATAACCAGGCCACACACCCAACCTTGGTTCCGTCGCGCCGGTCTCCCGAGTATCCTCACAATGGTTCCGCCGCGCCGGGTTCCCATTGGCACACAATTGCATTGGCTCCGTACCGCGGATAACCAAGCCACACACCCAACCTCGGTTCCGCCGCGCCGGTCTCCCGAGTATCCTCATATTGGTTCCGCTGTGCCGGGTTCCCATTGGAACACACACAATCTCACAATGGTTCCGCTTTTCCCGGATTTCCATTGGAACACACACACACCTCACACAATGGGCAAGTCCGGCCACATTGCGGATTCCAAAACTTTTCACCCTTTTCAAATGTTTCTTTTACACACGCACACACACAACTCACATTATGCAACCAAAACCGGTCATAATGTAGTTTCAAAATATTTCCTTCCTCGGAAAACATTTCCCTTCATTAACCACACCCTAGGTGTCATGTTTCTACTTTCTCGGTTCTCGTGTCTCGTTTACATGCAAAGACTCCGCGGTAGGACAAAAGTAAGCAGGAATCATTCTATCAAGATCATCCAATTCTATATTACTTATCACGCTCAATCACCATTTATAGCATAACGCCACATGTACGGACGCCCTTGGAGTGTATCACTTATGCTTATTCAAAGCACAATGCCACATGTACGGATGCCTTTGGAGTGAAATCACTTATGTTTTATCACACCAAAAGTAATACAAGCAATTCATATATGCATGCTCATAATCATCTTAAAGATCAAAATACAAATACTTCTAAACAAACGATAAGTTCTATCTTTCGAATCCGTTAAGGATAATCTACCTATACTTAGGGAAGTGAGTAGAGGTATTCTACATATACTTAGAAGTAGTAGATAGGGAGAATCTACCGTTCTTCTTGGCGGTAGTGACGACTACGAAAGGCAAGTCAGCTATCGGACGGAGTAACCTCCTTCGGAATGCTCCCGGTAGCTTCGAAAGAGAAGGGTCTCTCTCGAAACCTAATCTTGACTAAACTACTAAAGCTTTTTGGATCGGAGGGTGGTCGGGTGGCGGTTTAGTGGCGGCTTAGGTTGAGTTTCTTGAAGAACTCAAGAACACTCAAGAACATGAAGAACAAAGAAAGAACACAAATTTTTCTAGAGAGAGAAGTTGCTAGGTGAAGGTGTGAGTTCAAAGCTTGGAGTGAGCTTTTATTTATAGGCAAGCTCTCCCCCTCCCCTCTCAATGGCCGGCCCCTCTCTCTCTCACCCATTCCTCATATTTTGACACTTGTCAAGCACTCATGGAAGGTCAAAGTCTAACCCTAGGCTTGTATGGCTAAGATTTGTACCAAGGATGGGATTTATATGGAAGATTTGGTGGGCAAGAAGAATAGTTGTACAAGATTTGGTGTTTAAACAAATCATAGAAGTACAATGGAGGACAATGGAGGGTTAGTTTCTTAGCTAGGAAGGAAGATTCACCCATGGATTTGAAAGATGTAAGAAGATCATGGTGTGGTACAACCAAATCTCCTTCTCTCTTTCCTCCTCTCTCTCTCTCTCCCTCTCTCTCTCTCCCTCTCGGCTCACTCTCTCTCTCTCCTCTCGGCATCTCTCTCTCTCTCTCTCTCTCTCTCTCTCTCTCAAGTACACTACATATATACATATATATATACACACACACACATATAATAAAAAGAAAGTACCAAGGTACAAGATTTTCCAAATCCAAAATCCCATTAAAGAAATCCAATTAGACACATGTTGATTAAACTAATAAACTAGTGTACTAATGTACTTTAGAAAGATCAACTCCCCAATAAACTAATTCAATTGGGTACAAAACCCCAATATAAAATAATAAAAGAGTACTAGGAGAATCTTAGGCCTTAAAGGCTATTAAGTACTTTAATGATAAAATATATGTACTTTATCACATGGGTTTTAAGAAAAAAGACTAGTTTAATACACCCATGTACTTGTTTGAAAGAACAACATATTACCCAATGGATAATAAATTCCTTAACTTTTATTATCCAATGGAAAATAGTAACTAGGGAACTTTTATATTAAAATAATCAAAGTTGTTTAAAGCATGTGACAAAAGCCCTATATTTAAATATAGGTGTGGTACAAAGTACCCCAATTTAAATAAAAGGCTAGGATTCTCCTCGTTAGTTTATAATAGAGTACAAGTACTAGGAAATCTAGGATTTAGATATACCCCAATATTTTAATGCATAAAAGTACACGGGAATCCAAATCTTGATTATTTAAAATGCAACCTTGTACTTGGTAGGAAGATTTGGGCTATTACCCAATGGATAATAATTTTCCTAACGGTTAATGACCAAAGGATAAAAGAAGTACAAGTCCTTTTATTCTTAAAATAAGATTTTGAAAAGACTACATGTACTTTTAGTCAAATATTATAATGAAAAGCTTATTGTCCAATGGACAAAATTTACCCTAACCATTATGGACCAATGGATAAAGGCAAAGGTCCAAAAGGTTCATCTAGTAACTAGGTGAGTTCGGTTGCTCGGTTCCTCCAAGTAGTCGGTTAGAAACTAACTAAATTGGTCAAGTAGAGTTTCTAGTCGAGACCAAAATCTAACTACGATGAAAATTAACAAGAAATCATATAGCCACTCAAGAGAAAATAAGTAATTCAAATAAAATTCAAATATTTAACGAAATTTTTATTGACCAAAATTCAGGGGCATTACAGAGGTGATAAAGATGATGCAATGCATAAAAGAAAAGAGAAGCTTCTGGACAAACTGTCTGGACCACTGTGATCTCCTTCACGGCATACTGTAATGCCGTGCACGGCTTTACAATATGCCGTGCGGGGTACCTGTTCTATTTTTAGACTATCATCAGCTCTCAGAATATTACTTTCAACATTTTTAAGAGGCATCCGAAGATACTCAGTCATGGATCGCTTTAGGACAGTAACATTTCATCAAGCCATGAACGTGAAACAACTTTTAGTATGTTTAATCGCTCGAAATAGTCAAGAAAACCTTGTTTATCAGACGGAACATGGCTTGTAGATATGTTCGTTTACTGAAAACACCGATGGCTGATGCCTCAACAACAGAAACAGGCCTTATAAAAGATAGCTTTAGTTCAGACAGTTTAAACAAGAAAACTGTAACTAATGAAAGGCCATGCACTTGAACACACTACACCGCACGACGCATCAAAATGCCACGCGGCGTGGTGCCTCAAGGATAGTGGCTGTTTTATTTTCTGAAAATGATTTTTAAGTCAAAACTTAACCAAAAGGGGGTCAAGCCTCACAACAGAAAAAGCTTCCTCAGGGTCAAGACTGAGCCTAACCCAAGGAAACTTGATTTTTACCTTTGATCTTGAGCTTGGATGAGGACGGATGACAGTGGATGAGTGTGGTAAGATTGGTTGAGGAAATAGAGGTGTGGATATGTGTAATAGATGGGTATATTGGGTGGTTGGGATCTTAAAGTGAGTAAAAGTACTCACTTTCAATGGTAAGGAGAAAAATGGAAGACTTTGAGAAAGAAAAAGCCTAGAGTATGTTTTTTGGATCAAATTTTCTCAAGACTTGAAAGTGAGAAGTGGGTGTGAGAGCAAGATGAGAGAGAAAGAGAATTCAAGGCCCCTTTCTCTTGAGTGGAGTGGTGTATTTATAGCCAAGAGCCAAGGATTTTGAATTCAAATGGTGGAGGTATTTTCTGGGCGGGCCAGAAGTGCCTTTTCAGCTTAGCCAACTTGTAGCTGTGGCTCAAGTGGGCGTGGCCAATAGCTTTCTAAGCCAGTCAGAACTTTACTTGAAATGCCGTGCGATTAACCTCATGACCTCGTGCGGCATAATGAATTCTATTATGCCGTGCGGTGTAGAAGTGTTCCGCGTGGTATTATAGATCCAGTCCAGGGCTTTTGGGGCTTTTGGCTTAGGCTTTGGGGTTTGGGCTGAAGGAGTCCTTTATCTAAGCTCTCAAAGGTACTGTTTCCTTTATTTCATCATCGGGATGTTCAAAGACCCTTCGAGGTCCGGATTAGGGTGTCTACAGTAGTCCCTCTTTAATGTAACTCGGACACCGTTGATTGGTGCGAGTGACGCTTAAAGAATAGGCATCCCAATCCGTTGCTCTAAGATCCTTAAACAGAGACAAAAACAAATGAAAACTGAAATGCAAGTAAATGACAATGGTGGTCGCGCTCGTGGAGTTGCCTACCAAACTGGGAAGGACCATATCAGGTCTTGCACCATATCAAGGCTGGTGCATACAGGCTTGCAACCCTAAGGGGAAAAGAGATGCCCAATTCATGGAATGCCGAGCATCTCAAGAAGTATTACAAGTAGGTGTTTACAATGGAAATTATTTCTGTTTTTAAGAAGCTTTTTGTTTTCAATAAAACTTTAGCAACAGAGTTGTTTTTGTCAGAACCATGTGTTCTTTTCGTTAGCCACTGTGGCCAATAAAACTTCCCACAAGGGAAGATAGTTCGTTGTTTCCTGTATATTTGATATGGAAAAGAAAAGCAAGAATAAAATTCTTCAATTTTGTTTATAATATCCACACCTCAAAGGGTGTGGAAAACTTTTTACATAAAATACTTTGTGGGTGAAACCCACAAAGTTCCAACCTTACCATTACCCCCCTCCCTCGGAGGGGAAGGAATTGGAGGAGCCGGTTGCCCTCGGAAAGCCTCCAACTAGTCCCAGTTGGCTATCAACACCATGCAGACGGTCTTTTCCATGACGGAAAGTGATTCCGCCATGGCATCCATTGTCACAGACAGCCCGTTGATGGCTGCCTTCAGGTTTTGCAGTTCTTGGCATAACTCGGACACTCGATTGTTAGACGCCATTTGAAACTCTAAACTGATTGTGGAATGGAGAAAAATTTATCACAACTGCTAGCTTTTATAGCACAAACACCAGACGGTTCGTTAACCGCTTGCTAATCCAATAAGCACGAAACATTCAAAGCTACAATTAAAACCACCACCTCAACTGCTTAAAGTAATGGGAGGTTACATAGCCAATAACCTCAGGTAGTTGAAACGACTGTTTTTACTTAATGCAGAAGATTTGGACCCAAAGGGCCAACCTCCCACGTTTTGAACAAATATAATATGCTATAGAATTGTAATCAGACCTGAGGGATATCCTATGAGAAATTGCAATAAGTGTATTAATTATTTGGACGCAAATAATTTATACACTTAGGGAGTAGGACTACTACAAACCTGTAATCAAATACGTAGCACAACTATGAAATAAAAGAAGCTTAGGAAAAATTTCCAAGCTCAAAGACATAGCACAACTATGCAATAAAAGAAGCTTAGGAAAAATTTCCAAGCTCAAAGACGTAGTACAACTATGAAATGAAAGAAGCTCAGAATAGAATATCTAGCTTCAAAACTTGGTAATAGTAAAGATATACAGCCCTGGCAAAAAGACTAAGCTTAAGTGCTTGGCCCAGCTATAACAAGGGCAAGAATTGGCAAAATTCACAAAAGTCAATATGCATAAACACAACTATAGCATGCACAAAAACTGTCAAATCCGCCATAACTTGGCTCGAAGTGAGAGTACGCTTTCATTGAACCTGTACCTGTCATGTTATGCTATCAAAAACAAATAGCCTCTAAAAGGCCACTACAAGTGATCTCATTGAGATCATTCCTGTCAGTTATTAGGAAGAACAAAATTCAAAAGACAGCCAGCCAGGCGAGAGTGGAGGTCAAACCAAAAGACCACCCTCAAACGAAAACAGTTAAGTACGAAAGTATTTTGAAGTATTAGGTTACAGACCTAATGAATTAAATGTTTCTTTGGCCATTCAAAGGCCAGGAGTGGAAATGTCAGTTGCTTGCCCACCACCAGATGATGGGCCAGGAGGTGTAGCTGTTGGAGTTTGAGTTTCAACAAAGAGAGAGACCTTTTCTGGAGTTTCGAGAAGGGATGCAATCGAAGAGCTCGGGATGATTGTGTCTTTGGATGCCGCGTCATCAGCTTGGTCCTCTTCCTTCCGTCCCCCGTCCAAACTTGAGAGCCCCTCATCATCATCCGCTTCAAATTTGGAAAAATCCATATCTGGGTACGCTAAGGCTGCTCGGCTCCTCATAGCTTCAAACCCATCAAAGTATTATTGGGTTATGTCTTGACGGTATTCAGGGGACTATAGGAAAAGCTCAATAGCATCCCTGCGAGCATTCTTCACCTTCTCCACCATCCCCAAGCTCATGGATTTGTACTTCTCTAGCTCGCCATCCCAATCCGAAATCTTTTGCTCCAAACTTCGAGCAGTCGCCACGGCAACATCTCTCTCCTCATCTAAACCTCTCTTTGATTTTAGAGTAGCATCTCTATCATTCGCCACCTTTTGAAGCTCTGCCGCCATGGAAGCACCTTGCTTTGTGAGCCTCAAATTGGCCTTAGTAAGGGTAACAATTGCTTCCTCAGGCTATGGCTTTGGGAGGTAAGATAACGGCCACGAGCCTCAGCCTGCAAAAAAGAGACACTACAACAAAAAAAGGCTTGTTAGGGTAGTCAAAACTGCCTAATTAAGGGACCTATTGGGGCAGTTTATCTATTGAGGCACTACGACTTAGTGCCGCGTGTATCGATGCAGCTATAGGGGTAATGCGGCACTTGTTATAAGGCATTTTAATGTGCCACAAGAACTCCTTCTAGCTGCACTTTCAGGTGCCGCATAATTCACTTATTAAGGCACTCATAATGAGGCACTTTGAGAAGCCTTAAGAGTTTCTTCTACCTGCACTTGTAAGTGCCCCATAGTTTACTTATTAAGGCATTTTTAGATGTTGTCTTAGAATTTTTTTTGAGGCACTTTAATGTACCTCAAGAACTCCTTCTAGTTGCAGCTTCAGGTGCCGCATAATTCACTTATTAAGGCACTCATAATGAGGCACTTTGAGGAGCCTCAAGAGTTTCTTTTACCTGCACTTGTAAGTGCCCCATAGTTTACTTATAAAGGCATTTTTGGATGCCGCCTCAGAAATTTTTTCAGGCACTTTAATGTATCACAAGAAATCCTTTTAGCTGCACTTTCAGGTTCCACATAAATCACTTATTAAGGCACTCATAATGAGGCACTTTGAGGAGCCTCAAAAATTTCTTTTTCCTGCACTTTTTAAGTGCCCCATAGTTTACTTATTAAGGCATTTTTGGATGCCACCTCAGAATTTCTTTTTTTTTTTTAATACACTTTTAAGGCACTTCAAAGTGCAGCATAATCCACTTTGTTTGAGGTCTAGAGAATAGCTTTAACGGCACTTATGAATGCCTTCTAAGGCGTTGAGTTTTTTTTTTCTTTTTTTACTACTCCACAGTGACTATACAATAGAACCATAATAAATTGCAATTTATTTCTCAACCATGTCCAAACAACATAGGCCATAGTCATTCAATAGAAAATACTAGTCAACAAACCTCACAAATATCCAAAAACAAAACGCACAACATTGAATAGAAACTAGTTTAGCAGAACTCTAATGTTTTCAACAAAATACAAACTTCACTTCTAAGAAACTTACTAAAGTTTCCAGCAAAAACCTACTTACCAAACTCTAGATCAAAGCATGAAATGCCTACCCTTAAAAGAACTACCAGTAGAAACAAAACAAACAAAACCCATAAGACCAGTATTCTTGTGACATAACTCTGTCTACTAGGCATCTTCCAACTGATCTCATTCATTCAATAAAGCCATCATCATCATCTCTCACTACCTGATCAAAACAAAACAAAATTCACGGTTTTAAAAGCCATTGTCTTGCAATAAGAATTGGAAAATAGACAGTATTGTGCATCAAACGTACCAAAGAAATAGGCCAAGCTATTAGCGTACCAATGGCATCGCCAACGGTCTTAAGGACTGCGTAAGGCCTCATCAAATGCTCGCCCCATATGATTGAGATTTGAACATGAATCTCACACCAATTAACTCCGAGTTCTACTCCGCCTACCTCCGTAGATGGATCCATACTAGCGATCCGCCCTTTGCCTACAACTTCTATGGGGTTGGCTACGCTCTTGAAATAAACACAATCCCCCACCTAGCATCAATCAATAAGAAAACGTCATATTGAAAAATGGTTAGGAAAGTAAGGAATCTCATTCTACTACAATAGCATGACAAGAGCGACCAACATATAGGTTGAAGTACAACATAAACTCAGATTTTCAAACCAAGTCCTAGGAAGACAAATGGTTGGGTGACAAACCTTTTTTTGCCCAAAAAGAATAAGATACTGCTGTATAAAACCTAAATTTCAGCACATAAAGTAAGAATTTCAACACTTAGTCAACATGTAACCTCACTTTCCAGCATAACCATTAAAATTCAAAACTCAAAATGTTAGTTTAGTAACTATAAACCTATATTTCAGCACTCCAAGTAAGAATTTCAGCTCTAAACCAGCATGTAGTACTCATTTTCCAACATACAGCAAAAATTCAGCACTTAGAAATTTCAATTACATTAACTACAAACATATATTTCAGCATTTCAAGTAAGAATTCCAGCTCCAAATCACTAGGTAATACTCCTTTTCCATCATATATAAAAATTCAGCAATTATAGGTTCAATCCTCTCCAAACATAATGCACCGACACGTTTAAGTGGTTCCCGTGTCAATGTCCATAGTTTTCCAAATTAAAAAGTGTCTACATGTCCATTTTTGTATCCGTGCTTCTTCACTTTCAATGTTCGTCGACCTATTCAAATATCCACCAAACATATACAACCTCGTATACTCATAAATAATCTTAATTGTAGAATAAATTTATTTACCTTAACACGTCCTCGTTGGGTAATAGATGTTGATAAACCAATGTGTTGGTTTGGAGATGAGACTGGAATGTATGGAGATGTGACTCGAGTGTTTGAGGAGTTAGCCCCATTTGCTTGACTCTGCAAATATAAATTC